>NC_042981.1:43126389-43726389 GCF_901001165.1 Salmo trutta | reverse complement strand
ATACCGTTTGATGTATCTTTGCCCATCTCTGGCTAATGCCGAGTACATTACTGTAATATTCATAATAACTTGCCACCAGCTTTCTGTAAATTGCTGTAATTTCAGAGCAAAGATACAGTAGAATACTGTAAAATATGTCTACTATACTGTAAGAAAGTAAATACTACTGTTATCATAACATTGGTATTTCACTGTATTTACATGGGATAGATGAAAACAGGTTGGCCGCTAGGTATTTGTATATTGCAGCATATTTATGAATATTTGGTGTTTGTCACATCCTGACCAGTAAAATAGGTTATTTGTTATTGTAGTTTGGTCAGGATGTGGCAGGGGTGTGTTTGTTTTGTGTTGTCGGGGTTTTTGGGTTGTGTTCTATGTTTTGTATTTCTATGTTGTATTTTCTAGTTCTTCTATTTCTTTGTCTAGTTTATTGTTTTGACCTTCAATTGGAGGCAGCTGTTCCTCATTCCTCTAATTGAAGGTCCTATTTAGTAGGGGTGTTTTTCTATGGGATTTGTGGGTAGTTGTTTCCTGTTTAGTGTTTGTTGCACCTGTCAAGACTGTTTTCGTCGGTCTTTTTGTTCAGTGTTCATTTTTGTTTAATAAAGAAGATAATGAGCATTCACGTACCCGCTGCATTTTCATACGACGCCCGTGACAGTGTTTTATATCACTTGCACTTCTAGAGGCCTAAACAAACGCTTCCGAACTGGCCACAATTACAGGGCAAAACAGACCAAAGGGATTTCACAAAACACACAGCCAGTAAGAGTTGAATGGTACTTTTCTTTTTTTTCAGTTCAATCAATATACAACCTCAAATATTAAGTTTCAAAATAATCAATAAAGTCAAACAATTACATCTATTGTAACACATTATACCACCTAGTAAATCAACAACAAAGCAAAACAAAGGTTAATGTCATCCTGGAAAGGGAAAAGCAGTGCTGGGACAGGGAACCACGAACCAGGATTGGTGCAGATGCTGGATCATAATCTGGGTTTGTAGAGGGGAGGAAAGACACCCTGAGGAGCAAGCAAACACACAAAGAAGCCCTAGACCCGGAGATCAGTGATGGTACTCCCCTGTGGCCTGCTCGCTCCAGGCGTATGTCTAGATCTTTGGTCCTTCCTCTGTGCCTCTTCTGGTGTGATGATGAATGGTTCCTGGTTCTGGGGTTGAGACTTGCTGCCATTCTGATCTGTCTCCCACACACATTAAATTGTTAGGGTAACTACTACCAAATTTCAGTTAAATTGGTACAGCACTATCAATAATGGGTGCACAAATATAGCTTCTTACAAACCATGCCTCAAGATAGGTTAATTAGCCAGAAACAACAATACCATACGCCCACTTGCATTCAAAGCTTTTATTTTTTAATGTACATTTACATAAAATAGAGCTAGATAGAGCTGACACAATTTCCTATATTCTATTTGACAGACAATCATGTATTCTACACAATACATTTATATTTGAACGTTCTGTTATGTTACACTCTTCTGAACAGGCCCCTAGTGTACCTACAACACTGCCAAATCACCAGGTTGGGGGACTGGAAGGCATTTTGGACAGTTCTCAAAACACATTGAAGGGGAAGATCCAAGGTTCCTTACCTCTGAACTTTTCCTCCAGTGCGTTTTGAGAAAGAAGCGATGAGAGAGGAGGCGAGGAATCAAAGTGATACATTTGAGATTCATTTTCTAGTATCTATTCTATTCTGTACTCCAGGCATCCACAAAACCTTGGAGCGGGGATGGTGCACTTCACAACAACATTGTTGTATTGGGAGTGGGGCAGTCCGCCTAATTTTGTATTGTTGTGCTTTTATTGAAAAGATAGGATAGTAGAGGAAAGACTGGAAAGGTAGGTAGGTAGATGTCAAGTCAAAGGGCAATGGTCCAGATTCGGACCCATGCAGATTCTGGCATATGCAGTACCACTCAAAAGTATGGACACACCTACTCATTCATGGGTTTTTCTTAATTTTTTACTATTTTCTACATTGTAGAATAATAGTGAAGACATCAAAACTAAGAAATAACATATATGGAATAATGTAGTAACCAAAAAAGTGTTAAACAAATCAAAATATATTATATTTTTGAGATTCTTCAAATTCAGATTCTTGCCTTGATGACAGCATACAGTATCGTACCATATGTTTCCCTCCATCTTGCGCCAATATCAGTTGGTTCCACTAGATTATATTTTTTTCTAAGAGGTTGTCAGTTGGATAGGCTCTCTGCAAGGTTTTGTATATCTTGCCTAATCATGTGAATATCATTTTCTGACTCAAATAGGATACCCTCAAGATTGCACTGATGTCCAAAAGATTTAAAATCGAAATTATGTGATATAAAACTTTTAAGTTGGATATATTTGAAAATATCTACATTGGTCAATCCAAAATTGCTTTTTAAAACTGTCATGAAAATAAATATATTTCCTATTACAAAGTCATTTACGGTTTCTAAGCCTTTTAGTTTTCTACGTGGACCAATTTATCAATGAGTAGCGAGTTGATACAATTCCAAGTCTGGATGGTTAAAACTACCCTCAGACTCAGGAAGGTTAAAACCACCCTCAGACATAGGAAGGTTAAAAGCACCCTCAGACTCAGGAAGGTTAAAAGCACCCTCAGACTCAGGAAGGTTAAAAGCACCCTCAGACTCAGGAAGGTTAAAACCACCCTCAGACGTAGGAAGGTGAAAACCACCTTCAGACTCAGGAAGGTTAAACCCACCCTCAGACTCAGGAAGGTTAAAACCACCCTCAGAGTCAGGAAGATTAAACCCACCCTCAGACGTAGGAAGGTGAAAACCACCTTCAGACTCAGGAAGGTTAAACCCACCCTCAGACTCAGGAAGGTTAAAACCACCCTCAGACTCAGGAAGGTTAAAACCACCCTCAGACTCAGGAAGGTTGAAACCACCCTCAGACTCAGGAAGGTTAAAACCACCCTCAGACTCAGGAAGGTTAAAACCACCCTCAGACTCAGGAAGATGTACAACATTCCTTTTTATTCTATACATTTTATTTTCCCATATAAAGTCTGTTATGACCAAGAATATTTGTTTAAAGAATGTCTTCTGTGCGGTAAATACAAAAAGTTTGGGAGCCATGCCATTTTGAAGAGGTTTCTCCTACCTGTAAGATTTATGGGAAGATTATCCCATTTAAATAAATGTACTTTCATTTTGTTAAGTAATGGAATAATATTGGTCAGGTATATATCAGGAGATAACCTGCAAATAAGTTTTGTTTATATTCATGTTTACCAATACTGATACCTGTTACGTTTGGGTCCTGTCAAATGTTTTCTGCAAGTGGTTCAATTGCCAGTGCAAGTAAAAGGGGGGAGAGGGGACTTTCTAAAGCAATTTCTTCAAATAATGTATTATTTGTATTATACAGTCGTGGCCAAAAGTTTTGATAATGACACAAATATTAATTTCCACAAAGTTTGTTGCTTCAGTGTCTTTAGATATTTTTGTCAGATGTTACTATGGAATACTGAAGTATAATTACAAGCATTTCATAAGTGTCAAAGGCTTTTATTGACAATTACATGAAGTAGATGCAGAGTAAATATTTGCGGTGTTGACCCTTCTTTTTCAAGACGTCTGCAATCTGTCCTGGCATGCTGTCAATTAACTTCTGGGCCACATCTTGAGTGATGGCAGCCCATTCTTGCATAATCAATGCTTGGAGTTTGTCAGAATTTGTGGGTTTTTGTTTGTCCACCTGCCTTGTGGATTGACCACAAGTTCTCAATGGGATTAGCTCCCGGCGCCGACAGAGATGGCCGCCTAGCTTCGCGTTCCTAGGAAACTATGCAGTATTTTGTTCTTTTATGTGTTATTTCTTACATTGTTACCCCAGGTAATCTTAGGTTTTATTACATACAGTCAGGAGGAACTATTGGATATAAGAGCAACGTCAACTCACCAACATTACGACCAGGAATACGACTTTCCCAAAGCGGATCCTCTGTTTTGTCCACCACCCAGGACAATGGATCGGATCCCAGCCGGCGACCCAAAACAACAACGCCGTAGAAGGGGCAGACGGAGCGGTCTTCTGGTCAGGCCACGTAGACGGGCACAATGCGCACCGCTCCTGAGCATACTACTCGCCAATATCCAGTCTCTTGACAACAAGGTAGACGAAATTCGTGCAAGGGTAGCCTTCCAGAGAGACATCAGAGACTGGAACGTTCTTTGTTTCACAGAAACATGGCTCACTCGAGACTCGGAGTCGGTACAGCCAGCTGGTTTCTTAACGCATCGCGCCGACAGAAACAAGCATCTTTCTGGTAAGAAGAAGGGCAGGGGTGTATGCCTTATGATTAACGAGACGTGTTTTGACCATAACAACATACAGGAACTCAAGTCCTTCTGTTCACCTGACTTAGAATTCCTCACAATCAAATGCCGACTGCATTATCTACCTAGAGAATTCTCTTCAATTATAATCACAGCCGCATATATCCCCCCCCCCCCAGCAGACACATCGATGGCCCTGAACGAACTTCATTTGACTCTATGTAAACTGAAAACCACATATCCTGAGGCTCCATTTATTGTAGCTGGGGATTTTAACAAGGCTAATCTGAAAACAAGGCTCCCTAAATTCTATCAGCATATCGATTGCGCTACCAGGGCTGGCAAAACCCTAGATCATTGTTATTCTAACTTCCGCGACGCATATAAGGCCCTCCCCCGCCCTCCTTTCGGAAAAGCTGACCACGACTCCATTTTGTTGCTTCCAGCCAATAGACAGAAACTAAAACAGGAAGCTCCCGTGCTCAGGTCTGTTCAATGCTGGTCCGACCAATCGGATTACATGCTTCAAGATTGCTTCGATCACATGGACTGGGATATGTACCACATAACGTCGAACAACAACATTGATGAATACGCTGATTCGGTGAGCGGGTTTCTTAGCAAGTGCATCGGCGATGTCGTACCCACAGCGTCTATTAAAACATTCCCAAACCAGAAACCGTGGATTGATGGCAGCATTCGCGCAAAACAGAAAGCGCGAACCACTGCTTTTAATCAGGGCAAGGTGACCGGAAACATGACCGAATACAAACAGTGTAGCTATTCCCTCCGCAAGGCAATCAAACAAGCTAAGTATCAGTATAGAGACAAAGTAGAGTCGCAATTCAACGGCTCAGACACGAGAGGTATGTGGCAGGGTCTAGAGTCAATCACGGACTATAAATGGAAAACCAGCCCCGTCGCGTACCAGGATGTCTTGCTCCCAGACAGACTAAACAACCTCTCTGCTCGCTTTGAGGACAATACAGTGCCACTGACACAGCCCGCTACCAAAACCTGCGGGCTCTCCTTCACTGCAGCCGGCGTGAGCAAAACATTTAAACGTGTCAACTCTCGCAAGGCTGCAGGCCCAGACGGCATCCCAAGCCGCGTCGTCAGAGCATGTGCAGACCAGATGGCTGGTGTGTTTACGGACATATTCAATCAATCCTTATCCCAGTCTGCTGTCCCCACATGCTTCAAGAGGGCCACCATTGTTCCTGTTCCCAAGAAAGCTAAGGTAACTGAGCTAAATGACTACCGCCCAGTAGCACTCACTTCCGTCATCATGAAGTGCTTTGAGAGACTAGTCAAGGACCATATCACCTCCACCCTACCTGACACCCTAGACCCACTCCAATTTGCTTCCTGCCCCAATAGGTCCACAGATGACGCAATAACACTGCACACTGCCCTAACCCATCTGGACAAGAGGAATACCTATGTGAGAATGCTGTTCATCGACTACAGCTCAGCATTTAACACCATAGTACCCTCCAAACTCATCATCAAGCTTGAGACCCTGGGTCTCGACCCCACCCTGTGCAACTGGGTCCTGGACTTCCTGACGGGTCGCCCCCAGGTGGTGAGGGTAGGTAACAACATCCCCAACACTGGGGCCCCACAAGGGTGCGTTCTCAGCCCTCTCCTGTACTCCCTGTTCACCCACAACTGCGTGGCCATGCACGCCTCCTACTCAATCATCAAGTTTGCAGATGACACTACAGTGGCAGGCTTGATTACCAACAACGACGAGACGGCAGTATTTTCACGGCTGGATAAAAAACGTACCCGATTTAATCTGATTATTACTCCTGCCCAGAAACTAGAATATGCATATAATTATTAGCTTTGGATAGAAAACACTCCAAAGTTTCTAAAACTGTTTGAATGGTGTCTGTGAGTATAACAGAACTCACTTGGCAGGCCAAAACATGAGAAGATTCTGTTCAGGAAGTACCCTGTCTGACCATTTCTTCCCCTTCTTGATTCTCTCTATCCATTACAAAGGATCTCTGCTGTTACGTGACACTTCTTACGGCTTCCTTGGGCCCTCAGAGCCCGGGAAAAAGCTGAATGACGTAATTCAAAGCCCTGGCTGAAACACACGAGCGCTTTTGCTATGTGGTCTATCAGCAGACAAAGGGCTTAGGCGCGTGCCCGAGTCGACCCTGTGCTGTATTTTCTTTCGGCTGTTTACCTAATTGCAGATTCCCGGTCGGAATATTATCGCTTTTTTATGAGAAAAATGGCATAAAAATTGATTTTTAACAGCGGTTGACATGCTTCGAAGTACGGTAATGAAATATTTAGAAATCTTTTGTCACGAAATGCGCCATGCGCGCGACCCTTATTTACCATTGGGATAGTGTCTAGAACGCACGAACAAAACGTCGCTGGTGGAACATAACTATGGATTATTTTGGACCAAACCTACATTTGTTATTGAAGTAGAAGTCCTGGGAGTGCATTCTGACGAAGAACATCAAAGGTAATCAAACTTTTCTAATAGTAAATCTGATTTTGGTGAGTGCTAAACTTGGTGGGTGTCTAAATAGCTAGCCCTGTGATGCCGGGCTATCTACTGAGAATATTGTAAAATGTGCTTTCACCGAAAAGCTATTTTAAAATCGGACATGTCGAGTGCATAGAGGAGTTCTGTATCTATAATTCTTAAAATAATTGTTATGTTTTTTGTGAACGTTTATCGTGAGTAATTTAGTAAATTCACCGGAGGTTTGCGGGGGGTATGCTAGTTCTGAACGTCACATGCTAATGTAAAAAAGCTGGTTTTTGATATAAATATGAACTTGATTGAACAAAACATGCATGCATTGTATAACATAATGTCCTAGGGTTGTCATCTGATGAAGATCATCAAAGGTTATTGCTGCATTTAGCTGTCTTCTGGGTTTTTGTGACATTATATGCTAGCTTGAAAAATGGGTGTCTGATTATTTCTGGCTGGGTACTCTGCTGACATAATCTAATGTTTTGCTTTCGCTGTAAAGCCTTTTTGAAATCGGACAGTGTGGTTAGATTAACGAGAGTCATGTCTTTAAAATGCTGTAAAATAGTCATATGTTTGAAAAATTGAAGTTTTCGGATTTTAGAGGAATTTGTATTTCGCGCCACGCCCATCATTGGATATTGGAGCATGTGTTCCGCTAGCGGAACATCTAGATGTAAGAGGTTAAACAGTGTTTCCCATGATTGTTCAATGAACCATAAACAAACCTCTTGCCGCTCCGATCCCGTTAGCGGGATCAACAGCCAGTGAAAAAATCAGAGCGCCATATTCAAAACCAAATCTAATAATTTCTATTTCTCAAACATAGGACTATTTTACACCATTTTATAGATGCAATTCTCCTGAATCGAACCACGTTGTCCGATTTCAAAAAGGCTTTACAGCGAAAGCAAAATATTAGATTATGTTAGGAGAGTACATCGACAAAAATAACCACACAGCCATTTTCCAAGCAACTAGCATGATTCATATATACCCAAAACACAGCTAAATGCAGAACTAACCTTTGACGATCTTCATCAGCTGACACTCCTAGGACATCATGTTACACAATACATGCATTTTTTGTTCGATAAAGTTCATATTTATATATAAAAACAGCATTTTACATCGGCGCGTGACGTTCAGAAAATATTTTCCCTCAAATACTGCCGGTGAATCAGCGCCACAATTTACAAAAATACCTGTCATAAACATTGATACAAATTAAACTGTCATTCAAAGAATTATAGATGAACATCTCCTTAATGCAAACGCTATGAAAGATTTCAAAAAAGCTTCACGAGGAAAGCACTCTTTGCAATAACCTGAGTACTGAGCTCAGAAAAATACACTAGGCTATACAGATAGCCGCCATCTTGGAGTCATCTAAAATCATACATTGCATTAGAAATATTGCCTTACCTTTGATGATCTTCATCAGAAGGCACTTCCAGGAATCCCAGGTCCACAACAAATGTTGTTTTGTTCGATAAAGTCCATCATTTATGTCCAAATAACTCCTTGTTGTTCGCGCGTTCAGTAAGCTACTCCAAGTGTAGGAAGTGCGTGGACAATGTCGCGACGAAAAGTAAAAAAAAGTTGTATTTACAATCGTTCAAACATGTCAAACGTTGTAAAACATCAATCTTTAGGGCCTTCAGAACGTGAAGATTCAGTAATATTTCAACCGGACGGTTCCTGTGTCTTGAAAAAGGTTTTGGAACGGAGGATCCACTCTCATGAACGCATGCCAAGAAGTGATGTCATCCCCTGCCTCAACAACTTCCCCTCCTTCTCATTTGGTCTCTGTTCATCGTAGACGCTTCAAACAACTTTGTAAAGACTGTCGACATCTAGTGGAAGCCGTAGGAAGTGCACAAGTATTACTACGTCACTGTGTATTCAATAGGAAATGACTTGAAGAGAGCCCATCCATCCAGATTTCCACTTCCTGGTAGGATTTGTCTCAGGTTTTTGCTTGCCATATGAGTTCTGTTATACCCACAGACACCATTCAAACGGTTTTAGAAACTTCAGAGGGTTTTCTATCCAAATCTACTGATAATATGCATATCCTAGCTTTTGAGTTTGAGTAGGAGGCAGTTTAATATGGGCACATATTTTTTCCGAAATTGTCAATACTGCCCCCTATCCTTAAGGAGCTGTAAGAGGATTTATTAATGAACATGCATCTGTGGATCGGTTGTTAAGACACTAACAGCTTACAGACGGTAGGTAATGAAGGTCACAGTTATGAAAACTTAGGACACTAAAGAGGCCTTTCTACCGACTCTGAAAACCACCAAAAGAAAGATGCCCAGGTTCCCTGCTTATCTGCGTGAACTTGCCTTAGGCATGCTGCAAGGAGGCTTGAGGACTGCAGATGTGGCCAAGACAATAAATTGCAATGTCCATACTGTGAGATGCCTAAGACAGCGCTACAGGGAGACACGACGGACAGCTGATTGTCCTCGCAGTGGCAGACCATGTGTAACAACACCTGCACAGGATTGGTACATCCGAACATCACACCTGTGGGACATGTAAAGGATGGCAAAAACTACAGCCCGAGTTACACCAGGAACACACAATCCCTCCATCAGTGCTCAGACTGTCCACAATAGGCTGACAGAGGCTGGACTGAGGGCTTGTAGGCCTGTTGTAAGGCAGGTCCTCACCAGACATCACCGGAAACGTCACCTATGGGCACAAACCCACCATCGCTGGACCAGACAGGACTGGCAAAAAGTGCTCTTCACTGACGAGTCACAGTTTTTCTCACCAGGGTTGATGGTCGGATTTGCGTTTATCGTCGAAGGAATGAGCGTTACACCGAGGCCTGTATTCTGGAGAGGGATCGATTTGAAGGTGGAGGGTCTGTCATGGTCTGGGGCGGTGTGTCACAGCATCATCGGACTGAGCTTGTTGTCATTGCAGGCAATATCAATGCTGTGCGTTACAAAGAAGACATCCTCCTCCCTCATGTGGTACCCTTCCTGCAGGCTCATCCTGACATGACCCTCCTGCATGACAATGCCACCAGCCATACTGCTCGTTCTGTGCGTGATTTCCTGCAAGACAGTAATGTCAGTGTTCTGACAAGGCCAGCGAAGAGCCTTGATCTTAATCCTATTGAGCACGTCTGGGACCTGTTGGATCGGAGGGTGAGGGCTAAATCCATTCCCCCCAGAAATTTCCGGGAACTTGCAGGTGCCTTGGTGGAAGAGTGGGGTAACATCTCACAACAAGAACTGGCAAATCTGGTGCAGTCCATGAGGAGGAGATGCACTGCAGTACCAAATGCAGCTGGTGGCCACAGCAGATACTGACTGTTACTTTTGATTTTGACCCCCCCTTTGTTCAGGGACACATTATTCAGTTTCTGTTAGTCACATGTCTGTGGAACTTGTTCAGTTTATGTCTCAGTTGATGAATCTTGTTGTGTTCATACAAATATTTACACATGTTAAGTTTGCTGAAAATAAAATGCAGTTGACAGTGAGAGGACGTTTCTTTTTTTTGCTGAGTTTATAAGATGGTCTTGGGCATCACTGTATGTAGCCTAGTGTGCTTATCTGTTTTTCCCGCTTCTGCCTCTCCTCACAGCACTGGGCTCTCTTTCAACAGGAAATGTTTCCTGCAGCCTGTTCAGTGCTTCATGGGTGCTTGTGAACTCCATTTTCTGTGTTCCCTTCCATACCCACAGTACCTCCGGGAATCTGTTTAGACTTGATTCCTTTTTCCTCCAGTGACTTTCTGATCGGAATGAAATGCTTGTAGTTTTTTTTTCAACCTACAGTAGCAAACAGGTCCTCAATGAAAATAATGGACTGGCCATGGACCTTGATCTCCTTTCCCCCATGTGCCCTCAGAATGTTGACGTTGGTCTGATTGTTCCACACCTTAAAGATTATCATGCAAGCATATTTTGAGTTCTTCTGCTTCGCGTCAATCTGAAAGCATTGCTCCAGATCTGCAGGTGATACATCCACGCCAAGATATCAGTTTGATCACGTAGCTGGAAATCTCCCCTTTTTCCTCATCATCCGATATTCTGGTATTACTTTTCTCAAACTAGCTGATCCAGTTAATCTTCTAAAGTTTCCAAAAGGCCAAATTTGTTGCCTTGTTTGTCCACTCGCCCGCCCTGTATATGCATATCTGACACAATAGACTCGACTTTCCTTTTGAGCAAATCTACTCTTTAACAACAGATTGTAAAAGTTTATGTTTTGGTGAGCATTGAGAGCATTTTAGCTATGTTTTCCTCCATATCCTTCAGCTGTTTGTTGCTCTCATTTGCATCTCCAAGTTTTTCTCTAAGGGAAGCCATGGCGTGTTGAGTTCGAGTATCAGCGTCGCTTTAACCACAGATTGGTTTGCTCTTATTTGTAACTGACCGCTCACTATTTCCCGGTTTCTTGGGGATATATTGATCTATTGATTTTAAAGGCAGAATTTAAACTATGTTGTCTGTCTTCTACATGTAATTACAGTTTTGTACAAAACGGAACTACTATCTCCCTACGCGCCCTATAGGTATGCGAATACGCCTCCTAGTACCATGTCTTTTGAACGCCAAAAAAACGTTTGACCGCTAGTGGGTGTATGCTATTGTTATTTCTGTTACAATAACATATTTTTGAGGCATGCCTTGCAAGCGGCTATATTTGTTGTACTTGTGAGTGAGAATGCTGTACAAATTTAATTCCTATGTGGTTATTAACCTGTATAGGGGACAGATTGTAGAGGCAGTCAGTCTTAGTCCTCAAATAGTTGAGAATTCTGCCATGTCCTTTAGATGTCACGACACCTACGGAAGGTGGCGCCCCTCCTCGCCCGGGCGGCGCTCGGCGGTCGTCGTCGCCGGCCTACTAGCTGCCACTGATCTATGTTTCACGTTCTGTTAGTTAGGTCTAGGTTAGTTACGCACCTGTTTTGTATTAGTTGTTAGTGGGGAGGGGTATTTAGGCTAGCTAGTTAGGTTTGTGGGTTGTGCGGGATTGTTTGTTGTCAGGGTTCATGTTGCTGATAAGGGTTTGTGTTTTTTCTTCTTGGGGTTACGAGGAATTATATTTGGGCTGCGTCCCTGTGTTTCTTTCGTAGAGGGTGGTGCCTTTTATTTTGCACACCCTGCACTCCGTTCTTGTGATTTTTTTCAGTGCGAATATTTATTAAAGTTTATTCCCGGAATCATCTGTCTCCTGCGCCTGACTCCAACTCTCCTGATTCCTCAAGCCACCCATTGTGACATTAGGTCTGTTTTGCCCTGTAGTTGCTGCCAGTATGGAAGTCTTTGCAAAGGCCTCTAGAACTGCATGTGATATAAAACAACAAATATTAATGAATGTACTGTAATGTGTAAACAATGTGTAAATTGCGTTACCTAGCAGCCAACCTGCATGCACCAATCCCTTGTAAATACATTAAAATACTGTGAGATACAAACCCCTTTCCTCAATTAATTGTATTCCTCCATTCATAACGATTATAGTAGCGTTTACTTTTTTTTACAGTATAATATGGCCAATTTTACGGTATTGTACTGTGTTTCATTACACAGTACTGGCTTTGATACCATATTTATATTACAGTAGGTGTACTATAATATGAATACAGAATTTTACTTGCCACCGAGCTGCCTGTAAACTATTGTCAAATTCACAGAAACCTCTTTACAGTGTGGGGCAACAGCTCTAACCGTTGGACAATGTTGTCTTTTTAATTAAAATGAGGTCAACTTTGTACATTTTTTACAGATTTTTAACAGATTGATACAAGTAACACTGATGTACTGTCATTAGACAAGGTTAGCTATTAGCACTTATGTTGTGCATTAAAGTGCATAATGCAAAGCTCAGTACTCATAATAATGTGCTTATAATGCATTATGAAGAGGGTATTCATAGGACGTGTTACCTCAAGTTTAGTTAACTTTTATAGGACTCTCCTAGTTAGCGGCATTGCATTTCTGCTTTCTTTTCTGCTCTCATCTCTCGATTGTAGCATGTCAAAATCCCACAAATCACGTATTGGATATATGGCGGGTAGATTTGCCCTAGATTTGCAGTAATCAAGTCTCACTCAATTTTCAGGCTCTATGCCAACTACTTAATTAGGTTTAATTGTTAACAGAGGTGTCGTTTAACTATAAAAGGAGCCACCTGTAGCAGCATGAGTGTTGCCATATTATGTGTGTGAGAGCTAGGTACTTGAGTCCACACACTTATAAATATCAAAGGTGTTTTTCAAAGGAAGGACATTCCTTGAGGATAGGATCAAAGTATTTGCCTCAGGGCACCTGTAATTATTACGTTATACTTTTCAGAGATGATCAAAGATAAAAACCTAGCCTACTGACAAAACTAACAGACCAATATAAAATCAAACTTTATTTGTCACATGCGCCAAATACATCAAATCTAGACCTTACCGTGAAATGCTTACTTACAAGCCCTTAACCAACAGTGCAGTTCAAGAAGAGTTAAGAAAATATTTACCAAATAAAGTAAAAAATAATAAAAAGTAACACAATAAAATAACAATAACGAGGCTTTAAACATGGGGTACCAGTACCGAGTCAGTGTTTGGGAGTACAGGTTAGTTGAGGTAATTTGTACAAAGTGAAGTGACTATGCATAGATAATAAACAGCGAGTAACAGTAGTGTACAAAACAAATGGAGGGGAGGTGTCAATGTAAATAGTCCGGTGGCCATTTGATTAATTGTTCATCAGTCTTATGGCTTGGCTTGGGGTAGAAGCTGTTAAGGAGCCTTTTAGTCCTAGACTTGGCTCTCCGGTACCACTTGCTGTGCGGTAGCAGAGAAAACAGTCTATGACTTGGGTGATTGGAGTCTCTGACAATTTGATGGGCTTTCCTCTGACACCACCTATTATATAGGTTCTGGATGGCTTGGCCCCAGTGATGTACTGGGCCATACGCACTACCCTCTGTAGCACCTTACGGTCAGATGCCAAGCATTTGCCATACCAGGCGGTGATGCAACCGGTCAGGATGCTCTCGATGATGCAGCTGTAGAACTTTTGGAGGATCTGGGGACCCATGCCAAATCTTTTCAGTCTCCTGAGGGGAAAAAGGTTGTCTTGTGCCCTCTTCACAACTGTTTTGATGTGTTTGGACCATGATAGATGGTTGGTGATGTGGACACCAAGGAATTTTAAACTCTCGACCTGCTCCACTACAGCCCTGTCGATGTTAATGGTGACCTGTTCGGCCCATCTTTTCCTGTAGTCCACGATCAGCTCCTTTGTCTTGCTCACATTGAGCGAGAGGTTGTTGTCCTGGCACCACACTGCTAGTTCTCTGACCTCCTCCCTGTAGGCTGTCTCATCGTTGTCGTTGATCAGGTCTACCATTGTTGTGTCATCAGCAAAGTTAATGATGGTGTTGGAGTCGTGTTTGGCCATGCAGTCGTGGGTGAACAGGGAGTACAGGAGGGGACTAAGTACACACCCCTGAGGGGCCCCAAAGTTTTTTATTTATTGATTTTTTTTATTTAACCTTTATTTAACCGGGTAGGCTAGTTGAGAACAAGTTCTCATTTACAACTGCGACGTGGCCAAGACCTGGCCAAGATAAAGCAAAACAGTGTGACACAAACAACAACACAGAGTTACACATGGAATAAACAAACATACAGTCAATTATACAATAGAAAAGAGTCTATATACAGTGTGTGCAACTGTGACGATCATCGTAAGGAGAAGACCAAGGTGCAGCGTGGTAAGTGTTCATATTTCTTTTTTATTTAACTCAGAACACTAAATCAAAATAATGAAAAATGAACGTCACGTTCTGCAGGCTTACTGAGCTGTACAAAAACAAGATCCCACACTGAAGGAGGGAAAAAGGGCTGCCTAAGTATGATTCCCAATAAAGAGACAACAATAGACAGCTGCCTCTGATTGGAAACCATACTAGGCCAATCAAAGGAAAAAAACAACATAGAAATATAACACATAGAATGCCCAACTCACACCCTGACCGAACAAAATAGAGAAATAAAACGTCTCTCTCAGGTCAGGCAGTGACAGCAAATGAGGTGGATAAGGGAGGTAAGGCAATAAATAGGCCATAGTGGCGAAATAATTACAATATAGCAATTAAACACTGGAGTGATAGATGTGCAGAAGATGAGTGTGCAAGTAGAGATACTGGGGTGCAAAGGAGCAAAATAAATAGCAGTATGGGGATGAGGTAGTTGGATGGGCTATTTACAGATGGGCTATGTACAGGTGCAGTGATCTGAGAGCTGCTCTGACAACTGGTGCTTAAAGTTAGTGAGGGAGATATGAGTCTCCAGCTTCAGTGATTTTTGCAGTTCGTTCCAGTCATTGGCAGCAGAGAACGGTAAGGAAAGGCGGCCAATTGAGGAATTGGCTTTGGGGGTGACCAGTGAAATATACCTGCTGGAGCGTGTGCTACGGGTGGGTGTTGCTATGGTGACCAGTGAGAAGAGATAAGGCGGTGCTTTACATAGCAAAGACTTATAGATGACCTGGAGCCAGTGGGTTTGGCGATGAATATGAAGCGAGGGCCAGCCAATGAGAGCAAACAGGTCGCAGTGGTGGGTAGTACAGTGGGGCAAAAAAGTATTTAGTCAGCCACCAATTGTGCAAGTTTTCCCACTTAAAAAGATGAGAGAGGCCTGTACTTTTCATCATAGGTACACGTCAACTACGACAGACAAAATGAGAAAAGAAATCCAGAAAATCACATTGTAGGATTTTTTATGAATTTATTTGCAAATTATGGTGGAAAATAAGTATTTGGTCACCTACAAACAAGCAAGATTTCTGGCTCTCACAGACCTGTAACTTCTTCTTTAAGAGGCTTCTCTGTCCTCCACTCGTTACCTGTATTAATGGCATCTGTTTGAACTTGTTATCAGTATAAAAGACACCTGTCCACAACCTCAAACAGTCACACTCCAAACTCCAATATGGCCAAGACCAAAGAGCTGTCAAAGGACACCAGAAACAAAATTGTAGACCTGCACCAGGCTGGGAAGACTGAATCTGCAATAGGTAAGCAGCTTGGTTTGAAGAAATCAACTGTGGGAGCAATTATTAGGAAATGGAATACATACAAGATTACTGATAATCTCCCTCGATCTGGGGCTCCACGCAAGATCTCACCCCGTGGGGTCAAAATGATCACAAGAACGGTGAGCAAAAATCTCAGAACCACACGGGGGGACCTAGTGAATGACCTGCAGAGAGCTGGGACCAAAGTAACAAAGCCTACCATCAGTAACACACTACGCCGCCAGGGACTCAAATCCTGCAGTGCCAGACGTGTCCCCTGCTTAAGCCAGTACATGTCCAGGCCCATCTGAAGTTTGCTAGAGAGCATTTGGATGATCCAGAAGAGGATTGGGAGAATGTCATATGGTCAGATGAAACCAAAATATAACTTTTTGGTAAAAACTCAACTCATCGTGTTTGGAGGACAAAGAATGCTGAGTTGCATCCAAAGAACACCATACCTACTGTGAAGCATGGGGGTGGAAACATCATGCTTTGGGGCTGTTTTTCTGCAAAGGGACCAGGACGACTGATCCGTGTAAAGGAAAGAATGAATGGGGCCTTGTATCGTGAGATTTTGAGTGAAAACGTCCTTCCATCAGCAAGGGCATTGAAGATGAAACGTGGCTGGGTCTTTCAGCATGACAATGATCCCAAACACACCGCCCGGGCAACGAAGGAGTGGCTTCGTAAGAAGCATTTCAAGGTCCTGGAGTGGCCTAGCCAGTCTCCAGATCTCAACCCCATAGAAAATCTTTGGAGGGAGTTGAAAGTCCGTGTTGCCCTGCGACAGCCCCAAAACATCACTGCTCTAGAGGAGATCTGCATGGAGGAATGGGCAAAAATACCAGCAACAGTGTGTGAAAACCTTGTGAAGACTTACAGAAAACGTTTGACCTGTGTCATTGCCAACAAAGGGTATATAACAAAGTATTGAGCTAAACTTTTGTTATTGACCATATACTTATTTTCCACCATAATTTGCAAATAAATTCATTAAAAATCCTACAATGTGATTTTTCTGGATTTTTGATGAAAATTACAGGCCTCTCTCATATTTTTAAGTGGGAGAACTTGCACAATTGGTGGCTGACTAAATACTTTTTTGCCCCACTGTATATGGGGCTTTGGTGACAAAACGGATGGCACTGTGATAGACTGCATCCAAATTGCTGAGTAGAGTGTTGGAGACTAATTTGTAAATGACATTGACGATCGGTAGGATAGTCAGTTTTACGAGGGTATATTTGGCAGCATGAGTGAAGGATGCTTTGTTGCGAAATAGGAAGCCGATTCTAGATTTAATTTTGGATTGGAGATGCTTAATGTGATTCTGGAAGGAGAGTTTACAGTCTAACCAGACACCTAGGTATTTGTAGTTGTCCACATATTCTAAGTCAGAACCGTCCAGAGTAATGATGCTGGACGGGCGGGCAGGTGTGGGCAGTGATCGGTTGAAGAGCATGCATTTAGTTTTGCTTGCATTTAGTTTTAGTTTTGCTTGCATTTAAGAGCAGTTGGAGACCACGGAAGGAGAGTTGTATGGCATTGAAGCTCGTCTGGAGGTTAGTTAACACAGTGTCCAAAGAGGGGCCAGATGTATACAGAATGGTGTCGTCTGTGTAGAGGTGGATCAGAGAATCACCAGTAGCAAGAGCGACATCATTGATGTATACAGAGACAAGAGTCGGCCCGGGAATTGAACCCGGTGGCACCCCCATAGAGACTGCCATAGGTCCGGACAACAGGCCCTCCGATTTGACACACTGAACTCTGCCTGAGAAGTAGTTGGTGAACCAGGCGAGGCAGTCATTTGAGAAACCAAGGCTGTTGAGACTGCCAATAAGAATGTGGTGATTGACAGAGTCAAAAGCCTTGGCCAGGTCGATGAATACAGCTGCACAGTATTGTCTCTTATCGATGGTAGTTATGATATCATTTAGGACCTTGAGCGTGGCTGAGGTGCACCCATGACCAGCTCGGAAACCAGATTGCATAGACAAGAAAGAATGGTGGGATTCAAAATGGTCGGTGATCTGTTTGTTAACTTGGCTTTTGAAGACCTTAGAAAGGCAGGGTAGGATAGATACAGGTCTGTAGCAGTTTCGGTCTAGAGTGTCTCCCCCTTTGAAGAGGGGGATGACCGCGGCAGATTTTCAATCTTTGGGGATCTCAGACGATACGAAAGAGGTTGAACAGGTTAGTAATAGGGGTTGCAACAATTTCGGCGGATAATTTTAGAACGAGAGGGTCCAGATTGTCTAGCCCGGCTGATTTGTAGGGGTCCAGATTTTGCAGCTCTTTCAGAACATCAGCTATCTGGATTTGGGTGAAGGAGAAATGGGGGAGTCTTGGGCAAGTTGCTGTGGGGGTGCAGGGCTGTTGACCGGGGTAGGGGTAGCCAGGTGGAAAGCATGGCCAGCTGTAGAAAAATGCTTATTGAAATGCTCGTGGATTTATCGGTGGTGACAGTGTTTCCTAGCCTCAGTGCAGTGGGCCGCTGGGAGGAGGTGCTCTTATTCTCCATGGAGTTTACAGTGTTCCAGAACTTTTTGGAGTTTGTGCGACAAGATGCACATTTCTGTTTGAAAAAGCTATCCTTTGCTTTCCTAACTGCCTGTGTATATTGGTTCCCTGAAAAGCTTTGAGGATCAGCGTGGCAGACATGTTGTTGCCTACCCTTACCACCTGGGGGCGGTCCGTCAGGAAGTCCAGGATCCAGTTGCAGAGGGAGGTGTTTAATCCCAGGGTCCTTAGCTTAGTGATGAGCTTCGTGGGCACTATGGTGTTGAACGCTGAGCTTTAGTCAGTGAACAGCATTCTCACATGTTCCTTTTGTCCAGGTGGGAAAGACCAGTGTGGAGTGCGATTGAGATTGCGTCATCTGTGGATCTGTTGGGACGGCATGCAAATTGGAGTCGGTGTAGGGTATCTGGGAGGATGCTGTTGATGTGAGCCATGACCATCCTTCAAAGCACTGCATGGCTACCGACGTGAGTGGTAGTAGGCTATTCTTTCACAGACACTGGACCTGTGTATGCAAATCCTTGTCAACGTTTGAGATATTTAACAGTAGGCTTTTTGAAATTGGTATCTGGGGTGTGTGCGTGTGTGTGTGTGTGAGAGAGAGAGAGTTCGGCACATGCACAGTAAAATTCGGAAAGATAAAACTATATAAAATGCAGTATATTCACATATCACCTAATAATGGATTAAAACACTGTTTTGTAAAGAAGGTCTACAGTAGCCTCAACAGCTCTTCACTGTTGACGTTGAGACTGGTGTTTTGCGGGTACTATTTAATGAAGTTGCCAGTTGAGGACTTGTGAGGCATCTGTTTCTTAAACTAGACACTCTAATGTACTTGTCCTCTTGCTCAGTTGTGCACTGGGGCCTCCCACTCCTCTTTCTATTCTGGTTAGAGCCAGTTTGCGCTGTTCTGTGAAGGGAGTAGTACACAACGTTGTACGAGATCTTCAGTTTCTTGGCAATTTCTCGCATGGAATAGCATTAATTTCTCAGAACAAGAATAGACCGACGAGTTTCAGAAGAAAGGTCTTTGTTTTCTGGCCATTTTGAGCCTGTAATCGAATCTACAAATGCTGATGCTCTAGATAATCAACTAGTCTAAAAAAAGGCCAGTTTTATTGCTTCTTTAATCAGAACAACAGTTTTCAGCTCTGCTTACATAATTGCAAAAGGGTTTTCTAATGATCAATTAGCCTTTTAAAATGATACACTTGGATTAGCTAACACAACATGCCATTGGAACACAGGAGTGATGGTTGCTGATAATGGGCCTCTGAACGCCTATGTAGATATTCCATTAAAAATCAGCATTTTCCAATTACAATAGTCATTTACAACATTAACAATGTCTACACTGTATTTCTGATCAATTTGATCTTATTTTAATGGACAAAAAATTGCTTTTCTTTCAAAAACAAGGACATTTCTAAGTGACCTCAAACTCTATCAATGGGGGAGAGGTCACACTTTAAAAAAATGTAGCTAAAATACGCCGCCTTGTGGCAGCTTTGAGGAGGACTCTAAAAAGTCGATACCACGCTGAGAGAAACTGACAGAGGAAGAAATGAAGGAGAGGGAGGGAGAGCTTGAGAGGAGGGATGGGAGAGAGAGGGATCGAAGAGAGAGAGAGAGATTTTTCAGGATTTTTTTTCTTTTCCCTTTCTCTTTCTTATCTAATTGGCCCATCGGGAGCAGGGGCAAGTGTTCAGTAGGCAGGACCCGTTTGCAGCTGCACTGTCTGTAATTGGCGATCCTCCACGCGTGGAACCACAGTGACGAAATTCGACCAAAACCACCCCAAAACGAATCAAACCCCTCAGAGCTCAAATCAAACCCCATCATGTTATATGGGGCAGGAGACGCGAACTTGGAGTTGAACTGATGTCTGACAGAGAGAGAGGCAGGAGCTACATGAGCCTTTCTTTGACAACCTGTTCAGTGAGACGAGCGCATCTAAGCCGTGCGTTTTTTGGCCACGGTGTCCGTCACATCGTTCTCAGTCTGTGCACATATTTCTACTGGCAAACAGTAGGATACTTAGAGACGCGAGAGGAGGAGCGGTGTAGTGTATGGAGAGCGGGGCCTTATTTAGATACCTTATACATTTTCACGTGTTCTAAGACTCCAACGACCTACGTGGGACTGAGATATTTCGCCACTGGAACTGTGTAAAGCAATAAGAGGCGTAACAGAAAAGACACAGATTCAACGCCGAAGGTTGAGAGGCCGAAAGGCTGAGAAGCGGAGTGATTTTGGACTGCATGAGGACCCTGCTTTGTGCCCTGAAGAATCCCCAACAAATGTTCCAATGCGTTAAAAGTTACTCGGTGGATTTTGATCACAGTTCTACTTTCTTTTGAGAACGGGTAAATTCAATATTTGAACTAAGAAGTCTACGAAACTGGAATACCTAAGTGGGTATACCTAAATTTACAACGCACTTATGGTGAGACATTTTTAAGCGGTCTTATAACGGAATTAGGCTATCGACTCTGAGCCGTGCGAGGGTTCGGAAAATCGGGGTATAGGAGTAGTTTTAAGAAGCTCTGCTACACCTGGAGTAAGGTAAATATAATTATCAAAACTGTCTGTCAGCGATCCAATTTACTGAGATTTTTAACACATTTTCTTAAGCATAGGTTAGTTCAACACTAGAACCTTGACCTGACGCACAGTCAAAAATAGCGTAGGTATAAACTGGCTAATAAAGATTATTCATTTAAGAAGCTTAATGTTAAAATGGCTATTTTTTACACTCCCTGGTAGCCTTATATGCTTCACTTATGGACAGATGCGATGCATCCCACCTTGCAAAATGTTGTTGAAATGTTGACTAATACTGACTTCCAATCAATGTTCGGTTTTGGTTGAATGTGAAGTTGAAAAGATACCTTTTTTGGCTACATGTTGTTGAAAATAGTATTTTTCATGTAGTTGAAAATACGTATTTTTATGTCGTTTTTATGTATGTTTGGTTTTGGTTTCAACGACTTGAAAACAACAATTTCAACATACTTGCATACACATGGACACAGTATCAAAAATTGGTCTATGAACAAATGCATTGACAATCATACATCACTCCAGTATTTACACACATTATTTATTTACAACATTCAAGTGTTAATTGTCCTTATTCCACTACTGGAGAAGCATGTCTCAAATCACCTACCGGTACTCATATTTCAAACATCCAGCATGACGAAATATACATTTTTAATTATTCCATTCCTCACCGTTAAGTTAATTATTGCTAATGCATATTAAAAAAGGCGTTTCCATTCAGTTTTAATTTTAATATGTACATTTCATGTCACATTTAGTGGCTCTGGATCTTCCTTTCCTGTGGTGAGTTCCTCATGGGATAGTTTCATCGTGGTGCTTGATGGTTTTTGCGACTGCACTTGAGGAGACGTTCAAAGTTTTAGACGTTTTCCGGGTTGACTGACCTTCATGACTTGAGGTGATGGACTGTCATTTCTCTTTGCTTATTTGGGCTGTTCTTGCCATGATATGGACTTTTTCCAGATGGGGCTATCTTCTGTGTGCCGACCCTACCTTGTCACAGCACAACTGATTGGCTAAGGCACAATGGGAGGGGGGGGGGGGGGGGGGGGGGGGGGGGGGTTCACAAATTGGCTTTTAACGGGGCTGTTGATTGGGGTGCATTCCACATAAGTACCTCATGGGGCTGGTTGGGAGGGTGCCGGGGTGTGCGGGGCTGTCATCTGGGGGCTACTTTGAGGAGTCTCAAATGTAGAGTGTATTTTCATTTGTTTGGCAGTTTTTTGGTTGCTGCATGGTTCCATGTGTGTTGTTTTGTGGTTTTGGTGTCGTCGCTGTTCCACAATGTCGAAAATGAGTGGGTGTGTCCAAGCTTTTGACTGGGGCTGTGTGTGTGTGTGTGTGTGTGTGTATATGTATATATATATATATATATATATATATATATATATATATATATATATATATATATATATGGTGTGTATATACAGGGGATTTTGTGTACTTTGAAAAAAAAAATAGGTACATGTTTCAGAATTGGTCAATAAATCTCAGCTTGACCACTTAGAAGAGCTGTTGCATTCACACAAAAAAAACTTTTTTTTGTAACCTTCATTATTCATGCAACCAACTGAGAATTTATTTGTACAATTATATTGTTTACAAACAGTGGAGTAAAACAAGCTTATATTTTAGGTTGGACATTGCATCCTATTCTTACTCTTTTAATCAATGGCATCAACATAGTGTAGAACCAACCAATCATCAAACTCATGCATAACCAATGAACAAATAAGTGAAAAACCAACATATCTTGGTCCATCTTAGTATGAGAAACAGTATAAATTCACTATGTTTCTTCCACCTTATCAAAATTGTGCATGGTATGTACACTGAGTGTATAAAATGTTATGGACACCTGCTCTTTTCCATGACAGACAGACCAGGTGAAAACTATGATTCCTTATTGATGTCACTTGTTAAATCTACTTCAATCAGTGTAGATGAAGGGAGGAGAAAGGTTAAAGGATTTTTAAGCCTTGAGACAATTGAGTCGGATTGTGTATGCAACCCAATATTTGGAAGATATTCTTAATGTTTTGTACACTCAGACAGGGAAATGGTCCAATTCATGCACTTGTCAAGAGAACATCCCCCATTATCTCTACTGCCTCTGATGGGGACTCACTAAACACAAATTATTTGTTTGTAAATTATGTCTGAGTGTTGGAGTATGTCCCTGGCTATGCGTAAATTAAAAAAACAAGAAAATGGTGCCGTCTGGTTTGCTTAATATAAGGAATTTGAAATTATTTATACTTTTACTTTTGATACTTAAGTATATTTTAGAAAATACATTTACTTTTAATACTTAAGTATATTTAAAACCAAATACTTTTAGAATTTCACTCAATTAGTATTTTACTGGGTGACTCACTTTTACTTGTCATTTTCTATTAAAAGGTATCTTTACCTTTACTAAAGTATGACAATTGGGTACTTTTTCCACCACGGGTTAAAATCAATAATACTTCAAAGGATTTCACTGCTGAAAACTGAAACAAATAAATCAAACAAAGACAAACAGATCAATCCCACTTTTCAAGCCTACTGGAGGTGTGGTGGCGTGGTAAACGGGCATGCTTGAGGTGGTCTACCACAGCTCTGTATGTCATGTTCTGTGGCCTTGCCGTTTCATTTCTTGACTGCCCTGCAACACAGAAATAAACATTTAGTTATATTACATAAAACACTCAAAGTAATGGATATGTAGCATCTATGACCTCAGTTACACTCAGCACTCAAATGCGACTTCTGTCACCTGATCACTCCAAGCTGCATTAGGTCTGGATGCATGAAAGTCACATTGTGCTCGCATTAGGTTCAGATCAGGATGGGCATTGTGTTCGGAATTTGACATAGTCTGGACGCAGTCAGACCATCGAATAACATAAGCAATGTAAAGAGATGTGGGGAAAATACATTCACACAAATTACTTTTATAATAACAAAGAACAAATGTGTGTGCCTGAGGGGACAATATTTTTCATAAAGACAAAAGGGGTGAGAAATACATGAATATAGGTGAACAATTTGCACTAATGTAAAATGAACATAGATGATGGAACATATTCCCTTTTGCTTATAAGATGAACCGCTATGGTGACAAATATTGACCATCTAAACCATGTGTGACCTCACTGGCTGTAGAAGTGTTTTTCCTAACCAGTCCCTCAACAGCTCTCTGACTGAGCTCCACCCTCACTGGGTCCTCAGAGGACGGCTGGGTAGAGACGAAGGGATGGAAGCATGAATGGATCAATCATTCAACATGTCAGTCAAATAAAGAGAGCATTGATAAGCGTAAATGTACATCTCCTACCCATGAAGAGACTTATACAGTACATTCGGAAAGTATTCAGACCCCTTGACTTTTTCCACATTTTGTTAACTTTACAGCCTTATTCTGAAATGAATTAAATAATTTTTTCCCTCATCAATCTACCCACAATACCCCATAATGACAAAGCAAATACAGGTTTAAAATTGTTTGCAAATGTATTAAAAATAAAAAACATACCTTATTTACTTAAGTATTCAGACCCTTTGCTATGAGACTTGAAATTGAGCTCAGGTGCATCCTGTTTCCATTGAGCATCCTTGAGATGTTTCTATGACTTGATTGGAGTCCACCTGTGGTAAATTAAATTGATTGGACATGATTTCGAAAGGCACACACCTGTCTATACAAGGTCCCACAGTTGACAGTGCATGTCAATATTTTTGGAAAGGCACACGACTGTCTATACCAATCTCCCACAGTTGGCAGCGCATGTCAATATTTTTCATAAAGCCAAAATGGGCAAGAAATACATGAATATAGGTGAACAATTTGCACTAATGTAAATGAACGTAGATGATGGAACATATTCCCTTTTGCTTACGAGATGAACCGCTATGGGTGACAAATATTGACCATCTAAACCATGTGTTTTGTTCTATGAGAATCTTTATTATATAATCATAAAAAGCACATAAAGGCTTCATTATTCATAAAGGTTATGTTAAAGGTTACGTATAAGATTTCCTCAGATTTCAGCATTTATCCCAAAACCCTATTCTTTCCCCATAGGAATGGCTGAACTAACCAGACGTAACTCATGTCCGTTTTAAGGACTAAAAGCTGCCGAGCTCTAGCCTTCTTAACTGCCCGTGGGAAGATGAATTAAGTTTTAATGATTTGAATTAAATATAAAACTTCTCTCTCACAGACAACATTATATTAATAAATGTAGTGTATAACAAAAGGTATTACAGAGTGTTAGGGGTTTTGACCTATCCAGCTCTGAGTCATCTCCTGATTTCTGGGCAACTGAAACACCCTTGCATAATACTGCCTGAGAGGGTACAGTCTGCCCTTCGACCTCTCGAGGAAGATACAATCTGTCATCATGTGGCTCCGTTTCTATGTCAGACAGTGGAGTAATCCGTGAGAGCAGCTCCTTGATCTCCTCCTCCTGAGGGAAAGAAAGACTGAACACACACCCTTCCCTGTGTCCTACACATGACAAGGCACATGACAAGGCAGTCATAGCCTACTGTAGGGGTGCCTCTCAGTCTACAGTGGCTTCCTCTATCTCCTTCCTTTCTTTCTTTCTTGCACTGATCTGATATGGAGATAGGTGAAAGCATTATGGTATTTGTTTTCACCCGTCCAGTTCATTCAGATCAGTATGAGCAGAGAACAGAATATAGTGACAGTGAGCCACTTCAGACTATTGTGATGCACCCAAAACCTTGGGTAAGGTGCCATACTGTACTGTACCTCCAATTTGAGCTGGGCTCTGTTGATGTCAATGCAGGAGCAGAGACACTTCCCCACCACCATGCCCCTCACACACACTACGCTGCTGTCCATGTGGCTCTGAATCTCTCCCAGCATGAACTGCAGCAGCTCTGACAGGGGAAAAGACATGAGGGTCGTCATATTCAGGCACCATACAGAAGAAAACAGACTTCAATAAGGCTACATGGATACTTTCCATAACAAAACGCATAGTCATTTTCCTAGGAAAAACATTTTTAATTTCTGAAATGAATACAACCCAGAGGCGGACAGGTCAAAAAGTAGTGCGAACAGCTCTGATCATGTGACAATACTATGCCGTAGTGTTGGGGGTGTAACTGAGCTCTGCATCACTTGTAGCTCACTTGTAGCTCTGCATCACTCTGTAGTTCCACATACAGTGGGGGAAAAAAGTATTTGATCCCCTGCTGATTTTGTACGTTTGCCCACTTACAAAGAAATGATCAGTCTATAATTTTAATAGTAGGTTTATTTGAACAGTGAGAGACAGAATAACAACAAAAATATCCAGAAAAACGCATGTCAAAAATGTTATAAAATGATTTGCATTTTAATGAGGGAAATAAGTATTTGACCCCTCTGCAAAACATGACTTAGTACTTGGTGGCAAAACCCTTGTTGGCAATCAGAGGTCAGACGTTTCTTGTAGTTGGCCACCAGGTTTGCACACATCTCAGGAGGGATTTTGTCCCACTCCTCTTTGCAGATCTTCTCCAAGTCATTATGGTTTCGAGGCTGACGTTTGGCAACTCGAACCTTCAGCTCCCTCCACAGATTTTCTATGGGATTAAGGTCTGGAGACTGGCTAGGCCACTCCAGGACCTTAATGTGCTTCTTCTTGAGCCACTCCTTTGTTGCCTTGGCTGTGTGTTATGGGTCATTGTCATGCTGGAATGCCCATCCACGACCCATTTTTAATGCCATGGCTGAGGGAAGGAGGTTCTCACCCAAGATTTGACGGTACATGGTCCCGTCCATCGTCCCTTTGATGCGGTGAAGTTGTCCTGTCCCCTTAGCAGAAAAACACCCCCAAAGCATAATGTTTCCACCTCCATGTTTGACGCTGGAGATGGTGTTCTTGGGGTCATAGGCAGCATTCCTCCTCCTCCAAACACGGCGCGTTGAGTTGATGCCAAAGAGCTTCATTTTGGTCATTCAGATGTTCATTGGCAAACTTCAGACAGGCATGTATATGTATTCTTGAGCAGGGGGACCTTGCGGGCGCTGCAGGATTTCAGTCCTTCACTGCGTAGTGTGTTACCAATTGTTTTCTTGGTGACTATGGTCCCAGCTGCCTTGAGATCATTGACAAGATCCTCCCGTGTAGTTCTGGGCTGATTCCTCACCGTTCTCATGATCATTGCAACTCCACGAGGTGAGATCTTGCATGGAGCCCCAGGCCGAATGATATTGACAGTTCTTTTGTGTTTCTTCCATTTGCGAATAATCGCACCAAATGTTGTCACCTTCTCACCAAGCTGCTTGGCGATGGTCTTGTAGCCCCTCCAGCCTTGTGTAAGTCTACAATCTTGTCCCTGACATCCTTGGAGAGCTCTTTGGTCTTGGCCATGGTGGAGAGTTTGGAATCTGATTGATTGATTGCTTCTGTGGACATGTCTTTTTTACAGGTAACAAGCTGCGGTTAGGAACACTCCCTTTAAGAGTGTGCTCCTAATCTCAGCTCGTTACCTGTATAAAAGACACCTGGGAGCCAGAAATCTTTCTGATTGAGAGGGGGTCAAATACTTATTTCCCTCATTAAAATGCAAATCAATTTCTAACATTTTTGACATGAGTTTTTCTGGATTTTTTGTTGTTGTTATTCTGTCTCTCACTGTTCAAATAAACCTACCATTAAAATTATAGACTGATAATTTCTTTATCAGTGGGCAAACGTACAAAATCAGCAGGGGATCAAATACTTTTTTCCCCCACTGTACAGCAGCAGACCCCGACATAGAGCTGCTGCTCCCGAAGGGGTTGGCCTCAGGCCTGGCACAGTGACCGCAGCACCTGGACACACATGCATGCACAGTCACACACACAATCAACAACATTGTCATAAATACACATATCATCACAACACTAAAGACTTCGGTGTACACTCACCTGTATAAGTAGTGGCCTCTCCCTGTCCTGAGCCAGGTAGCGCAGAAGAATCCTCAAAACACAAGTCTGGGAATGAAGTTGAATGAATGACTGACTGCCCAGTTCAACGTCTCACCTCATACTTGTATTGGAGCAGCAGTAGTTTATGGGTGATGACAGCCTTTTTGTTCTTTAACACCAGGTTCCCCATGATCCTAGACCTCTGTCAGGCCTAGAGGAAAAAGAACACTTACATTACGAGAGAAAGAGATGCAGACAGTTTGACACCTTTTTATAACCTCTAGCTATCTCCCCTTCCCTTACCTGTTGACAGCCTGCACCAGCCCAGTAAATATGCTCTCCAGCAGCTTCCAGCACACCCTCTGCCACACCTCGTGCAGGAGGAGAAGCAAGGGGCCAGCACATCAAACACTAACCCTGCAGAAAGAGACACACGATCATGTAACTTCTGATGAATGGAAAAGTGTTGCAGTTCACAATCATCAATGCAGGAGGATGTTTGATGCAGCCTTGATTACCACTATGTCCCTGAACACAAGCCTTCCTCAGTCCATGTGCCACAAAAGTCAGCGAGCAGTCTTTTCCATCTGGTAACAACAGTGTATTAACAGTGAGTGACACAATAACATACGGTGTATTTGGAAAGTATTCAGACCCCTTAACTTTTTCCACATTTTGTTACGTTACAGCCTTAATAAAAAATTGCTTAAATCGTTTTCCCCCCTCATCAATCTACACACAGTACCGCATAATGACAAAGCAAAAACAGGTCCCCATAAATTTTTGCAAATGTATTAAATATCAAAAACTGAAATACGATATTTACATAAGTAATGAGACCCTTTACTCAGTACTATGTTGACGCACCTTTGGCAGCAATTACAGCCTTGAGTCTTCTTGGGTATGACGCTACAAGCTTGGCACACCTGTATTTGAGGAGTTTCTCCCATTCTTCTCTGCATATCCTCTCATGCTCTGTCAGGTTGCATGGGGAGCGTTGCTGCACAGCTATTTTCAGGTCTCTCCAGAGATTGTCGATCGGGTTCATGTTTGGTCTCTGGCTGGGTCACTCAAGGACATTCAGAGACTTGTCCCGAAGCCACTCCTGCATTGTCTTGGCTGTGTGCTTAAGGTCATTGTCCTGTTGGAAGGTGAAACTTCGCCCCTGTCTGAGGTCCTGAGTGCTCTGGAGCAGGTTTTCATCAAGGATCTCTCTGTACTTTGCTCCGTTCATCTTAATGTTTTTTGTTTATTTTAATCAAAATTTGTTTTTTGTCAAATGCCTTCTCGAACATGTGCACTTTAATAAAACTTTTATGGCATCTGTAAATACGAATACATTTGTTAAATTAGGAGCGTAGTTGGTTAAGCCACAGAAAAATCCGGCAACCTTTCCGCTAGCCATGATTGACTGAGAGAATGAATGGGCTGGACATTGCGAGAGATGAGTTTCAACACGGGTTGAATATGGCAGGTGTCAGTAAACGTCGGCAAAAAAGCTCATTACAGTAAATTGTTGCCAGCAGCACAGTTACAGTCACCAACACTCTGGATAACATGAAAACAGCCTAACCAGCTCTGCTAGGGTGAGTAAAATGGTCAGAGTCTGGGTAAGGGCTAAAGCTTAAGATGTTTCTTATGGCATTGCACACGGTCAGTTTGAACAGGGGTGACTTGACACAACGGGCCAAGCAAGCTGTAAATACAAAACGGAAAGGACACAGGACGTCTTATTTAATGAAATGGGTTGCAGGCTGCAGTAAAGCTTTAATCCATGTAACATTAACGTGTACGGGTAAGAGTCTAGTTACTGTTTGATATTGTACATTTCTAATTTTGTCGGAAAGTTGTTTTCATTGCAAGTTAAAGCTTGCTGTTAGTTAGCTAGCTGAAGTTCGATGGCTTGCTAGCTAACATTGAACATACTATGTTTGGTTAACTTTAGCTAGCTATGACAGTCGGTTTCAATTGCCAATACTCTATGGTTTGGGATTATAGTTAATTGTTTAGCTAGCTAACGTTACATGTCTAAACAAAAGACCCCAAGTTAAAGCTTGCTGATGTTAGATGGCTGGCTTGCTAGCTAACATTCATTTACGTGTATGAATTGTGTGTAACGTTAGTGATGTTCTCAGAATGCCATTTCGCATAGCTAGTTATAGCCTAATGTTAGCTAGATAACATTGAACCTATTTTGTTAACTTTAGCTAGCTATGATAGTCGGTTTGCATTGCTAGCCTAGTACTCTATGGTTAATTGTTTAGCTGACTAGCTGACTACATGTCTAAACAAAAGACCTCAAATCAAAGCTTGCTGTTAGCTAGCTGACGTTAGATGAACTATGTGTAGTGATATCTCAGAATGCCATTTCGCATCTATTGTATAGTAATGATAAAATATTTGTATCTGGAATGTGTCTTTCAGCATCTGTAGGACACACCTGACTCCTCCAACAGTCATACAAGGAGAATGGTCTAATGCCTCCCATCAAAAAGAGAGTTGGCCCACGCAAGCACAGGTTACACATGAAGAAATGAGGATTTGCAGCGAGTGGTGAACTTCATCAACAACAACGCAGAGGATAATGCAATAGTATTACCAGGACGCCACCCAGGACACAAACACTTTGGTGGAAAGCTGCTGCCATCCCATATGACAAAAGCAGCAGTGTGGCGTCTCTACAAGGAATCGATGACAACACTTGGTATGTAAAGCATAAAAACATTTTGATTATTAAATTTACCTCCAACATGATTGGCACTCCTTTTATTGATCTCACTTTGTTTCTGTATTTTCCAGAAGCTGTTAAAGTCAGCCAAGCTGAAGAAGCAAGAGCAGCATCTCCAGCTTGTTCAGTGAGCGGTCTGTCTACCAGAAGATGGTTGCTGACTGCAAGACCACCTGTCAAGACCTGCAGTTGTCTCTGGGGGCCGTACTGAACCAGCAAGCAAAGACATCAGGATGCATTACAGCTTTGATTTTGCCCAACAAGTAAGCAACATTTCCTATTTTATACTGATTAAGGACATAGATAGATAGATATGCACAAAAAAAAAACGTGTTTATGTGGGAGGCAGGCAAATACATTTCACTGAGCGGGGTTAAGGCAGACGGACAGGGGTGAGACAATGATTTGTAATTTATCTTACTGGTCTTTTGTTGTTTGCAGGTGCGCTATCCTTCTGACCCTATGCAGCCAGGTCCCATCTACTTATTAACTCCTCGCAAGTGTCGCTTGTTTGGTGTCTGATGTGAAGGAATACCACAACAAGTCAACTACTTGATTGATGAAGGCATGTCATCCAGCAAAGGCAGCAGCGCAGTCATCAACTACATGCACCGTTTCTTCACCAACTACGGAGTTGGGAAAACACGTGTGTACCTGAATTGTGATAAATGCAGTGGCCAAAACAAGAACAAGTTTGTGCTCTGGCGGACCATGCACAAGCTCCACCACAATCTGGACCTTCACTTCCTGATCACATGCCACACCAAGTTTTCCCCAACTGGTGCTTCGGACCATTTTCATTGCATTGTATGAGGTTATTCTTCTTAAATAAACTTGAGGTGAATTGATGTTGTGCAAGGTTGTAATGTCTTCAGATTTTATTTTTTCTTTCCCTGTTTTCCAGCTTCAATGCTCTGGAGACTGGTGTTGTCGCAATGCTGACATCCTTCCTCCCATAGATGGTCTGCCTGTACACGCACCACCTGGATTGGACACAGCTAGACAAATGTATATTTTTTGAGAAGATCAGGGAGTTTTGCAACTAAGAGGCTATGGACATCACATGCCCTGCGCCGGAGTCAGGACAGAAACAGGCTCTCCGAATGTAGATTCCCTTGTTCATGCGTGGTTTGGACGGACCAGTCATCAGCACTATCTGCAGTGCCTCTATTCACGACTCTCTCCTAACACACGCCATATGTTGCTGCTACTGTTTTATTTTATTCTGCTGCTCAGCCACTGATTGTATGCATATAACTACTCTTGTCTATCACTGATATTGCTCTTGTGCATACTGTGTATTTTATTGATATTGACACTATTTCTGAAAATCCAAGTAACCATTTGACTGTACCGCTTACATCTTCTGTGGAGACCCATCGACTTAGCAAAATATTGATATATAAAATTATTATTGACGTGTGGTCGTAATGTGATTTTGTGACCTACCACAATATCATGTGACCGTATCAAGTGTTCACAACATAAATATATGGTGCATGCATCTGTTTATGTACATGTGTACCTCACTCAGGTTTCAACTCAGGTTGCATGGCCTTAACCTATGTATGGAATACTATGTGATAAGTGTGTGTAACAGTATATAAAGAATGCTAATGAATGGGTGTGAAGGCATTTGGGCAGTGGTGTAAAAATACTTTAAAGTACTACATCATTTTTGGGGGATGTCTGTACATTACTTTACTATTTATATTTTTGGCAACTTTTACTTCACTACATTCCAAAAGTAAATAAACTTTTTACTCCATACAATTTCCCTGACACCCAAAAGTACTTGTTACATTATGATGGGAAAATTGTCTAATTCAAACACTTATGAAGAGAACATCTCTGCTGCATTTGATCTGGCAGACTCACTAAACACATGCTTTGTTTGTAAATTATGTCTAAGTGTTTGAGTGTGCCCCTGGCTATCCGTTAATAAAAAATACAATTGGGCCGTCTGGTTTAATAAGGAATTTGAAATGATTTTTGCTTTTGATACTTAAGTACATTTTAGCAATTCTGTTTACTTTTGACACTTAAGTAGTATTTTACTGGGTGACTTTTACTTCAGTCCTTTTCTAATAAGACATCTTTACTTTTACTCAAGTATGACAATTTCGTACTTTTTCCACCACTTGATGTGGCTGGGGGTTATAGCATTTGTTTTCATATGACCTATAATGTCTGGGTAAGCGTCGTCTAATATTAATAATATATTTTTTTATCTAGACACTTTCTGTTTACTTGGAATTGTTCCTTATTGTAGGTTACTACTTTTACCACTTTTAGTCTTAATCTTTACTACACTACTCGGTGTTTATCACATGAGCTCACATGTGAATCCTTAAAGAGATGGCTGGGGCTGGCTTAAGAGGGCGTGAACAATGCTGAATGGTATGCAATTGTGGCTGTTTCAACTTGTCAATTTCAAATGATTTTCTAACAAGTTTTTTTTCTAACAACAGATTGAATTGAGGTGTGTTCCGCCTCCTCATTTATTCACATAAAAGTAGGCCATTTCACTTTTGCGGACAATTTATTTTTTAGGCACTTCCCCATTGTTTCCGCAGATCAAGTATGCAGACATGTGCGCATCTCCAGTCAAAACAGGACCTGCACAATGTTTTTCATTTTCCGTCTGGTGCCCGCTTCGCCTTAATTGTTGTTTTTATTACTACATGATAACTTTGGACATGTGGGTGTTTCTATCAAAGTAAGTGTCTTGTTACGTTATAATAGTTTCTGTATGTCGTTTCTACTGTAGCTCACTGTATGTATGGAGCATAATACATGTTTGTGTATTCCTTATAACCGGGGACGCGCAGGGTACCGTTATTCATTTCATAACCTTTATGGTGTTGTACTCAATCGTGCTTATGTAGCTAGCTACATTATTCTATTGGCTCTGTAAAACAATGTTAATTTTGTCAGAGAAGTATTAGCTTTAGTCTTTTGAATTTACCATGGCCTTATGACACGTGCTGAACAGTGAGTAGTGTAAAAGTGGTAAAAGTAGTAGCCTACAAAAAGGAAACATTTCAGGTAAACAGAAAGTGTCCAGATAAAAATATTTTATAAATATTAGATGACATAGTAGCAATATCATAAATAGATAGTGTTAATATAAAAAAGAACAATTGTCAATGCCAGTAGAGAAAGAAAAACTTAATATACAGCATGCACAATAACAATATCAATAACCATATCAGTGATACTGGTGATAGATCAGGTATGCATAAAATAAGGGGTAAAGTGGCTGAGCAGCAGGATAAAAAATAAATAGTAACAGCAATGTGAATAGAGGCACTGCAGATAGTGCTGATGGCTGGGAACTCACCCCCAGTGATGAACTGGTCCGCCCGAACCACGCATGAACAAGATAATCTATTTTCGGAGAGCGTGTTTCTGTCTTGACTTTGGTGCGGGGCATGTGATGTCCATGGCCTCTTCATTGCAAAACTCACTGATCTTCTAAAAAAAATACATTTGTCTATCTGTGTCCAGTCCAGGTGGTGCTTGTACAGGCAGACCATCTATGGGAGGAAGGACATCAGCGTAGTGCAGCAGCTGAAATCTGGTCCCGACTGAGTCCAAACGCTCCTTCGCGATAACAACACCAGGCTCCAAAGCATCGAAGCTGTAAAACAGGAAATAACTAAAAGAGAAGAACACATTAGTTTAGATAAGAAGAATAACCTCATACAATGCAATGGAAATTATATTCACCTGAAGTGCTGGTACTGCTTGAACTGTGGCAGTGGCCTGAAGTACTGAGTCAGTGTTGTAGCCAGCCATAGCTTTCCACCAGCACCGAACCATCCTCCAGTCCAACCAGCTGTGGGATGTTGACCCCTGTCACAGTGCTGTCCTTCACAACACCAGCAATCTCAGACAAAGTGTTCACTCTGGTCTTTCTGAAGCGCTGCTTGATGTGGCCGGAAGCACCAGTCGGGGGCAAACTTAGTGTGGCCTGACATGAGGAAGTGAATGTCCAGACTGTGGTGTAGCTTGTGCATGGTCCTCCAGGCACAATACCAGAGCACAAACTTGTTCTGGCCACTGCAGTTATCACAATTCAGGTCCACACGTGTTTCCCCAACTCCGTAGTTGGTGAAGGATAGTGCAGCTGCAAACAACAGCAAAAGAACATGAAGATACATTAAAATTAATTGACTCATCCCTGTCAGTCTGTCTTTACACAGCTCAGTGAAAGGCATTTGCTTGCTTCCCATATATATTTACCGGTAGTATATATATATATATATATATATATATATATATATATATATAGTTTTAGAACACCTACTCATTCAAGGGTTTTTCTTTATTTTTACTATTTACTATGAAATAACACATGTGGAATCATGTAATAACCAACAAAGGGTTAAACAATTCAAATCTCCTCCCTAATCCACGGCTATCTAACCTTATCAGTGACCGCAACCAGGTGATTGCCTTTTTCCTCACTCAGTAACTTCCATACCCCTAGTTCTTATCCACACTCAATTGACCTACTATATACATTCCTTATACATGTAATCATTAACTTCTAGTATAGCAAGTATTTCAAGCTAGAATCCAACACTACAGAGATCATACACGTAATGTTAGCTAGTGAGCCAGCCAGCTACAGTACACTTTAACTTTACTGCGTTTGCCAGCAGCTCTTCGCAATGCTTCAAGCATTGCCCTGTTTATGACTTCAAGCCTATCAACTCCCGAGATTAGGCTGGCAATACAAAAGTACCTATTAGAACATCCAATAGTCAAACGTATATGAAATACAAATGGTATAGATAGAAATAGTCCTATAATAACTACAACCTAAAACTTCTTACCTGGGAATATTGAAGACTCATGTTAAAAGGAACCACCAGCTTTCATATGTTCTCATGTTCTGAGCAAGGAACTTAAACGTTAGCTTTTTTACATGGCAAATATTGTACTTTTACTTTCTTATCCAACACTTTGTTTTTGCATTATTTACACCAAATTGAACATGTTTCATTATTTATTTGAGACTAAATTGATTTTATTGATGTGTTATATTAAGTTAAAATAAAAGTGTTCATTGTTCATTCAGTATTGTTGTAATTGTCATTATTACGAATATATATACAAAAATCGGCCGATTAATCGCTATCGGCTTTTTTTGGTCATCCAATAATCGGTATCGGTTTCGACGATGAAAAATCATAATCGGTCGACCGCTAGTACAGGTGCATCAAATCTGGGACCGAGAGACTGAAAAACAGCTTCTATCTCAAGGCCATCAGAATGTTAAACAGCCATCACTAACATTGAATAGCTGCTGCCAACATACTGACTCAAACAAATTTTCTATTGGATTGAGGTGAGAGCTTTGTGATGGCCACTCCAATACCTTGATTTTGTTGTCCTTGAGCCATTTTGCCACAACTTTAGAAGTATGCTTGGGGTCATTGTCCATTTGGAAGACCCATTTGCGACCAAGCTTTAACTTCCTGACTGATGTCTTGAGATGTTGCTTCAATATGCCATCTATTTTGTGAAGTGCACCAGTCCCTCCTGCAGCTAAGCACGCCCACAACATGATGGTGTTGGTGTTCTTCAGCTTGCAAGCCTCCCCCTTTTTCTTCCAAACATAAGCCAGCAGCATACCACCCTGCATCCAACTGCTGGCTTGCTTCTGATGCTAAGCAGGGTTGGTCCTGGTCAGTCCCTGGATGGGGGACCAGATGCTGCTGGAAGTGGTATTGAAGGGCCAGTAGAAGGCACTCTTTCCTCTGGTCTAAAAAATATCCCAATGCCCCAGGGCAGTGATTGGGGACACTGCCCTGTGTAGGGTGCCGTCTTTCAGATGGGACGTTAAACGCGTGTCCTGACTCTCTGAGGTCATTAAAGATCCCATTGCACTTATCGTAAGAGTAGGGGTGTTAACCCTGGTGTCCTGGCTAAATTCCCAATCTGGCACTCATACCATCACGGCTGTCTAATCATCCCCAGCTTACAATTGGCTCATTCATCCCCCTCCTCTCCCCTGAAACTATTCCCCAGGTCGTTGCTGTAAATGAGAATGTGTTCTCATCTACCTGGTAAAATAACAGAAAAATAAATAAAATAAAAACGATGGTCATTATGGCCAAACAGTTCTATTTTTGTTTCATCAGACCAGAGGACATTTCTCCAAAAAGTATGATCTTTGTCCCCATGTGCAGTTGCATACGGTAGTCTGGCTTTTTTATGGCGGTTTTGGAGCAGTGGCTTCTTCCTTGCTGAGTGGCCTTTCAGGCTATGTTGTTATAGGACTATTTTTACTGTGGCTATATATACTTTTGTATCTGTTTCCTCCAGCATCTTCACAAGGTCCTTTGCTGTTGTTCTGGGATTGATTTGCACTTTTCGCACCAAAGTACATTCATCTCTAGGAGACAGAACGCGTCTCCTTCCTGAGCGGTATGACGGCTGTGTGGTCCCATGGTGTTTATACTTGCGTACTATTGTTTGTACAGATGAACGTGGTACCTTCAGGCGTTTGGAAATTACTCCTAAGGATGAACCAGACTTGTGAAGGTCTACAATGTTTTATCTGAGGTCTTAGCTGATTTCTTTTGATTTTCCCATGATGTCAAGCAAAGAGGCACTGAGTTTGAAGGTAGGCCTTGAAATACATCCACAGGTACACCTCCAATTGACTCAAATTATTTAAATTAGCCTATCAGAGGCTTCTAAAGCCATGACTTCATTTTCTGGAATTTTCCAAGCTGTTTAAAGGCACAGTCAACTTAATGTATGTAAACTTCTGACCCACTGGAATTGTGAAAGTGAAATAGTCTGCCTGTTGTTGGAAAAATTACTTGTGTCATGCACAAAGTAGATGTCCTAACCGACTTGCCAAAACTATAGTTTGTTAACAAGAAATTTGTGGAGTGGTTGAAAAACGAGTTTTAATGACTCCAACCTAAGTGTATGTAAACTTCCGACTTCAACTGTATATACTGTACTTTATACCATCTACTGCATCTTGCCTATGCCGTTCGGCCATCGCTCATCCATATATTTATATGTGCATATTCTTATTCATTCCTTTACACTTGTGTGTGTAACCGATGTGAAATGGCTAGCTAGTTAGCGGGGTGCGCGCTAATAACGTTTCAATCGGTGACGTCACTCGCTCTGAAACCTTGAAGTAGTTGTTCCCCTTGATCAGCAAGGGCCGTGGCTTTTGTGGAGCGATGGGTAACGATGCTTCGAGGGTGGCTGTTGTCTATGTGTGCAGAGGGTCCATGGTTCGAGCCCAGGTAGTGGCGAGGAGAGGGACGGAAGCAATACTGTTACATGTGCATAAGGTAGTTGTGAAATTGTTAGATTACTTGTTATATATTACTGCACGGTCGGAACTAGAAGCACAACATTTCGCTACACTCGCATTAACATCTGCTAACCATGTGTATGTGACCAATAAAATTTGATGTTATAAACAGCAGGTGCTATATCATAGACCAATCAGAATTCATCTCTCGGCATGTCCAGCCCATTCATTATCTCAGCCAATCATGGCTAGCAGAAAGGTTTCCGTGGCAAAACCAACTAGGCTCATAATTTAATGAGTTTATTCATATTTACAGATGGCATAATAGTTTGTAATTAAGGCACATGAAAGTTCACATGGTCTAGAAGGCATTTCTGCCAAAATGCATTTTGATTTAAAAAAAAACCATTCAAATACCTCTCCTGTGAAGTAGTGACATGAGACATACGCTTAATTTCCTGAAACTAGTCACGTGCATATTTTATATAGTAGACTATTCAACCGTGGGAGTGTGCCACTCTCAATGGGGTGAGGCCACAGACGTAATTCAAAACTAGACATTGAACTGACATTTGGTTGAGTTCTAGTTTTGATTTAAATTTGGTTGAGTTGTCAACTAACATGAATTCAACTTGAAATCAACAAAAAATGTCACCATGTCATTGGATTTAGGTCAGAAGTTGAATGAAAAAAATACGAAATGCCCTTATGTTGATTACTTGTTTATTCAACGTCATCACATTGATTTCCAATAACATGGAAACAATGTTAATTCAACCAGAGAGAGTGTGTGCAGACTTAATGAACGCAGACAATTACTTTTGAGGCACACAAATGAGCGAGATATTGACTTGTAGGCCTATACACTATATACAGCGTATTCGGAAAGTGTTCAGACCCCTTGACTTTTTCCACATTTTGTTACGTTACAGCCTCGTTCAAAAACATTTTTAATTGTTATTTTTTCCACGTCAATCTACACACAATTCCCCATAATGACAAAGCCAAAACAGGTTTTTACACATTTTGGCAAATTTATAAACCAAAAAAATTGAAATATCACATTTACAAAAGTATTCAGAGCCTTTACTCAGTACTTTCTTGAAGCACCTTTGGCAGCGATTACAGCCTTGAGTAGTTTGGGAATGAAGCTACAAGTTTGGCACACATGTATTTGGGGAGCTTCCTGTCTCGGAGCTCTCTACGGACAATTCCTTCGACCTCATGGCTTGGTTTTTGCTATGACATGGACTGTCAACTGTGGGGCCTTATATAGACAGTTGTGTGCCTTTCCAAATCATGTACAATCAAGTTGTAGAAACATTTTAAGGATGGGCAATGGAAACAGGACTCACCTGAGCTCAATTTCGAGTCTCATAGCAAAGGGTCTAAATTACTATGTAAATAAGGTATCTGTTTTTTATATTTAATACATTTGCAAAACTTTCTTAAAACCTGTTTTCATATTGCCATTATGCGGTATTGTGTGTAGATTGATGAGGAATAAAATGTATTTAATCCATTTTAGAATAAGGCTGTAACGTAGCAAAATGTGGAAAAAGTCAAGGGATTGGAATACTTCCCGAATGGGTTACTTTTCTGAAAGAGACAAGTGTATGAATTCACAATGAATTCATCATGCTAGGCGAAACTAAATCAGTTGCCAAATTGAGTGACATAGGCTATGTGTGTGGTGATATGCCGGTGGGTGAAATCGTGTTATGCTCACTGCCCTTACCTGCCTGTTAACAAATTCTGAAATACACCATAATAACTTTAGGCAATCCTGTCAAACACAAGAATTATTACAATTTAATTATATGTGCGAGGGAGTTATAAAATTTACGGGGCCGAACAAACATAGATGTAATACTCCTCACTTATTCTCATGTCTGGATTATTAACTAGTCTACTGTCGCTGTTACACGCTACTCACTATAATCTACCGTGGCTCCTTCAATCTAGTCATGGTGCTCTCATGCCCTCCTCTTTCCCCATTCACTCAGACTGAAAAACCTGCTCTTCTCTCTCTCCGACTTTCCAGGTTATGAGGGATCGGAGCTGAAGATGGAGCTTTTCTGGATTTTGGTATTTTCTATCATCTACCCGTATGCGCGAGGGCAAGGAGTGTACGGTAAGAAATAATCAATCAATCAATCAAATTTATTTATAAAGCCCTTCTTATATCAGTTGATGTCGCAAAGTGCTGTACAGAAACCCAGCCTAAAACCCCAAACAGCAAGCAATACAGGTGTAGAAGCACGGAGGCTAGGAAAAACTTAATAGAAAGGCCAGAACCTAGGAAGAAACCTAGAGAGGAACCAGGCTATAAGGGGTGGCTTGTCCTCTTCTGGCTGTGCTGGGTGGAGATTATTACAGAACATGGCCAAGATGTTCAAATGTTCATAGATGACCAGCAGTCAAATAATAATAATCACAGTCGTTGTCGAGGGTGCAATAGGTCAGCACCTCAGGAGTAAATGTCAGTTGGTTTTTCATAGCCGATCATTCAGAGTATCTCTACCGCTCCTGCTGTCTCTAGAGAGTTGAAAACAGCAGGACTGGGACAGGTAGCACGTCCGGTGAACAGGTCATGGTTCCATAGCCGCAGGCAGAACAGTTGAAACTGGAGCAGAAACACGACCAGGTGGACTAGGGACTGCAAGGAGTCATCAGGCCAGGTAGTTCTGAGGCATGGTCCTAGGGTTCAGGTCCTCTGAGAGAGAGAAAGAATGAAAGAAAGAGAGAAAGAGAGAGAAATATGGGAGAATTAGAGAGAGCATACTTAAATTCACACAGGACACCGGATAAGACAGGAGAAATACTCCAGATATAACAGACTGACCCTAGCCCCCCGACACAAACCACTGCAGCATAAAAACTGGAGGCTGAGACAGGAGGGGTCGGGAGACACTGTGGCCCCGTCGGACGATACCCCCGGACAGGGCCAAACAGGCAGGATATCACCCCACCCACTTTGCCAAAGCACAGCCTCCACACCACTAGAGGGATATCATCAACCACCAACTTACCATCCTGAGACAAGGCAGAGGATAGCCCACGAAGATCTCCCCCACGGCACAACCCAAGGGGGGGCGCCAACCCGGACAGGAAGACCACGTCAGTGACTCAACCCACTCAAGTAACGCACCCCTCCTAGGGACGGCATGGAAGAGCACAAGTAAGCCAGTAACTCAGCCCCTGTAATAGGGTTAGAGGCAGAGAATCCCAGTGGAGAGAGGGGAACCGGCCAGGCAGAGACAGCAAGGGTGGTTCGTTGCTCCAGTGCCTTTTCGTTCACCTTCACACTCCTGGGCCAGACTACACTCAATCATAGGACCTACTGAAGAGATGAGTCTTCAATAAAGACTTAAAGGTTGAGACCAAGTCTGCGTCTCACATGGATAGGCAGACCATTCCATAATAATGGAGCCTTGTGACCGTAGCGTACGTGTGGGTATGTATGGCAGGACCAAATCGGAAAAATAGGTAGGAGCAAGCCCATGTAATGCTTGTAGGTTAGCAGTAAAACCTTGAAATCAACCCTTGCCTTAACAGGAAGCCAGTGGAGAGAGGCTAGCACTGGAGTAATATGATCAAATTTCTTGGTTTTAGTCAAGATTCTAGCGTCCGCTTTTAGCACTAACCGAAGTTTATTTTGTGCTTTATCCGGGTAGCCGGAAAGTAGAGCATTGCAGTAGTCTAATCTAGAAGTGACAAAACCATGGATACATTTTTCAGCATAATTTTTGGACAGAAAGTTTCTGATTTTTGCAATGTTACGTAGATGGAAAAAAGCTCTCCTTGAAACAGTCTTGATATGTTCGTCAAAAGAGAGATCAGGGTCCAGAGTAACGCCGAGGTCCTTCACAGTTTTACTTGAGACGACTGTACAACCATCAAGATTAACTGTCAGATTCAACAGAAGATCTCTTTGTTTCTTGGGACCTAGAACAAGCATCTCTGTTTTGTCCGAGTTTAAAAGTAGAAAATTTGCCGCCATTATGTCTGAAACACAGGCTTCCAGGTAGGGCAATTTTGGGGCTTCATCATGTTTCATCAAAATATACAGCTGTGTGCCATCCGCATAGCAGTGAAAGTTAACATTATGTTTCCAAAAGACATCACCAAGAAGTAAAATATACAGTCGCATGAAAAAGTTTGGGCACCCCTCTGAGGCTGCATAATAATTTACTCTGTCGTCACAGAAAATGATCACAGTGGCATGCCATTCATTTTCTAATAAAAGCTGAGTTCTGGGGTATTGTCCAGACAAAGATTTTTTAGTGTAGCAATATTAAGTTGTATGAAATTAAATCAGATGTGAAAAATAGGCTATGCAAAAATTTGGGCACCCTTGTCATTCTGTTGATTTGAATACCTGTAACTACTTAGCACTGATTAATTGGAACACACAATTGGTTTGGTGAGCTCATTAAGCCTTGAACTTCATAGACAAGTGCATCCAATCATGAGAAAAGGTATTTAAGGTGGCCAATTGCAAGTTGTTGTTCTCTTTGACTCTCCTCTGAAGAGTGGCAAGATGGGGGCCTCAAAACAACTCTCAAATGACCTGAAAACAAAGATTGTTCAACATTATGGTTTAGAGGAAGGCTACAAAAAGCTATCGCAGAGATGTAAGCTGTCAGTGTCCACTGTGAGGAACATAGTGAGGAAATGGAAGGCCACAGGCACAGTTCTTGTTAAGGCCAGAAGTGGCAGGCCAAGTAAAATATTGGAGAGGCAAAGGCGAAGGATGGTGAGAACGGTCAAAAACAGCCCACAGACCACCTCCAAAGACCTACAACCTCCTCTTGCTGCAGATGGTGTCACTATGCATCGTTCAACAATTAAGCGCACTTTGCACAAGGAGAAGCTGTATGGGAGAGTGATGCGGAAGAAGCCTTTTCTGCACACACGCCACAAACAGAGTCGCTTGAGTTATGCAAACGCACATTTGGACAAGCCAGCTTCATTTTGGAATAAGGTGCTGTGGACTGATGAAACAAAGATTGAGTTATTTGGTCATAACAAGGAACGTTATGCATGGCGGCAAAAGAACACAGCGTTCCAAGAAAAACACTTGCTACCCACAGTAAAATTTGGTGGGGGTTCCATCATGCTGTGGGGCTGTGTGGCCAGTGCCGGTACTGGGAATCTTGTTAAAGTTGAGGGTCGCATGGATTCCACTCAATATCAGCAGATTCTTGGGAATAATGTTGAAGAATCAGTCACAAAGTTGAAGTTACGCCGGGGCTGGATATTTAAAAAAGACAACGACCCAAAACACTGCTCAAAATCTACCCGGGCATTTATGCAGAGGAACAAGTACAATGTTCTGGAATGGCCATCCCAGTCCCCAGACCTGAATATCATTGAGAATCTGTGGGATGATTTGAAGCGGGCTGTCCATGCTCGGCAACCATCAAACCTAACTGAACTGGAGATGTTTTGTAAGGAGGAATGGTCCAAAATACCTTCATCCAGAATCCAGACACTCATTAGAGGCTATAGGAAGCGTCTAGAGGCTGTTATTTTAGCAAAAGGAGGCTCTACTAAATATTGATGTGATTTTTCTATTGGGGTGCCCAAATTTATGCACCTGTCTAATTTTGTTTTGATGCATATTGCACATTTTCTGTTAATCCAATAAACCTAATTTCACTACTGAAATATTACTGTGTCCATCAGTTATTTGATAGATCAAAATGAAATTGCTGATCCAAACACCCAATTATTTATAAATGGAAATCATGGAAATTGTCAGGGGTGCCCAAACTTTTTCATACGACTGTATAGTGAAAACAATAGTGGCCCTAAAATGGAGCCTTGAGGAACACCGAAATTTACAGTTGATTTGCCAGAGGACAAACCATCCACAGAGACAAACTGATATCTTTCCGACAGATTAGATCTAAACCAGTCCAGAACTTGTCCGTGTAGACCAATTTGGGTTTCCAATCTCTCCAAAGAATGCGGTGATCGGTGGTCTCAAAAGCAACACTAAGGTCTAGGAGCACGCGGACAGCTGCAGAGCCTCGGTCTGACGCCATTAAAAGGTAATTTACCACCTCACAAGTGCAATCTCAGTGCTATGATGGGGTCACAAATCAGACTGACACATTTTGTATACATTGTTTGTCTTCAGGAAGGCAGTGAGTTGCTGTGCAACAGCTTTTTCAAAAAATGTTGAGAGGAATGGGAAATTCGATATAGGCCGATAGTTTTTTATATTTTCTGGGTCAAGGTTTGGCTTTTTCAAGAGAGGCTTTATTACTGCCACTTTTAGTGAGTTTGGTACACACCTGGTGGATAGAGAGCCGTTTATTATGTTCAACAAAGGAGGGCCAAGCACAGGAAGCTTTCAGTAGTTTAGTTGGAATAGGGTCCAGTATGCAGCTCGAAGGTTTAGAGGCCATGATTATTTTCATCATTGTGTCAAGAGATGTAGTACTAAAACACTTGAGTGTCTCTCTTGATCCTAGGTCCTGGCAGAGTTGTGCAGACTCAGGACAACTGAGCTTTGGAGGAATACGCAGATTTAAAGAGGAGTCCGTAATTTGCTTTCGAATGATCATGATCTTTTCCTCAAAGAAGTTCATGAATTTATGTGAAAGCCATCCTCTCTTGGGGAATGCTGCTTTTTAGTTAGCTTTACGACGTTATCAAAAATACATTTGGGATTGTTCTTATTTTCCTCAATTAAGTTGGAAAAATAGGATGATCGAGCAGCAGTGAGGGCTCTTTGATACTGCACGGTACTGTCTTTCCAAGCTAATCGGAAGACTTCCAGTTTGGTGTAGCATCATTTCCGTTCCAATTTTCTGGAAGCTTGCTTCAGAGCGCGGTTATTTTCTGTATACCAGGGAGCTAGTTTCTTAAGACAAATGTTTTTTGTTTTTAGGGTATTGTGCAAGGTTAAATTGAGTTCATCAGTTTGATGGTTAACTGATTTTTGTACTCTGACGTCCTTGGGTAGGCGGAGGGAGTCTGGAAGGGCATCTAGGAATCTTTGGGTTGTCAGAGAATTTATAGCACGAATTTGGTCCTTGGTTGGGGTCTGAGCAGATTATTTGTTGCGATTGCAAACGTAATAAAATGGTGGTCCGATAGTCCAGGATTATGAGGAAAAAAATTAAGATCCACAACATTTATTCCATGGGACAAAACTAGGTCCAGAGTATGACTGTGGCAGTGAGTAGGTTCAGAGACATGTTGGACAAAACCCACTGAGTTGATGATGGCTCCGAAAGCCTTTTGGAGTGGGTCTGTGGACTTTTCCATGTGAATATTATAGTCACCAAACATTTGAATATTATCTGCCATGACTGCAAGGTCCGATAGGAATCCAGGGAACTCTGAGGAACGCTGTACATGGCCCAGGAGGCCTGTAAACAGTAGCTATAAAAAGTGATTGAGTAGGCTGTATAGATTTCATGACTAGAAGCTCAAAAGACGAAAACGTCGGGTTTTTTTGTGTATTGAAATTTGTTAGCAACACCTCTGACTTTGCGGGATGCGCGACGATATGGTCACTAGTGTAACCGGGAGGTGAGGCCTCATTTAACACAGTACATTTATCAGACTTAAGCCATGTTTCAGTCAGGCCAATCATATCAAGATTATGATCAGTGATTAGTTCCTTGACTATAACTGCCTTGGAAGTGAGGGATCTAACATTAAGTAGCCCTATTTTGAGATGTGAGGTATCAATCTCTTTCAATAATGGTAGGAATGGAGGAAGTCTTTATTCCAGTGAGATTGCTAAGGCGAACACCACCATGTTTAGTTTTGCCCAACCTAGATCGAGGCACAGACACAGTCTCAATGGGGATAGCTGAGCTAACTACATTGACTGTGCTAGTGGCAGACTCCACTAAGCTGCCAGGCTGGCCTGCACCCTGCTGCCTGGCCTGCACCCTGCTGCCTGGCCTGCACCCTGCTGCCTGGCCTGCACCCTGCTGCCTGGCGCCTGGCCTGCACCCTGGCCTGCACCCTATCTCATTGTGGAGCTAGGGGAGTTAGAGCCCTGTCTATGTTCGTAGATAAGATGAAAGCACCCCTCCAAGCTAGGATGGAGGGGGCCAGAGACAATTAACTGGGAGGAGGCCAGAGACAATTACTCGATGCCGACACATCTTTCTAGCTGCTTTACACGCTGAAGCTATGTTGCGCTTGGTGACCTCTGACTGTTTCATCCTAACATCGTTGGTGCCGACATGGATAACAATATCCCTATACTCTCTACACTAACCAGTTTTAGCTTTAGCCAGCACCATCTTCAGATTAGCCTTAGCGTCGGTAGCCCTGCCCCCTGGTAATAAAGTGTGTGTGTTTGTGTGTGTGTTACACTGATCATTCAGTGTAATATGATGGTAATAAACAACGCAAATATTGAGTTATTGCAACAACAAAAAATACGCACAGTTGTACCGGGCTGGTCTCATAGACTAGACATAACATAGTAAATGAAAATCCGGGACACTCAGATTAGTATGATATGTTATTTTTGGTATGGATACATGAGACAGAAGGTTACTTAAAAGAAAAGTCCACCCAAAAACGATCTTTTTGTATTTGTTTTGTTAGTCCATTGTTGACATAGTCCCTAAATGTTTTGCTTGTCAGCAATCAAGTTTTCAAGATGTGTTACCTTCAAAATACAGAAATCTTCCCCCTATGATGCATTTTGCATCATATGATGCTGTGTCTTGCATCATATGATGCAAAACTTAATGGCTGACAAGCAAAACATTATGGGAGTATCTCAACAATGGACTAATGAAATAAATACCAAAAGATCGTTTTAAAAAAATTAAAGGAGGGTGGGTGGATGGGCGTAGAACGCGAATGCCTAGCAACCCAAAGGTTGCATGTTCGAATCTTATCACGGACAACTTTAGCATTTTAGCTAAATTGTAACTTTGCAACTATTTGCTACTTTTTTGATACTTAGCAATTACTTACCATGTTTGTTAACTCTTCCAGTAACCTTAACCCTTTAACTTAACTTCTAACCTTAACCCCTATCCTTAAGCCGTAGCCTAGCTAATGTTAGCCACTTAGCTAATGTTAGCATTAGCCACAACAAATTCTAACTTGTACATATCATACGAATTTGTCACGGGCATCGTATGAATTGGACCAACATGCAGCGGGTACGTGAATGCTCATTTTCTCTTTATTAAATAAAAATGAACACTGAACAAAAAGAACGACGAAAACAGTTGTCAGGTGCAACAAACAGGAAACTACCCACAAAACCCATAGAAAAACACCCCTACTAAATAGGACCTTCAATTAGAGGCAAAGAGGAACAGCTGCCTCCAATTGAAGGTCAAAACAATGAAACTAGACATAGAAATAGAAAAACTAGAAAATAGAACATAGAAATACAAAACATAGAACACAACCCAAAAACCCCGACAACACAAAACAAACACACCCCTGCCACGTCCTGACCAAACTACAATAACAAATAACCCCTTATACTGGTCAGGACGTGACAGAATTGTGATTTGTAACATATCATATGAATTGTAATTCGTAAAATATCATATGAAATGGATGATGGACATCCACAAATGAATACATACATACCATACATCCACAAATGAATACATAACATATCATTCTAATTTAAAAATTGCAGATTTGTGTTTACTATGTGACGTCTACCCCTGAGTCCAGGTTGGTAGGACACAGTCCGATTTAGTTACTCCTTTCTCATTCATCTTATGATCTTACTTGTCTTGTCCCAGAACATTTTCTTTCTTGGTGCCACAAGAGATTAACAAGTTATAATATTATTAATATTAACAATGATAATAATAATGGGCCTAATGCATTTCCACCTACAGCTTGCTTTGTGCATCCAAATGCTCTGACATAAAATCTATTTGACATGAAATTTGAATAGTAATTAGAAAAGTTTGAGGCTTTCTCAGTACTTGGTAATGTCTATTAAGTCAGCAAGAAGAGCATGGCTTCGAGGGGATTCCTAGTATTGCATAATGAACCTATTGAAACCTACATACACTAAACAATGCAGGGTTAAAAACAACAACATTTGGGTTGTTTGATAACCCAGTGCTGGGTAAATATTGGACAGAACACACAACCTGGGTTATTTTGACCCAACCAGTTGGGTTGTGTGAAAAACCAAACATGTTTGGTTGTTTGGATTACGCAAACATGGGCTAATTTAACCATGAGTAAAAAATGTTTAACCATCTGTTGGGTTTACCCAGCAGCTGGGCCTTTTTTATTTGATTTATTTAACCTTTATTTAACCAGGCAAGTCAATTAACAGAGCTGGTGTAACTGAGTCAGGTTTGTAGGCCTCCTTGCTCGCACACACTTTTTCAGTTCTGCCCACAAATTTTCTATAGGATTGAGGTCAGGGCTTTGTGATGGCCACTCCAATACCTTGCCTTTTTGTCCTTAACTTAATTAGGATTGGGGGCAGCATTGGGAAGTTTGGATGAAAAGCGTGCCCAGAGTAAACTGCCTGTTTCTCAGGCCCAGAAGCTAGAATATGCATATAATTAGTAGATTTGGCCACTAAAGCCATTGCGAATGACCAGTGCACTGGTGTTGTATCGAGGTTTCTGCTGACCTAGGTGCTTCTTCCACTTGGCAGCTGTATCACAGAGTTGCCGATGGTAGCTCCCAGGATTATATTTTAAATAGGATAGTAGCCTAGACCATAAATAGCTAATATTGGTAGCCATCTAGATGTAATCTACAGTCTACTCAATGGGGAGAGCATGAACATGTGAACAGGAACCACACCAGGACACCGTGTCCTTAGCTGTCACAACCCTGTGTGATTCGGTTCACTCAGCTCTCAGCTGCGTGACATATGGAATCGTTTTGCAGGCCAAGTGTTCTGCCCTAACAATATGTAAGCTACAAAGCTTGGCAGACAGCTTACACTCTTCCAATAAAGAATCAGGAGGCACTAGTACCGTTAAGAATCTTTTGTAGAATATATTTTGTTTGTTAAACTGTGATAGATACAGAAAGGAGAAAATGTAAGAGGAAAAAGTCACTATATACTGTACATTCACACAAATGGATGCAAATAAAGAACAGCATCTCAATCACAAGTTAGCAACAAGAAAACGAGCTTAGCTAGCCAACATGACCATTTGGAAATGATGACAATTTACATCATAGGAAAGGTGCCACTAAACATATACACAATCTAAGTGTCCATATTTAAGTGATAATGCCCTCGAAGCCGGTGTTCGTTGGATATATTGGCACGTGTGTTAGGCCCAAGACTTCGCCAATATATCCAACAAACACCGGCTTCGAGGGCATTATCACTTTTATACAACGGGTTACCAACATATTCAAATAATAATCGCCATATTTTCATTAACTTTATTATGATAAATTTATTCATACTATTTCATCCTTCCACAAGATATAGACCCGACACAAATCTAGGGTTGCTAGAGACGTGACCCAGTCATTCAGTCTTTTTGTTCTGTGTCTATAAACGCAACCCAGTTGTTCGTTCTAAATGTTCCATTGCCATACGTGCTGGCAACGATCGTATCCCTTGCTTGCTAGATAGCCAACTACGGCTAATTTACAGTCACGTCAAAAAGTGCAGCCAGAATAACAGCAAAGTAGCTGCATTTGTTTAAGCTGTTTTCTAGTGACATTTATTTGGATACATCCATAACAATGAGCTAATGAGGCACGATTATCAAAAGGGCCTGAGTGCCAAGAGTGTGCAAAGCTGTCATCAAGGCAAAGGGTGGCTACTTTGCAGAATCTAAAAAATAATTTCATTTGTTTAACACTTTTTTGGTTACTACATGATTCCATATGTGTTGTTTCATAGTTTTAATGTCTTCACAATTATTCTACAATGTAGAAAATAGTAAAAATAAAGAAAATCCCTTGAATGAGTAGGTGTGTCCAAACTTTTGACTGGTACTGTATGTAACTAAGCTATTTCTGGTTTTTATTTTTAATTAATGTGCATAAATTAAAAATATATATATTTTCTCTTTGTTGTTATGAGGTACTGTGTGTAGATTGTTGAGGATTTAAAAAAAATCTATTTTCAAATCAGGCTGTAACGTAACAAAATGTGGAAAAGGTCAAGGCGTTCTTTCCGAAGGCGATGTACGTTCCCACAACTTCCAAGGACCAAATGTGATAGCTGTGTTGTCACCTACGGAGATAGATGCGACTGGCTGTCCTTGGGGAGCCGAATGTTGCAAACACACCTGATTTGACACTTCCACTCGGAAAGCCCTCTCACGCCTATCATGTTCATTAGCCTACTAAACCCTTGTCATAAAGTAACTAAGTAAGCCTTGCCCGGACCAGAACGGCCCATAGGGTTAGGGTTATTCTATCTCCTGTTTTTGTTGCGTGAGGCAGCTTTATGTACAATAATATTGCCTGGACACTTGCTAGCTAGCTCACTAACAAATGAGATAGGTTTGATAATGTGCACTAACAAAAAAGTCCTTTAATCACAACACTTGTTAGCTAGACGTAAAAGAGCTAGAATAAAATGTGTATTGTGCAGCTTTATTGTTTCAGTTCTGATGAAAAGGGGGTGGAGTACCAGGTTGGTACGCAGCAGGTACAACTTTTGTTCTAGAAGGAACGGCCTCCTATTGTGCTAAGTACCTGTCGGCAGTCAAATTTCTCATTGTGTCTGACTTCTTAAGCTTTTCTTTAGATACTCTAGTGGCTTATACTGCTAATGATATCTAGAATCGATTCGTCCTGATCCCTCTTTGCGTTACTGTTCATCGATTGTGCTGCTTTTGTATTTCGATACAGTTGTCTAAAGATTCTAACACAGTCTTGTCAATCAAAAGGGGTGCTAACAGGAGAGAGAGAGAGGGAGAGCTAATATCTTGTATTGCTTAGGCACAATGCATGCCAAAGACGGCAACATGTGCCAGAAGTTGCCACTATACAATTATCTAAGATCAGTTATGCATTTTTCCACTTAATGGTTAAGATTTGGGCAGTGGCAGGCTGACCCTTTATCTGTGCCTGAAAAGGAAAATGTATATCCAGAGTGTGGAGAATATGGACACTCTTTCCTTACCACAGATGAGGTATTTAAAACAATGATTGGATTGTCATAAAGGTTCACTAGACTGTGTAGTAACATGTAATTACATTAAGAAATAGTTTCTGTGCAACATAACATAAATTGTGGCATTGACCTCCATCTCAATGTGCAGGCCTGAATTTACGCTCTCTCACTCATGGAAGACTTTCCGGTATTCTTGGAACACACTTGTGTTTTCTACATTATTGATACACACACACACACACACACACACACACACACACACACACACACACACACACACACACACACACACACACACACACACACACACTTCTTCTACTACTGTATTCATGAATTGAACTGCTTCTTAAAGGCCTGTGGTCTAGAAAGACCAGAGTTATAGCGCCCGTGACCACCAGGGCCTACAGTGACTGACTCTTCGTCTTCCTCATCCTCAGCACTTTTTTGTCTATCTCTCTCTTATGTCTCTCACCGCCGCATGTGGGTTTTTTGGATGCTGAATATTGCCCTTTTTTAATTACCATTCATAATTTATCTGTGGCTGTGAGGCGTTTGAGCGCGAGGGAGGGAGGGATAGAGAGATGGAGGAAGAGAGGGGGGAGCGCAGCCACATGAGCTAGTGATGACAATCTTCTCGCGTTTCTGCCCTCCTCCTTTCTTTCTCTGTCACACATTCATTTATACACACACATTTTCTGTCTCTCTGTCTCTCTGTCTCTGTGTCTCTGTGTCTCTCTGTGTCTGTCTCTGTCTGTCTCTCTCTCTCTGTCTGTGTTAACATGTTCATGCAGTATATAAGCATCAGTCTCTGAATAATAAAACAAGGTGACAAAGTCCACAATGAATGGACATCAGCCTCTGAGCTGCTTACTTTCGATGGCCAAACCATACTCTGTCTCAAGTTGTAATAAACGTTGCATGGCCCGTGGTCACACACACTTCTCCCCACCAGAGACTGGGGTTCAATCCCCACTCCAACCCTTCATACTGTTTCTCCCACCTGCCTGTTTATCCCTCTGATTTAATTACTGTCTAAATTACTGTCTAAATTACTGTGCTGTTTTCTTTTAAATGACTTTGTAATGAAATGCATTCTATAATGGTTGAGAAATGACTATTGTTGCATTCACTTTTATAGAAGGAAGATGTATTTTTTAATGTAAAGACAATGTAATATATTTTCTCCAGGCCCTGCTGGGAGATTGAAGTAAGTAAGCATTTCACTGTAAGGTCTACACCTGTTGTATTCAGCGCAAGTGACAAATACAATTTGATGGTATTTAGGCCCCAAACTATACAATGGCAGTTAGGAGCCATTTCCACAGTAGGGGCCAAAATGTCTTTCTTTTTAGCTGGGAAAAAGTGGAGGACAGTGGAGGAGAGAGACAATAGTGTCTGGGGCCTTGGAAGGTCGAGAGCTGAGCTATTCTTCCTCACTCTCTATCTCTCTCCTCTATCTTCTCTCATTCTCTATCACCTCTCTTTTTCTCTGATTCACCTCCTCTCTTTTTTTCTCATCTACATACTCTTATCCTCTCTCCTTTCATACTCTCTCAGTCCCTCTAGTTTGTAATATTCTCCTATAGGCAAAATGAAGTGAAAACACTATAGATGGCGGATTTGATCTCCCCCCTGAGATAGAGAGAATGTGTGTGTATACTGTATGTGTGTCAGAAAGACAGCAGGTTGCCTTCTCTCCTTTGATTTCTCTCTCTCTCTCTCTCTCACACACACACACACACACACACACACACACACACACACACACACACACACACACACACACACTTGCATTCAAATAACTGAGAGACAGGGATAGTTTTCTGCTATCCATCACCATCTCCCTCTCATGTATTATCTCCTCTCCCAATACTATCCCAAAGTCCCTGTTATTTCATTGGGCCCTGGCAGTGTGGCCGGCTGGTACACAGAAATTCTATTAACCCGCGGGTCAGAACCCAAGTCCCGATCCATCGTGGTTTACTTTAGCATCAACCCCTGGCCCAACAGGCTCATGGCTAAGGGCTAGCGGGGGCTAGCGGGGGCTAGCGGGGGCTAGCGGTGTCGCGGCGGCCCGGGCCACTTCCAAACGGGTCGGCTTTTCCCTAAAGCTTCCGCCAATTAAAGTCCTGTGTCAGGGGTGGCTGTCCCTAGGTGCGTATCCCACCAGGAAACTTGAAATGAAGAGTTTTACATAGCTGGGGAAGAAAGAAACACACACCTCGAGATGAAAGAGGAAATAGAGTGGGTTGAGAAAGAGGTACAGTCGCCTTTCGGTGGGGAACTGTCAAAGAGAGTTTTTCAGTTATTTTCTTTCTTCTGATCAGTCAGATGTTATCAAGAGAGGTGGGGTTGGTGGTGATGTGACTCTTCATGGCCAAGGGGCAGAAATAACATAGGTGTCTGTGTATGCGGGCTTTTATTTGTGTGTGTGTGTTGGAACAGCTGGCAGGTCATGACTTATACATGAGGGCGAAAGGAGGGTTGTGAGCCGCAGTGAGAACATTGCTTACTTCAGAGACCACCGTCTCTCCCTCCCTCCTTTGTGGAACTTTTGTATCTTCTTTCTCTCCCTCATCTCCTTATTCTCATCTTCATTAATTACTTTCTGATATCATCCTTTTAATTTCTTTATTTATTTTATTTGATTTCATGTGCCTAACTTTCATTCCTTCTCCTTGTCTGTAGTATTTTCCTCCCACCTTGTCATCCAACTCTACATTTCCTCACTCACTCACTCACTCGCTCTCCTCTCACATCACTCCTCTCATTGATCTTTCCCTTAAAATACTTTTGATATGTTAGGACAGGCAATTATTACTACAATAATGCAACAGGCTTTCATGTAGGCATGTTCGCTTAGAGTTTTACATACTTCACCTGTGTGTCACAATGTGCATTGGTTGGGAAAATTAATTAAGGATTAGCCCCTTTTTTTTCAACTTTCACCTAAAATGACATACCCAAATCTAACTGCCTGTAGCTCAGACCCTGAAGCAAGGATATATATATATATATATAAATAAATAAAAATTATTTTTTTATTTATTACAAAAAAAAACAAGGAAGGGGTAACATTAAAGTATTAGAACATGAAGGACAAACAATACAGCATCAAGACACTATCAAACATGTATCAGTCTTTCCGCAACAGAGCCATCCTTATGTGTGAGGGTGCGTGTGCATGATAGTGATATAAAATATGTCATAGTTTCCTTTTTCATGATCACAATCTTGTGAAACCCAAACCCTCCAAGATCCCCCCACAGTTCCCCAATATCTGTCCCTCAACCATTCGAGACCCCTCCCACAGTCCCCCCCCCCTCCCCGGAAGAATTAAAAAAATAAAATAATAATTCCATTCCCCACCCCCAGGAACCCCCCAATGCACCAACAACCAAGAGAATGAACTAAAGAGAAAAAAGGAAAAGACAGAAGAAAACAACAATGCAAAGAAATTGACAAAATAATACATTTAAAACAAAGGACATCTAGGACAACTGAAATCATAACAGCAATGCCTACTTTATATGTTTGTGTGCATATCTGGCACTATTACATATATGTGTGTGTTCTTGTATGTGTTTATTTGAATGAGAGTGTGTAGTGTGAAAAGCGTAAAAGTCATCGCTATGACATCACACAGATCACAGAAACATTACATTTACACACCCTGCCGTTGCCTGTGGCATTGACTCACCTTCCCAAGACTTGTTTTTGGCTTTCATCTCGTATCTTTTTCACCCTCCTTTTTTTCTATCCTGTTGTATTACTGCCTCCGCCGTAATGCATGTTTGTCTCCCGCGGTCTTACTTCTTCGTAATGTGCAGTGAGTGTAAATCTGCTTTCCCTTGCTAACGTATTGCATCGCCCCTTCCACAGACAACGCAAACACCATTGTTTATTGTGTGATTTATTTATGAATTAAGTCTCTTAACTTTTTGCTTACATCAATTTCCCAGGAAGCGAACACAATGGCAGGGTTGATTCATCTTGAAGAGGTTCACGTCGCCGAGCTCCACCAGCATGCTGTGTCCCAGACACACACAAACACACACACACAGACGAGTCCCAGGGGGAAATAGGAAAGTGCTATTATCGCTTTTACCTTCTAAGACAGGAGAGGGACTTCTTATCCTCTTGGGAAACTCAACATCTGAATGTTCAATCTAGAACAAAAGAGTTTATATGCTAACTCAAAAGAAGAAAACATTTCATGTTAATCCATCAGCCTGTGACAGTAGCTACTCTATTAGCATCACTATTGTCTACATAAACAATGAAGACTGGGTCCTAATTTTGGCATAAGAAACCTAACACTGAGTGTACAAAACATGCTCTTTCCATGACATGACCAGGTGAATCCAGATGAACGCTTTGATCCCTTATTGATGTCACTTGTTAAATAGATGAAGGGGAGGAGACTGGTTAATGAAGGATTTTTAAGCCTTGAGACAATTGCGACATGGATTGTATATGTGTGCCATTCAGAGGGTGAGGGCCTTTGAACGGCGTATGGTAGTAGGTGCCAGGCACACAGTTGTGTCAAGAACTGCAACGCTGCTAGGTTTTTCACACTCAACATTTTGCCATGTGTCAAGAATGGTCCACCACCCAAAGGACATCCAGTCAACTTGACACAACTGTGGTAAGCATTGGAGTCAACATGGGCCAGCATCCCTGTGGAATGCTTTCGACTCCTTGTAGAGTCCATGCCCCGACGAATTGAGGCTGTTCTGAGGGCAAGGGGGGGGGGGGGGGTGAGCAACTCAATATTAGGAAGGCGTTCTTAATGCTTTATACACTCAGTGTATATTGGAATTTATTAATTCCAACTATACGTTACATAGCAAGACCTCAAAGATATGTCAATAGCAGTTATTCTTTGAGTATGTCTGGGCTCTAAGTGATTGATCATTCCCCAAAGGGAAACGTGTTCTATACGCACACATGCCATGAGGCCACAGGCATACACAAATGATAATTTTTTAGATACACACATGAATGCAATTACAGGCATGTCTCCCATATGTTTAAAAAATATGTGCCAGCTCCACGCACTCGACCTGAGGAGCGTGTCATCAGTCCGGTGCCACCTGCGCTGATGCCCAGTCTAGGCACGGTGTCCAGTCCCGCTCCATGGCAGGAGCCTTCATCTGCGCTGGTGCCCAGTCCAGGCATGGTGTCCAGTCCCACTCCATGGCAGGAACCTTCCTCTGCGCCGGTGCTCAGTCCAGGCAAGGTGTCCAGTCCCGCTCCAAGGCCAGAGCCTTCCTCTGCGCCGGTGCCCAGTCCAGGCATGGCAGCCAACCCAGCTCCATGGCCGGAGCCTTCCTCTGTGCCGGTGCCTAGTCCAGGCACGACGTCCAACCCAGCTCCATGGCCGGAGCCCTCCTCTGTGCCGGTGCCCAGTCCAGGCACGACGTCCAACCCAGCTCCATGGCCGGAGCCCTCCTCTGCGCCGGTGCCCGGTCCAGGCACAGCATCCAGTACCGCTCCAAGGCCGGAGCCTTCCTCTGCGCCGATGCCCAGTCCAGGCATGGCGTTCAGCCCGGCACCATGGCCGGATCCGGGGTCTGGGCGGGGGCTACAACCTGCACTGGAGCCGCAACCGACATTAGTCACCCCCCCACCCCCCCAGTTGGTTTCAAGTTTTACGGCCGGAGTCCGCACCTTGGGGGGGGGGGGGGGGGGGGGGGGGGGGGTACTGTCACGCCCTGACCATAGAGAGCCCTTGAGCCCTCACTATGGTGTAGTAGGTCGGGGCGTGACGAGGGGGTGTTCACGTTCAATATTTCTATTTTGGTGTTTTGTATGGTTCGCAATTAGAGGCAGCTGGTAATCGTTGCCTCTAATTGGGGATTATATTTAGGTAGCCATTTTTCGCACCTGTGTTTGTGGGATATTGTTTGGTTTTGTGCTTGTTGCACCACATAGTCAGGTTTTGTTGCTTGTTTATTGTTTTGTTGAAGAAGTTTCACTTTAAGTAAATATGTGGAACTCAACACACACTGCGCCTTGGTCCGTCCATTACAACAACCGTGACACCCGCGCCCCACTCCTAAATAATTAACTCTCGTTAAATAGGCCTGCTTATTTATTCACCACCTGGGCTGATGTAATTCATATTGTAGAGAGAGATGTGACAGGCTGGGTGGCATTGGAGCCCCTGACAGCGACTCTTTGTCTCACACTTTTTCTATTTTTCTTTCACTTTCTCTCTATTCTGTTTTCATCTCTCTCTCTCTCTCTTTCACACACACACACACACACACACTGCTTAGGAGGCTCCTGTCATGCTCTCGTGTCTCTTGGGAATAATTCCTATCCTATAACTCGATTGTAGTGGAATCAGAGTGTCATAAGAATTTAGAACTTCGTTGGTCTGCTTCTTTTCGGGATGTGGCGGGTGCCCAATGTGCAGAACCGCAACATCAAAGAGAAGTAGACAAAAATACCCCGAAACCACTTAAAAAAACAGCTTCTGAGCTTTGTGCCATAGAGTGAAACTACAGAAGAGCTCAAATGACAACACCAAGCACTTTGCTACATGTGTATGCTTGTGTGTGTGTGAGAGAGGAAGTGTGTGTGTGTGTGTGTGTGTGTGTGAGAGAGAGAGTTTGTGAGTCTGTGTGTGTGCCTCGGTGTGTGTGTGTGTGTATGTGTGTGTGTGTGTGTGTGTGTGTGTATGTATGTGTGTGCACTCATATTCCTGAGTGTATGTGTGTGTATTTCTGGCCCCTGCCCACTGTACACCACATGTCTCCCTCATTATTTGTGACCTATCCAAAGCAATGCCACTGGCTCCCTCTTTGCTGCGCTTTGTTACTCTTTGCTGCGCTCCAAATTTGCATGAGCCCTCATAGAAGTCTGCTCTGAATAATGTCACATTCTAATTAAGCATTTATTACCATTTAATTACCCATTTATAACCAAATGTGGTGTTAAATAGCAAGTTTTGGTAGTTGGGTACACTTCACATTTGTGACCCTTCCTTCCGGATTCGAATCCAGGGCTGGGCACTGGTAAAAAAACAGGGAATTTATCCGGCAACTAGAGAACTGCTGGGTTCAGATCCGAACAACAATCCCCTAGTTGTTCCCTTAAGCAAGGCACTTAACCACACAACAAGCACTCCATCCAGGAGCACTGCACTGCCGCTTTACCCTTTGCTCCTCTCAACTGTGTGCGATATGTGCTATCTGGGGGGGTTTGAGCAGAAGACACATGTCCATTGTTCGCTCTAACAAATGGTCAATCAAATGTTATTGTATCATATTGTATAACAGTGTAATAAGCCCAGAATCTACATGGGCTGCGTCAGGTAGTTGGACACACACTCTGTCTGTGATTGTAGCTCTTCAAAGTAGTCTGCCACCAACTGTTCCAGGCTCTCATACTCTCATTAAGAATTTATAACAAAGCATTTAGCCATGATTTAACAGAACACTGCGTGCCAAGCGATTATGAGATCACTTTGTTTTAAAAATGTCTCTTTCATGTTGGGAGTATATGGACTCGGCTCTCGCTCTAGTGGGCTTGATGTTCAGGTGATAGTCTCTATCAGTGTTTCAGCCCTTGTGCTGTCAAGTGTATCCGGACACAGTGATGAGGGGTTGGTGTGTGTGGGTGTAGGGTTGTGTGTGAGTGTAGGGGTGTGTGGTTCTGTGTATGTGTGTCATTGCATGTGTGTGTGTTGTGTGTGTGTGTGAATAGAAGTAGCTACATGGCCTGAGGCCCCAATTTCTCTCCCACTGGTTGGCCAGGGAGGTTTCCAGAGGTAGTGTGCTCTCTCTTCTCTTCCTCTTTGCTGGCCCTTCCTTTCTCTACTCTGCCTGTCTCTCTAACTCTCCCTCTTCTCTCTCCCCCTCCCTTCTGCTCTCTCTTTCTCTCTGCTGTCTCTCCCCTCTCTTCTCCATCTCTCTGTCTCTCCACTCTTTTTCTCTCCTCCCTCTCTCTTTTCTCTTTTTTTTCTCTCCCATGTCTCGCTTCCTCACTCTGTCTTCTGTCCTATCTTTCTACCTCCCCTTCTTTCTCTGTCTGTCTATGTGATGGACAGCAGATCCTCTCAGGAGGAGTTAATTACAGACACAGTCACCCCAGACAGACTTTGATGTCTTTCCTCTGTCAGTGGAGGGAATACACAGTATATATACAGTGAGGGAAAAAAGTATTTGATCCCCTGCTGATTTTGTACGTTTGCCCACTGACAAAGAAATGATCAGTCTATAATTTTAATGGTAGGTTTATTTGAACAGTGAGAGACAGGATAACAACAACAAAAAATCCTGAAAAACGCATGTCAAAAATGTTATAAATTGATTTGCATTTTAATGAGGGAAATAAGTATTTGACCCCTCTGCAAAACATGACTTAGTACTTGGTGGCAAAACCCTTGTTGGCAATCACAGAGGTCAGACGTTTCTTGTAGTTGGCCACCAGGTTTGCACACATCTCAGGAGGGATTTTGTCCCACTCCTCTTTGCAGATCTTCTCCAAGTCATTCAGGTTAAGCTAATATTTCTAATGCAATGTATGATTTTAGATGACTCCAAGATGGCGGCTATCTGTATAGCCTAGTGTATTTTTCTGAGCTCAGTATCTATACGTTCTATTTTCTGAGCTCAGTATCTATACGTTCAGACAATATTTTCCCTCAAATGCTTCCTGTGAATCAGTGCTACAATTTACAAAATTACTATTCGAAAACATTGTTAAAATGTAATATTGTCATTCAAAGAATTATAGATTAACATCTCGTGAATGCAACCGCATTGGCAGATTTCTCGTGCACGCGCGCGCCAGTCTCATTGTTCTCAGATCGACCACTATCCAAATGCGCTACTGTTTTTCAGCCATGGCCTGCAAAGTCATCATTCAACGTTCTGGCGCCTTCTGAGAGCCTATGGGAGCGTTAGAAAATGTCACGTTACAGCAAAGATCCCCTGTTTTGGATAGAGATGATCAAGTTGGCCAAGAAATGGTCAGAGAGGGCGCTTCCTGTTTGGAATCTTCTCAGGTTTTGGCCTGCCAAATGAGTTCTGTTATACTCACAGACACCATTCAAACAGTTTTAGAAACTTTGGAGTGTTTTCTATCCAAAGCTAATAATTATATGCATATTCTAGTTTCTGGGCAGGAGTAATAATCAGATGTAATCGGGTACGTTTTTTATCCGGCCGTGAAAATAGTGCCCCCTATCCATAACAAGTTAATAATGTATGTCCCAATAGCTCCTTCTTGTTAGCGGGTTCCGAAGGCTACTGAAGCGTGCGGGACTTGTCGTCACGAATCTGCAAAAAATATATATTTACGTTCGTTCAAACATGTCAAACGTTGTATAACATAAATCTTTAGTGCCTTTTTCAACCAGAGCTTCAATAATATTCAAGGCGGACGATTGCATTGTTTTACTAAACGTTTCGGAATGAGAGGGTACCCATGGGCGCCCACGTCATAGTAGTAATGGCCCTCCCCCTGTGACCAAATTTCCAAGCCTCTCTTTTTGGTCAGTTTCTACCGGAGAAGACTCAAACCACTTTGTAAAGACTGTTGACATATAGTGGAAGCCTTAGGAAGTGCTAAATGAATCCTAACTCACGGTGTGTTTCATAGGCAAAGTGTTGAAGGTGATTCCACAAATCAGATTTCCACTTCCTGCATGGAATCTTCTCAGGTTTCGGCCTGCCATTTGAGTTCTGTTATACTCACAGACACCATTCAAACAGTTTTAGAAACTTTAGAGTGTTTTCTATCCAAATCTAATTATATGCATATTCTAGTTACTGGGCAGGAGTAGTAACCAGATTAAATCGGGTACGTTTTTTATCCAGCCGTGCAAATACTGCCCCCTATCCCCAACAGGTTTTAATCAATTTTAGAATAAGGCTGTAAGGTAAAAAAAATTGGAAAAAGTCAAGGGGTCTGAATACTTTCTGAAGGCACTGTATTGTAAGCTTCCACAACTAATATGAATTCAGAGGGCAGAAATGACCTCTCACTAAAGGCGCCCGTCATACAAAAGTTATACTTAAATCCGAACTGATTCTCTAGCAAATTAGTAAGAATGTCTCACCCCATGTTCAAGAATGGCCCTTTTCTCTTCATTCAGATTCCAACCGCTCACTTTCAGTTATTTGAAAATGAAATCATCTCGAAAATATCGTTATTTTTAAAACAAGCCGTAGAAAGTTGGTTGCAATTTCAGTTTAATCCACCAGAAAAGACAGAACAAATAATACCACATATAATACCACACCATATACTAATTGATTTAAAAAACATATTCAATAAAATGTTAAATGTCTAATCTTTGTAAATTATATCATAAATAGGACTGGTGGAGTTATGTCACACATGCAGCTAACACAAATATTTGGAAATGTCTGCTCTACCCAAAATTACAACCAACTAATTGCAGCATTACTGCAAAAAATGGAAGAGGCAAGTGGAAGGGGGAAAAGTATGTTTTCAGTTTTTTTTCCACAAGGGCTATTTGCAGGACAATGGACACAATGTGGTCCCAAAAACACTTCTCTGATAGAGGGTCCAGCTTATCTCTTGATGCTGTCATTGAATGTCTCACTAGCTTTGATCCATGCCTGGGCCTGCAGAACGCAAAGTTCATATTGAAAAATAAGATCCATGTTGGCAAGCTTTATTTTTCCTTACTTTTCTTTTTACTCATTTATTTTATGGCTGACATATTCTGCCATTTCGATGAATAGGGGCTCTATTACATCAGCCTCTCTATTGTTCTCTCTATGTGTGTATCAACAGGATGGTTAATGTGATCTGAATGGTCACCATGACCTAAATATTAGAATAAAGTAGCCTGATGAAGGCAACAAATTGTTGGTTATTGAAACTCCCAAAGTCATCCAATTATTATTATAGGATTTGAAACAATAGCCTACCAACGTGTGGTCAACTATTTCAGCACCGTTTTGTGCTGCTCTGAGACAAGCATTGGGACTGGTTTTAATAAATCAATGAGAATGTTATTTTCACTGAATCTCTGTTTGGGTATTGGTTAGCCTACAATTAGGGTGTGGAAATGTTAGGATTATTTTGCTCTTCACTCATCAGTAGCCCCAAGGCTCTCATTCCGATGTGCTTCCTATGTGACCAGCCATACATACAAATACTGTACATGAGTTTGTCCCCAGAGAATCTAGAACAGCCCCGCTCTGTTTTACCATGGGATTTAATGAGCTATGTCAAATGTAGATGACATTCCGCAATGATTAAAACGGTTACACGTTGGTAGTCATAGTCATATGTAAAACATATTTATGCAGCATTTGGCGACGTTCATTTTCCACATCTATTAAAGATTCCTTCCTCAACTGAATAATGAGGAAATTAGCAAATGATGGTGCACTGCGTTATTGTTTCATATTAAAGACATGGCAGCTAATTGTAATGGAGTGAATGTATTGTAATATGTTGAATTAAAATACAACTGGGACGTTGTAGAGCGCCATATTGTCCTAACTAAACCATGAGGGTTTTGTTTTTCTTGGAATAGAAACACCATTATATTAATCAAATTAATTAAGCTACATTTCTTAAAATCAAATCCATATACTATGTTCTTACAAAAAAGTTTTTAAATTCTCTGGTACAGCCAATATTAAAAACTGTCAAAATCTTTCTCAAAGATGCCTTCTGATGATCAAACTAGCACTAACTAGTATTAATGTCAACAATGGCTGACACTTAATTAACGTGCCATAGAATTCTGTGGCAGTATGACGCAACTTTTAAAGGAAGAATCGCTGTACATTGTAGGCTTACCCAGTATCTAAGGCTTGGCTTGGCAATCTCCCAATGTCATTAAACTTTTGGGTGTTTTGTAACAGATGTCTCTTTCCATTCATCAAATGGCCGCTGCACAGTTTGGATTGATTGATTTTGTCAGTAAAAAAATATATACATATATACACTCACAAATATATTTAAAAATGACTGGAATTGCACAAAGTCAGGGACTTATTTCCATTTTTGTCCCCTTTTCTTTTTTTTTTTTACATAAATAGGCCTACATACAATTAGGCTACATAGATACAGACACATTACAGAGATACAGACCAACCTCCAGATGAGAATGAGGGGGGAGTTTAAGTACAATTCTTTCAAGCTTTAGGCTATTCTTTAGATGCTGGGGAACCATAACGTGCAGGCATAATCAAAAAATGACACTGGACTAGCACACGGCTGTCTATAGCTAGGTTTCCATTCAATTTCATGTGAATATTCAAAAATCTGTATAAAACAATACGCTGGACAACACGACTGTGAAGATTTTAATTTACCGGACATTTGAGAAATTTACCAGACCATTCAGATCCGATTTAATAAAAGACGGATATTGGCCAAATGAATCACATTTACGTGTCCTTAAAAACAGCCTATAACAAATTACAAAAACATTATTCCTTGGATTTTGATGAGAAGCTTATGCAAAAGTTTATAGCCTATTTGTTATGTTTTTTATGTTACTTTCCTAAAGCAATATTTGTTCACCTCATGGTTCAGTTGTCTGGATTCAAGCACTAAATGCATCAGGGTATTGCATGCATAGGCCTATAGGCTTAGGTGTCCACTGTATGATATTCTTATAAGAAATGGCCTATATAAAAGAAGAGAAGCTTAGGCCTAGCACCAGAGAGGTGAGAGATAGAGATACTGTATGCTGCAGGCATGCTACAACACCAACATGCATTTCTTTATGACAGATGATTAGTGTGTCTGCTATACAGATATAGACGTACAGAAGTAGGCTAATTTGTTAATTTTATATCAGAATATTTTGTATAAAGATAAGCATTATATTGTTATCAGCTTTATATAGTTTTGGGGGCCAAAAGCTGGCAATTAGGTCTACCAGCTAAGAGAAACCCTGGCACATTTTCCCATCAGAGTTGTTTCCATCAAATTGACTTGTTGCAGATTAAAGTCTGTGTGTGAATATGTAAATCACATGAAAATAACATTTGAGGTTAAATTCTCATGTACCAAAGAAAAAATACTGTATACAATAAATCGGCAATTAAATGGGTTTCCATCGCATTTTCAACTCTATTTCTGCTGATGGTTTTGTCACACATTTTTTTTATGTAGGTAGGCTACGGCGAATTTGCCAACTCTTGTATTGGCACGTGCCGCTTTAGTCAACAGTTTGCAGATACAGTGCAGGTAAAGCCCACTACATAATGAGATTATTATGGACAAAAGTGCAAGACTATTTTTATTTGTCAAATGGCAGCCAAGCATCGATCATCATTCACCAGAATAAGACCCTCAATATTAATGCTTAAATTATATTTTGGATGAATGTGTGCAGGCCTACAGGAGTCTTTTGAAGTAGTCTAATCAGATTAAAACATTGTGACCGGTTGTGTTAATGCCACATATAAAAGATAATACATTTTAACAGTTCAATTATTAATATTTAGGTTATATTGAAGCGATTGAATCTAAGCTCAGCAAAAAAAGAAACGTCCTCTCACTGTCAACTGAGTTTATTTTCAGCAAATATTTGTATGAACATAAGATTCAACAACTGAGACATAAACTGAACAAGCTCCACAGACATGTGACTAACAGAAATTGAATAATGTGTCCCTGAAAAAATTAAGTAAGTACTGCAGTGCATCTCCTCCTTATGGACTGCACCAGATTTGCTAGTTCTTGCTGTGAGATGTTACCCCACTCTTCCACCAAGGCACCTGCAAGTTCCCGGACATTTCTGGGGGGAATGGCCCTAGCCCTCACCCTCTGATCCGACAGGTCCCAGACTTGCTCAATGGGATTGAGATCCGGGCTCTTCGCTGGCCATGGCAGAACACTGATATTCCTGTCTTGCAGGAAATCACGCACAGAACGAGCAGTATGGCTGGTGGCATTGTCATGCTGGAGGGTCATGTCAGGATGAGCCTGCAGGAAGGGTACCAGATGAGGGAGGAGGATGTCTTCCCTGTAACGCACAGCATTGAGATTGCCTGCAATGACAACAAGCTCAGTCCGATGATGCTGTGACACACCGCCCCAGACCAAGACGGACCCTCCACCTCCAAATCGATCCCGCTCCAGACTACAGGCCTCAGTGTAACGCTAATTCCTACGACGATAAACACGAATCCGACCATCACCCCCGGTGAGACAAAACCGCGACTCGTCAGTGAAGAGCACTTTTTGCCAGTCCTGTCTGGTCCAGCGACAGTGGTTTTGTGCCCATAGGAGACTATGTAGCCGGTGATGTCTTTTGAGGACCTGCCTTACAACAGGTCTACAAGCCCTCAGTCCAGCCTCTCTCAGCCTATTGCGGACAGTCTGAGAACTGATGGAGGGTTTGTGCGTTCCTGGTGTAACTCGGGCAGTTGTTGTTGCCATCCTGTACCTGTCCCGCAGGTGTGATGTTCGGATGTACCGATCCTGTGCAGGTGTTGTTACACTTGGTCTGCCACTGCGAGGACGATCAGCTGTCCGTCCTGTCTCCCTGTAGCGCTGTCTTAGGCGTCTCACAGTACGGACATTGCAATTTATTGCCCTGGCCACATCTGCAGTCCTCATGCCTCCTTGCAGCATGCCTAAGGCACATTCACACAGATGAGCAGGGACTCTGGGCATCTTTCTTTTGGTGTTTTTCAGAGTCAGTAGAAAGGCCTCTTTAGTGTCCTAAGTTTTCATAACTGTGACCTTAATTGCCTACCGTCTGTAAGCTGTTAGTGTCTTAACCTGTCTGGCGCATGTGGGACGAATTCGTCCCACCTACGTAACAGCCACTTCAATCCAGTGGCGCGATTTTTGAATCGTTTGAAATACTATTACTTCAATTTCTCAAACATATGACTATTTTACAGCTATTTAAAGACAAGAATCTCGTTAATCTAACCACACTGTCCGATTTCAAAAAGGCTTTACAACGAAAGCAAAACATTAGATTATGTCAGGAGAGTGCCCAGCCAGAAATAATCAGACACTCATTTTTCAAGCTAGCATATCATGTCACATAAACCCAAACCACAGCTAAATGCAGCACTAACCTTTTATAATCTTCATCAGATGACACACCTAGGACATTATGTTATACAATACATGCATGTCTGTTCAATCAAGTTCATATTTATATCAAAAAACAGCTTTTTACATTAGCATGTGACGTTCAGAAAAAGCAAACTTCCGGGGAATTTACTAACAGTTTGCTAAATTACTCACGATAAACGTTCACAAAAAGCATAACAATTATTTTAAGAATTATAGATACATTACTCCTCTATGCACTCGTTATGTCCGATTTTAAAATAGCTTTTCGGATGAAGCACATTTTTCAATATTCTAAGTACATAGCCCAGCCATCACGGGCTAGCTATTTAGACACCCGGCAAGATTAGCCTTCATCAAAATCACATTTCCTATAAGAAAAATGTTATTACCTTTCTTGTTCTTCGTCAGAATGCACTCACAGGACTTCTACTTCAATAACAAATGTAGGTTTGGTCCCAAATAATCCATCGTTATGTTCCAACAGCGGCGTTTTGTTCGTGAGTTCTAGACACTATCAGAATACTAAATCACGGTCACGAGCATTGCGCATGGCGTGACAAAAAATTTCTAAATATTCCATTACCGTACTTCAAAGCATGTCAACCGCTGTTTAAAACCAATTTTTATGCCATTTATCTCGTAGAAAAGCGATAATATTCTGACCGGGAATCTGCAATGAGCCTAAACAGCCGACTGAAATTTCTCCACGGGGGCGAATCGTGCACGCGCCTCATTGCATTGACACCTAATGGGACACTTGGAAAAGGCGATAATGTGTTTCAGCCAGAGGCCGCCTCGTCATCATTCAGGTTTTTCCCGGGTTCTGAGAGCCTATTCGAGCCCTAGGAATTGTCACGTTACAGCTAAGATCCTTACTCTTCAATAAACAGATGCAAGACGCACGACTCCTTGTCAGACAGGGTACTTCCTGCATGAAACCTTGTCAGGTTTTTGCCTGCCATAGGAGTTCTGTTATACTCACAGACACCATTCAAACAGTTTTAGAAACTTTAGGGTGTTTTCTATCCAAACCTGAACAATAATATGCATATTCTAGCTTCTGAGTTGGTGCAGGAGGCAGTTAAAAATGGGAACATATTTTTTCCAAAATTCTCAATGCTGCCCCCTAGCCCCAACAGGTTAATGACCGTTCCACAGGTGCATGTTCATTAATTGTTTATGGTTCATTGAACAAGCATGGGAAACTGTGTTTAAACCCTTTACAATGAAGATCTGTGAAGTTATTTGGATTTTTACGAATTATCTTTGAAAGACAGGGTCCTGAAAAAGGGACTTTTCTTTTTTTGCTGAGTTTAGGTGCGCAAAGAATAGCTGCTCGGATTGGAGAGGAAGGGGCAGTGTGCAGTTAGATGACGACTCATGGTGTGATTGTGATAACATACAGGAACTCAAGTCCTTTTGTTCACCCGACCTAGAATACATCCCAATCAAATGCTGACCGTATTATCTCCCAAGAGAATTCTCTTCGGTATAGTCACATCCCCCCCTCAAGCCGATACCATGGCGGCCCGCAAAGAACTACACTGTACTTTATTTAAACTGGAAACCACATACCCCGAGGCCATATTTATTGTAGCTGGGGATGTTAACAAAGAAATTATGAGAAAAAGGCTGCCGAAGTTATATCAAGTTATAGTACTCGCGCTACTAAAACAGTCGACCACTGCTACTCCTACTTCCTGGATGCCTAGAAGGCCCTCCCCCGCCCACCTTTTGGCAAATCTGACCATGACTCCATTTTGCTCCTCCCTTCCTATAGGCAGAACCTCAAACAGGAAGTACCTGCGCTAAAGACTTTCAATGGTGGTCTGACCAATTGGAATCCACGCTTCAAGATTGTTTTGATCACGAGGACTGGGATATGTTCCGGGTAGCCTCCGAGAATAACATTGATGAATATACTGATACGGTGACTGAGTTTATCAGGAAGTGTATAGGAGATGTTGTACCCACTGTGACTTTTAAAACCTACCCTAACTAGAAACCATGGCTAGATGGCAGCATTTGTGCAAAACTGAAAGCTCGAACCACCGCATTTAACCATGGCAAGGTGAATGGGAATATGGCAGAATACACACAGGGTAGTTATTCTCTCCGCAAGGCAATCAAACAGGCAAAATGTCAGTTTAGAGACAAAGTGGAGTCGCATTTCAACGACTCAGACACAAGACGTAAGTGGCAGGGTCTACAGACAATAACGGACTGCAAAAGGAAAACCAGTCATGCTGCGGACACTGAAGTCTTGCTTCCGGACAAGCTAAACACCTTCTTTTCCCGCGTTGAGGATGCTGATACGGCAACTAAACTGCCCGCAACCGCAGGGCTCTCCACAAGGGGTGTGGTATTCCCAATGCCTCACCGGGGGCAAACTACCTGCCCTCCAGGACACCTACAGCACCCGGTGTCACAGGAAGGCCAAAAAGATAATCAAGTACAACAACCACCCGAGCCACTGCCTGTTACCCTGTTATCATCCTTAACTTCTTGGGGCTATGTGGGACGTTAGCATGCCACCCGTGGCGCACCCTATCAACAGCAGGTGCATTTCAAGAGCGGCAAATTTGAAACCAAATAAATGTCAAAATTCAAGTTTTTCAAACATACAACTATCTGGCACCCTTTGAAAGATAAACATCTCCTTAATCTAACCACGTTTTCCGATTTCCAAAAGGTTTTACGGCGAAAGCATAAAGTTAGGTTATGTTAGGAGAGTACATTGACAATAGCTGTGTGTAGTGTATTGTCAATTCAAAGACAGGCGTCACCAAAACCATAAAATCAGCTAAAATTATGCACTAACCTTTTACAATCTCCATCAGATGACACTCCTAGGACATTATGTTAGACAATGCATGCATTTTTAGTTCTATCAAGTTCATATTTATATCTAAAAACAGTGTTTTACTATGGCGTTGATGTTCAGGAAATCGTTTCCCTCCAATACCGGCAGTCAAGTCATCACAACAAAATAATTAATTAATATTAGAAAACATTGGTAAAATATTATATTGTCATTCAAAGAATTATAGATTTACATCTCTTGAACGCAATGGACTTGCCAGATTTAACCTTACTGGGAAATCACACTTTGCAATAATCTGAGCACTGCGCCCAGAAAAATACGCATTGCGATACAGACTAACCGCCATGTTGGAGAGATCTAAAATCGAAAATACTATGTAAATAATCCATTACCTTTGATTCTCTTCATCAGATGTCACTTCCAAAGAATCCCAGGTCCATAACGAATGTAGTTTTGTTCAAAAAAGCTCATCATTTATGTCCAAAAACCTCCGTGTTGTAGCACATGATCTAAGCCAGCCGGACTTCACATCACTACAAGAACGGAAAAAATATATTTTCGTTCGTTCAAACATGTCAAACGTTGTATCGCATAAATCATTAGGGCCTTTTTTAACCAGAACATGAATAAAATTCAAGGCGGACCATTGGGTTCTCTTTTAAAACGTTTCGGAATGAGAGTACCCACCATCAAATCGCACGCCAGGTGTCTAATGGGCCATCGCCGTTCCAACGCTCTTCTTCAGTCAGATCTCACTGTAGAAGACTCAAAACACTTTGTAAAGGCTGGGGACATCTTGTGGAAGCAATAGGAAGTGCCAAAACATTCCTCACCCCCTTTGTTTTTCAATGGTATAGGCTTAAAGTCAATTCAACACATTAGGTATCCACTTCCTGTCAGAATCTGTCTCAGGGTTTTGCCTGCTAAATGAGTTCTGTTATACTCACAGACACCATTCAAACAGTTTTAGAAACTTTAGGGTGTTTTCTATCCATATATAATAAGTATATGCATATTGTAGTTACTGGGTAGGATTAGTAACCAGATTAACCTGTCTGGGCTAGGGGGCAGTATTGAGAATTTTGGAAAAAATATGTTCCCATTTTTAACTGCCTCCTACACCAACTCAGAAGCTAGAATATGCATATTATTGTTCAGGTTTGGATAGAAAACACTCTGAATTTTCTAAAACTGTTTGAATGGTGTCTGTGAGTATAACAGAACTCCTATGGCAGGCAAAAACCTGACAAGGTTTCAAGCAGGAAGTACCCTGTCTGACAAGGAGTCGTGCGTCTTGCATCTTTTTATTGAAAAGTAAGGATCTTAGCTGTAACGTGACAATTCCCAGGGCTCCAATAGGCTCTCAGAGCCCGCGAAAAACCTGAAGGTTTACGAGGGAGCCTCAGGCTGAAACACATTATCACCTTTTGTAAGTGGCTGCTCCGAGGACCTTTGAATGATGCGCGTGCATGAGTCGCTTCTGAGGAGAAATTTTATTCGGCTGTTTAGGCTCAATGCATACTCCCGGTCGGAATATTATCACTTCTCTACGACATAAATGGCATAAAAATTGGTTTTAACTTCTTACATCTACACGTTCCGCTAGCGGAACGTCTGCTCCAATATCCAATGATGGGCGGGGCGCGAAATTCAAACTCCTCTAAATCCGAAAACTTACACTTTTCAAACATATGACTATGTTACAGCTATTTAAAGACAAGACTCTCCTTTATCTAACCAAACTGTCCGATTTCAAAAAGGCTTTACAGCGAAAGCAAAACATTAGATTATGTCAGCAGAGTACCCAGCCAGGAATAATCACACAGCCATTTTTCAAGCTAGCATATCATGTCACATAAACCCAAACCATATCTAAATGCAGCACTAACCTTTGATGATCTTCATCAGATGACACACCTAGGACATTGTGTTATACAATACATGCATGTCTGTTCAATCAAGTTCATATTTATATCAAAAACCAGCTTTTTACATTAGCATGTGACGTTCAGAACTAGCATTCCCACCGAACACTTCCGGTGATTTTACTAAATTACTCACGATAAACGTTCACAAAAAGCATAACAATTATTTTAAGAATTATAGATACAGAACTCCTCTATGCACTCGATATGTCCGATTTTAAAATAGCTTTTCGGATGAAGCACATTTTGCAATAATGTAAGTACATAGCCCGGCGTTACAGGGCTAGCTATTTAGACACCCACCCAGTGTAGCCTTCACCAAAATCACATTTCCTATAAGAAAAATGTTCTTACCTTGCTTGTTCTTCATCAGAATACACTGCCAGGACTTCTACTTCAATAACAAATGTAGGTTTGGTCCCAAATAATCCATCGTTATATCCAAACAGCGACGTTTTGTTCGTGCGTTCTAGACACTATCCCAACGCTAAATCTCGGCCACGAGCATGACGCAAAATATGACAAAAAATTTCGAAATATTCCATTACCGTACTTCGAAGCATGTCAACCGCTGTTTAAAACCAATATTTATGCAATTTATCTCGTAGAGAAGCGATAATATTCCGACCGGGAATCTGCCTGTCTGTAAACTGAGGAAAAAACCAAAAGCCGGGGGCGGGGCGTGTCACGCGCCTAAGGCTTAGTCCATTGACTGACCACTCAGCTTTTGCTCTCGTGTGCTTCAGCCAGGGCTTTGAATGACATCATTCCTGTTTTTCCCGGGCTGTGAGACTCCATTGTTGACGTGAGAAGTGTCACGTAAGAGCAGAGATCCTTTGTAAACGATAGAGAGAATCAAGAAGGGCAAGAAATGTTCAGACAGGGTACTTCCTGAACAGAAGCATCTCAGGTTTTTGCCTGCCATAGGAGTTCTGTTATACTCACAGACACCATTCAAACAGTTTCAGAAACTTTGGAGTGTTTTCTCTCCAAAGCTAATAATTATATGCATATTCCAGTTTCTGGGCAGGACTAATAATCAGATTAAATCGGGTACGTTTTTTATCCAGCCGTGAAATTACTGCCCCCTAGATGTAACAGGTTAAACAGCGGTTGACATGCTTCGAAGTACGGTAATGGAATATTTAGACATTTTTGACACGCCAATGCGCAATGCGCGGGACCGTGAATAAGCATTCTGATAGTGTCTAGAACTCACGAACAAAACGTCGCTGTTTGGATATAACGATGGATTATTTGGGACCAAACCAACATTTGTTATTGAAGTAGAAGTCCTGGCAGTGTATTCTGATGAAGAACAAGCAAGGTAAGAACATTTTTCTTATAGGAAATGTGATTTTGATGAAGGCTAATCTTGCCGGGTGTCTAAATAGCTAGCCCTGTAATGCCGGGCTATGTACTTAGATTATTGCAAAATGTGCTTCATCCGAAAAGCTATTTTAAAATCGGACATATCGAGTGCATAGAGGGGTAATGTATCTATAATTCTTAAAATAATTGTTATGCTTTTTGTGAACGTTTATCGTGAGTAATTTAGCAAACTGTTAGTAAATTCCACGGAAGTTTGCGGTGGTTATGCTTTTTCTGAACGTCACATGCTAATGTAAAAAGCTGGTTTTTGATATAAATATGAACTTGATTGAACAGACATGCATGTATTGTATAACACAATGTCCTAGGTGTGTCATCTGATGAAGATCATAAAAGGTTAGTGCTGCATTTAGCTGTGGTTTGGGTTTATGTGACATGATATGCTAGCTTGAAAAATGGGTGTCAGATTTTTTCTGGCTGGGCACTCTGCTGACATAATCTAATGTTTTGCTTTCGTTGTAAAGCCTTTTTGAAATCGGACAGTGGGGTTAGATTAACGAGATTCTTGTCTTTAAATAGCTGTGAAATAGTCATATGTTTGAGAAATTGAAGTTATAGTATTTCTAACGATTCAAAAATCGCGCCACTGGAATTTCAGTAGCTGTTACGTAGGTGGGACGAAATCGTCCCACATACCCCAGAGAGGTTAAATCGGGTCCATTTTTTTATCCAGCCGTGAAAATACTGCCCCCTATACCCTAACAGGTTAAGGTGAGGTCAGTACAGGTGCATCAAAAATGGGACAGTAGCACATTAGAGGCTGCTGCCCTATTTACATAGACTTGAAATCACTGGCCACTTTAATAATTGGAAAACTAATCACTTTAATAATCTTTATATATTTTGCATTACAAAATGTCATATTTACAGTGGCTTGCGAAAGTATTCACCCACCTTGGCATTTTTCCTATTTTGTTGCCTTACAGCCTGGAAATAAAATAGATTTTTTTTGGGGGGGTTTGTATCATTTGACTTACACAACCTGCCTACCACTTTGAAGATGCAAAATATTTTTTATTGTGAAACAAACTACAAATAAGACAAACAAACAGAAAACTTGAGCGTGCATAACTATTCAACCCCACAAATCATTACTTTGTAGAGCCACCTTTTGCAGCAATTACAGCTGCAAGTCTCTTGGGGTATGCCTCTATAAACTTGGCACATCTAGCCACTGGGATTTTTGTTCAAGGTAAAACTGCTCCAGCTCCTTCAAGTTGGATGGTTCTGCTAGTGTACAGCAATCTTTAAGTCCTACCACAGATTAACAATTGGATTGAGGTCTGGGTTTTGACTAGGCCAATCCAAGACATTTAAATGTTTCCCCTTAAACCACTTGAGTGTTGCTTTAGCAGTATGCTTAGGGTCATTGTCCTGCTGGAAGGTGAACCTCCGTCCCACTCTCAAATCTCTGGAAGACTGAAACAGGTTTCCCTCAATAATGTCCCTTTATTTAGCGCCATCCATCATTTCTTCAATTCTGAACAGTTTCCCAGTCCCTACCAAAGAAACATCCCAGCAGCATGATGCTCCCACCACCATGCTTCACTGTGGGGATGGTGTTCTCAGGGGGAAGAGAGGTGTTGGGTTTGCACCAGACATAGTGTTTTCCTTGATGGCCAAAAAGCTCAATTTTAGTCTCATCTGACCAGAGTACCTTCTTCCATATGTTTGGGGAGTCTCTCCCATTCCTTTTAACGAACCCCAAACGTGTTTGCTTATTTTTTTCTTTAAGCAATTACTTTTTCTGGCCACTCTTGCGTAAAGCCCAGTTCTGTGGAGTGTACGGCTTAAAGTTGCCCAATGGTGTAACGCCCTGGCCAAAGAGAGGGGTTTTTGTTCTTTATTTTGGTTAGGCCAGGGTGTAACATTGGGTGGGCGTTCTATGTTCATTTTTCTATGTTTTTGTATTTCTTTGTTTTGGGCCGTGTGTGGCTCCCAATCAGGCACAGCTGTAGTTCGTTGTTGCTGATTGGGAGTCACACATAAGTAGCCTGGTTTTCCTTTGGGTTTTTGTGGGCGATTGTTTCTGTTTAGAGTTTTTCCTGACAGGACTGTTTGGCTGTCGTTTTTGTAAGTGTTCTCTTTTCATTAAAATTCTAATGATGAACACATCCTCCGCTGCACCTTGGCCTAATTCTGACGAAGGCCGTTACAAATGGACAGATACTCCAATCTCCACTGTGGAGCTTTGCAGCTCCTTCAGGGTTATCTTTGGTCTCTTTGTTGCCTCTCTGATTAATGCCCTCCTTGCCTGGTCCATGAGTTTTGGTGGGCGGCTCTCTCTTGGCAGGTTTGTTGTAGTGCCATATTCTTTACATTTGTTAATAATGAATTTAATGGTGCGCCGTGGGATGTTCAAAGTTTCTGATATTTTTTATAACCCAACCCCGATCTGTACTTCTCCACAACTTTGTCCCTGACCTGTTTGGAGAGCTCCTTGGTCTTCATGGTGTTTCTTGCTTGGTGGTGCCCCTGCTTAGTGGTGTTGCAGACTCTGGGGCTTTTCAGAACATGTGTATATATACTGAGATCATGTGACAGATCATGTGCACACAGGTGGACTTTATTTAACCTCTCTGGGGTATGTGGGACGATTTCGTCCCACCTACGTAACAGCTACTGAAATTCCAGTGGCGCGATTTTTGAATCGTTAGAAATACTATAACTTCAATTTCTCAAACATATGACTATTTCACAGCTATTTAAAGACAAGAATCTCGTTAATCTAACCTCCATTGTCCGATTTCAAAAAGGCTTTACAACGAAAGCAAAACATTAGATTATGTCAGCAGAGTGCCCAGCCAGAAAAAATCTGACACCCATTTTTCAAGCTAGCATATCATGTCACATAAACCCAAACCACAGCTAAATGCAGCACTAACCTTTTATGATCTTCATCAGATGACACACCTAGGACATTGTGTTATACAATACATGCATGTCTGTTCAATCAAGTTCATATTTATATCAAAAACCAGCTTTTTACATTAGCATGTGACGTTCAGAAAAAGCATAACCACCGCAAACTTCCGGGGAATTTACTAACAGTTTGCTAAATTACTCACGATAAACGTTCACAAAAAGCATAACAATTATTTTAAGAATTATAGATACATTACCCCTCTATGCACTCGATATGTCCGATTTTAAAATAGCTTTTCAGATGAAGCACATTTTGCAATAATCTAAGTACATAGCCCGGCATTACAGGGCTAGCTATTTAGACACCCGGCAAGATTAGCCTTCCTCAAAATCACATTTCCTATAAGAAAAATGTTCTTACCTTGCTTGTTCTTCATCAGAATACACTGCCAGGACTTCTACTTCAATAACAAATGTTGGTTTGGTCCCAAATAATCCATCGTTATATCCAAACAGCGACGTTTTGTTCGTGAGTTCTAGAATGCTTCTTCACGGTCTCGCGCATGGCGCATTGGCGTGTCAAAAATGTCTAAATATTCCATTACCGTACTTCGAAGCATGTCAACCGCTGTTTAAAACCAATTTTTATGCCATTCAACTCGTAGATTAGTGATAATATTCCGACCGGGAGTATGCATTGAGCCTAAACAGCCGAATAAAATTTCTCCTCAGAAGCGACTCATGCACGCGCATCATTCAAAGGTCCTCTGAGCATCCACTTACAAAAGGCGATAATCTGTTTCAACCTGAGGCTCCCTCGTAAACCTTCAGGTTTTTCGCGGGCTCTGAGAGCCTATTGGAGCCCTGGGAATTGTCACGTTACAGCTAAGATCCTTACTTTTCAATAAAAAGATGCAAGACGCACGACTCCTTGTCAGACAGGGTACTTCCTGCTTGAAACCTTGTCAGGTTTTTGCCTGCCATAGGAGTTCTGTTATACTCACAGACACCATTCAAACAGTTTTAGAAAATTCAGAGTGTTTTCTATCCAAACCTGAACAATAATATGCATATTCTAGCTTCTGAGTTGGTGTAGGAGGCAGTTAAAAATGGGAACATATTTTTTCCAAAATTCTCAATACTGCCCCCTAGCCCAAACAGGTTAACTAATTATGGGACTACTGAAGGTAATTGGTTGCACCCGATCTTATTTAGTGGCTTACGAGCAAAGGGGGTGAATACATATGCACGCACGACTTTTCCGGGGGTTTTTTTGTGTACGTTTTTGAAACAAGTAATTTTTTTCATTTCACTTCACCAATTTGGATTATTTTGTGTGTGTCCATTACATGAAATCCAAATAAAAATCCATTAAATTTACAGGTTGTAATGCAACAAAATAGGAAAAATGGCATGGGGGATGAATACTTTTGCAAGGCACTGAATATACTCTATATATATTCTATCCTATTCTACTGTATCTTAGTCTATGCTGCTCTGACATTGCTCATCCAAATATTTATATATTCTTAATTCCATTCCTTTACTTTAGATTGTGTGTATTGTTAGATATTACTGCACTGTTGGAGCTAAAACCACAAGCATTTCGCTACATCTGCTAAACACGTTTATGTGACAAATACAATTTGATCAGGTTGCCAGTTAAGCTGTCAGTAAGTTATTAGCAGTTGCTGGCTATTTAGTCAGTGTGAATTTTCCAATAACTTACTGACAGTTGAATGCCAATTAGGTTACACAAAATTCACAGCAACTTCCAAACATTTAATTTACATTAAGGTAATGTCAAATGCAGAGTTATATCTTAACAGTTCAGTGCTTTGATAACCACTATTCTTACAAAAGTTAGTCAGCTAACCAAGTTAAAATATGTTCTTAAACTATGAGAACATAACAATCAAGCACTTAAACTGGTACAACACTTCAACTGACGGTTGGCACAAATGCACATATACTAGATCACGCCCCAAATATGCTAATGAGCCCCACTGCACATGTACCCTAAAAGGAACCGACCAGTACCATGTGAAGGTACCTTACAGTATGTGTACCTTTGACATTGCTGAAACATTCATGCACTTCCACCCAGCAGCTTACAAGTTCAAAACTATGAAATAACACATACAGTAGTGGCCAAAAGTTTGACACAAGTATTAATTTCCACAAAGTCTGCTGCCTCAGTTTGTATGATGGCAATTTGCATATACTCCAGAATGTTATAAAGAGTGTGATCAGGTGAATTGCAATTAATTGCAAAGACCCTCTTTGCCATGCAAATTAACTGAATCCCCCAAAAACATTTCCACTGCATTTCAGCCCTGCCACAAAAGGACCAGCTGATATCATGTCAGTGATTCTCTCGTTAACACAGGTGTGAGTGTTGACGAGGACAAGGCTGGAGATCACTCTGTCATGCTGATTGAGTTTGAATAACAGACTGGAAGCTTCAAAAGGAGGGTGGTGCTTGGAATCATTGTTCGTCCTCTGTCAACCATGGTTGCCTGCAAGGAAACCCGTGCCGTCACCATTGCTTTGCACAAAAAGGGCTTCACAGGCAAGGGTTTTGCTGCCAGTAAGATTGCACCTAAATCAACCATTTATCGGATCATCAAGAACTTCAACGTCAAGGAGAGCGGTTCAATTGTTGTGAAGAAGGCTTCAGGGCACCCAAGAAAATCCAGCAAGCGCCAGGACCATCTCCTAAAGTTGATTCAGCTGCGGGATCGGGGCACCACCAGTACAGAGCTTGCTCAGGAATGGCAGCAGACAGGTGTGAGTGCATGTGCACGCACAGGGAGGCGAAGACTTTTGGAGGATGGCCTGGTGTCAAGAAGGGCAGCAAAGAAGCCACTTCTCTCCAGGAAAAACATCAGGGACAGACTGATATTCTGCAAAACGTACAGGGATTGGACTGCTGAGGACTGGGGTAAAGTAATTTTCTCTGATGAATCCCCTTTCCGATTGTTTGGGGCATCCAGAAAAAAGCTTGTCCGGAGAAGACAAGGTGAGCGCTAACATCAGTCTGGTGTCATGCCAACAGTAAAGCATCCTGAGACCATTCATGTGTGGGGTTGCTTCTCAGCCAGGGGAGTGGCCTCGCTTCTCAGCCAAGGGAGTGGGCTCACTCACAATTTTGCCTAAGAACACAGCCATGAATAAAGAATGGTACCAACACATCCTCCGAGAGCAACTTCTCCCAACCATCCAGGAACATTTTGGTGACGAACAATGCTTTTCCAGCATGATGGAGCACCTTGCCATAAGGCAAAAGTGATCACTTAGTGGCTCGGGGAACAAAACATCGATATTTTGGGTTCATGGCCAGGAAACTCCCCAGACCTTAATCCCATTGAGAATTTGTGGTCAATCCTCAAGAGGTGGGTGGACAAACAAAAACCCACAAATTATGACAAACTCCAAGCATTGATTATGCAAGAATGGGCTGCAATCAGTCAGGATGTGGCCCAGAAGTTAATTGACAGCATGCCAGGGCGGATTGCAGAGGTCTTGAACAAGAAGGGTCAACACTGCAAATATTGACTCTTTGCATCATCTTCATGTAATTGTCAATAAAAGCCTTTGACACTTATGAAATGCTTGTAATTATACTTCAGCATTCCATAGTAGCAAACTTTGTGGAAATTAATATTTGTGTCATTCTCAAAACTTTTGGCCACGACTGTACACTATATGTCCCTGAGCACAGATACTTTTTTTAATGTTGTTGTTGTCAGACAATCTGATAATTATTGATTTTGGGCAACCTTTAGCAAAGTGCAGAAATGTATTATTGCCATTAATTATGTGGCAAATCTCTCCACAGACCTGTTTGCGTTGCAGGATATTCTGGTCATTAGTATTAGTAACCAAGAGTTCAAATCCTAATTGAGGTATGGTCTCAAGTAACCAGCATTCTGCAGCCTACTGTCCTTTTACAGCAATAACTGTCGTAGGGGTCGTTGAATGGAGACCAAGGCGCAGCGTGTATAGTGCTCATTCTTTGATTTTTAATGAAAACACTTACACAACAAAACAATAAAATTACCAACAACAGTCCCGTCAGGTACTCTAGACTAAACGGAAACAACCACCCACAAAACCCCATGAAAAACAGGCTGCCTATGTATGGCTTCCAATCAGAGACAACGATAGGCAGCTGCCTCTGATTGGAAACCATACCTGGTCACAACATAGAAAATGACAACATAGAATGAAACTCTAGACAACCCACATAGGAAACAGAAAACCCAAAACACATAGACAAAACACCCCCCTGTCACGCCCTGACCAAACTACTAGGGAAAAATGACCTCATACCAGTGTCAGGACGTGAGAATAACACCTCAATTCAGCTGTAAAAAGCGTTGGGCCAGTAAACGAAAGGTCGCTGGTTCAAATCCCAGAGCCGGCTAGGTGAAAAATCTGTTGATGTGCAATGGAGCAAGGCACCTAACATTACTCTAGATAAGAGTGTTTGCTAAATCACTAAAATGTAAAATTCTGGAACTTGTTTCACAGCAACCTGTACTGTACCGTAAAATTACAGGAACTTTTTAACAGTGTAGCATTTAATTTGCATAAAAGGAAAACCTGGTGGAATGGGAAATAACAGGATGGTTGTCACAATTTCCACTGAAGGTTGCTCCTCTCCCTGTTCAGGCGATGCTCGGCGGTTGTCGTCGCCGGCCTACTAGCTGCCACCGATCCCATTTTCCTTTTAGTTTGTGTCTGTCTGTTTTTTCACACCTGTGTTCAGTTTAGTTGATTTCGGTAGGTTTATATACACCCTGCTGCAGGCTAGGCTTTGTGCGGGGTTATTTGTTGTGTATTTGCATGTTAGGGGTGCGTGCCTGCACCACAGGGTTTCGTTTTATATTTGCGGTATATGTTACCGTGTGCTTACGAGACTTTGTTTGTGGAGTCAAGGTTTCTCCTCCGTGTGCACAATTTATCCCCTGTGGGATAAATTGTTTGTGCGTGTTTTCCCACTTGTTTGTATTGTGCCTTCGGGACCGCCTGATTAAACGTTGTGTGCCACTGGAACTTCTATGCTCTCTTGCTCCTGATTCCTACACCCCCCCTCCTCCTACTAGGAGGCCTTGTTACAATGGTTCTTCAGAACCATCACAGTAGTAAAGAATCCTTCCTGATATGCTCCCCCAAAAATGGTTACACATCACCATCACCCCTGAAAAAGAACCCTCAAGAACCTTTTGTTGTTGTTGTGTTTGCTGATCCAGCAATCTCCGGTCATGCTGGTCTGCAAAACCACACCCATCATTGTCATATTTCCCAACATGCTCTATTGCAGATAGATTTTTATAATTGTTTGTTTCAATATCTATTATTGCATTTACTTATTTTCCATGTATTAATCCATCATTCATCCCCCCCTCCTTTCCCCTGTAACTTCCCCAAGATAAATAGCATACATTTTTGTGATCTAATCCAATCTGTTAGTTGTCCTTTTTTGCACCCGTCCCTGAAATGGTTGTTCCAGATTGGATGGTTTAGGTAGTCTCATTCATTATTTTTTCTGACCCTGGTAGTCAATCTGATGCTTGTGATCAGTGTCCAAAACACAGCGAAGGCTGGTCACCAAAGAAATCATAAGAAGGGAAAACACAATGAATGCTGGTCACCAGCAAAAACACAACGAAGGCTGGTCTGTGCTGTATTTTTTTCATCAGGGCTCTCTCTCCTTCTCCCTTATTCATTCCCCAGTCCTACCCCACTCTCCATCCCTCCCTTCCTCCATCCCTCATCTTTAACCAGCCTTGGCTGCTACAGTGAGTCAGACTGCCAGGCAGCCTCTAGCCCGATGCAAGAATAGTGGAGGAGCCGCATGCGGCAGTTCAACCTCTCTCCCTCTCCGGAGAGGCCGCACTAGCGCTGACGTGCTAACGCGTTGAAAAAGACAGTTGTTCACCATTTAAATAATTTGTGCCCTGTGCCCTCACCTCAGAGTTGAGTTGTCCAGTTAGCCCCTCGCCGCCTTTGGCTCTGCCACCAAAGTTCTGCCCTTGTGTCTCTTCTGACCGCCCACTTTGTGCCCTCTATCCCACTAATGCAGACCCGTTCTGGGCTTCCTCTCATACCCACACTGTCTCATCGGCAATCGCAGAGGGCACAGCGATTTCATAAGTTAACCTCGACAGGAGACAGAGACTGAGAAGGAGAGAAAGAGAGAGAGAGAGAGAGATGGATGGGAGAGAGAGAGAGAGAGAGAGAGAGAGATGAAGAGAGATGAAGAGGTAAAGAGAGGAAGAGAGAAAGGGAGCCTGATATGGAGAGTAAAAGATGGAAAGACAGCAAGAGAGAGTGACTGAGAAAGAGATGAAAGAGAGAGAAGTAGAGATGAAGAGGAAGAGAGGGAGAGGGAGAGAGAGCAAGAGAAGCACGAAAGAGGGTGAAAGAGAGAGTTCCAGAATTGCAGCAATATATGCTAAAACAGGACTCCTCTGCCATGGCATACTTAAGCAATAAGGCCCAAGGGGGTGTGGTATATGGCCAGTATACCAAGGTTAAGGGGAGTTATTTAGCACGACGCAACGCGGAGTGCCTGGATACAGCCCTTAGCCATGGTATATTGGCCATATACCACAAACCCCCGAGGTGCCTTATTGCTATTGTAAATGGGTTACCAACGTAATTAACGCAGTAAAAATAAATGTTTTGTCATACCCGTGGTAAACAATCTGATATACCATGGCTGTCAGCCAATCAACATTCAAGGCTCGAACCACCCAGTTTATAATCACCCTGTTTCAATGGTTGATGCACCACGACCGAGAACTGCTGAACGGGCGCCAGAGCGTCTCTCTCTCTCTCTCTCTCTCTCTCTCTCTCTCTCTCTCTCTCTCTCTCTCTCTCTCTCTCTCTCTCTCTCTCTCTCTCTCTCTCTCTCTCTCTCTCTCTCTCTCTCTCTCTCTCACACTCTCACTCTCACTCTCACTCTCACACTCACTCACTCACTCACATTGATAGCGGCAGTCGAGTGTGGAGCATTACACCCCCCCTTCTGCACTATTTTCCCTCAAATGCATCCGGTGAAACAGTGCTCCAATTTACTAAATTACTATTCGAAAACATTTTTAAAATGTAATATTGTCATTCTAAGATTTATAGATGAATATCTCTTGGAAGCACCTGTAGTGCCAGATTTAAAAATAACTTTACTGGGTAATCACACTTTGCGATAAAAGGGGATGCGATACTCAGAAAATTACCTAGTAAATATAGGTCTGCGCCATCTTGGAACAATCGCATATCACATCTAGTCTTGTATACTATTGTCAATAATCCCTTACCTTTGGTTGTCTTCATCAGAAAGCACTTCCAGGAATCCCAGGTCCACAACAAATGTATTTTCGTTCGAAAAAATTACTCCTTTATGTTCCAAGAGCTTGTTCTTGTTAGCGCGTCTGAAGGCTGATCCAAATGCTCCGTCGGCCGCGGGACAGCTATTTCGAGAAAATGCATTTTTTTTCCATTTAGGTTCGTTCAAATATGTCAAACGTTGTATAACATAAATCTTCAGGGCCTTTTTCAACAAGAGAGCCAATAAGATTCTAGGGGGGACGATTGCATTGGGTTTCAAAACGTTTCGAAAGGGGAGGGAAGCCAGGGCCGCCGGCATCATAATGGTGATGGCCCTCCTCATGTGACCAATTTCAACAGCGTCTCATTCATTCAGTTTTAACAGTAGGAGACTCAAACCACTTTGTAAAGACTGGGGACATCTAGTGGAAGCAATCAGAAGTGCTCAATGAACCATTGCTCACTGTGTGAATTACAGGCAAAGATGTGAAGTTGAGTCCACAATTCAGAATTCCACATCCTGTTACGATCGGTCTCGGGGTTTTGACTGCCATATGAGTTCTGTTATACTCACAGACACCATTCAAACAGTTTTAGAAACTTTAGGGTGTTTTCTATCCACAAGTATTAATTATATGCATATCCTAGCTTCTGAGTTTGAGTAGGAGGCCGTTTAAAATGGGCATGAATCTTTTTCAAAAATCGCTGTAGCGCCCCCTATCCTAGGGGAACGCCAAGAGGTTTTAACTGACTATTTTGTGAGAGCAGGTAAAAAAGAAGATGCTGTTACTGCTGCGGAGGGAGTTTTTGCATTCCACAACATGAAGCATCACAATAGCTACAGATCAATGGACTGCACGTCTGCCTTGTTAAAAAAAGGCTTTCCCTGATTCCGAGACTGTGCAAAAATATTCAAGCGCTCGTACTAAGACCAAAGCAATTGTTAACGCTGTGATAGCACCACATTCTGTCGACATAGCTCAGAAAGCACTAGAAGACATACATTACTGTGATGTTTCTACTGATGGGAGCAATCCTCCTTGATCTAGAAGTTTATTGAAGATGAGTTCAGTGAAATTTACCTCTGGCACATGCACTCACTCATGTGTGTGTTTCATTCACGCATTCAGGAGATGGAAAGGGAGAGTAATTCAATTGTGGAAGTGAAGAACCTTTTGAACAAAGTCCACACCATGCTTCTTGAACGCAAGACCAATAACTTCATGTCCCTTAAAGTTAAGGGACTATTGGCACAAAAGCACAAGGATGGACTTGGTAAGAATTGTGACCATTTCAGTGCTCAAGTACAGGGTCTGTACAGTTCATGCCTGGAGTATCTGGAGAAATGGATGGCACCCATGGAGGAGTTCTCCTCTTTCATGTGGATGGATCTGAGTGAGACACCTGACTGGAATGACATAGACGCCTGTATAAAACACCTGGGATCAAAGCACTGATGCAAAGTGCTTTGATCAGGTCACCAACCTGAAGAAATTCACAGAAAGGTGTAACAGTGATGGAGAGTTCAGTAATCTGCAAGCACACAAGAAGTGGACCAAATATTTTGAAAGTTCCAAAAGCATAGATTTTCATTCAGAGCTACTGAAGATTGCACAGTTTTTCTTTGCTATTCCTTCTCACAATGCAAATGTAGAGTTTTTTTCACAAAGCCAGTGGACAAAGGAAAGGAATCACTTGTCTGTTGAGTCACTGAAGGGGCCTCTGTGTACACAATACAGCTTTAAAAATATATCTTGCAAAGACTTTTATGCCTACTTGATTGGTAATCAAGGACTGTTGGGAAAGATTCGATCTTCGGGAAAGTATACCAGAGAGCATCAGGAGGACTGACATTATTTTTGACTGAAATAGTGGATTTTTTTATAACTGTTTTTTAAATTTTATTTTAACCTATGGCCATGAAAAGAAAGGTGTTAAAAGCTAAACAATTTTATTTTATTTTTGTTATTATTCTATTGTTGAGGGCCAACAGTTGAATGGAAAGGATGTATTACTTTATGTATTAAAGTTCAATAACATAGTTGCATGGTTGTGAACGCATTTGTATTTACCGCCCACTGTGTCCGTCTGCCTCTCGCTCCCACTGTCCTCTTTTTTGAAAACTAAAATATGGTCACCCTATATTAATATAGTTTACAGAGTGCTAAAAGTGCTGCTGTTGCTAGCTTGCATGCGTTTCGGTGATGCAGACGGTTAGCTGAGCTGCCGACTGGAGGTGGCGTTGCATTATGGGAGATGTAGTTTTGGCCCTCTAAGGTCTAAATGGGATAGAGACGATTTCACGTTGTAACTTGTTTGTGTTGCAGTGTTTTGTACATGACTTGTTGTATTTTGGTACTGTCAACACTGAAAGCACCTAGCAATGTATTGGGGATGTGAGACAGGATATGTGTTTTACCTTTCTTCATGCTCCCGTATAGAACAACTTGTCAAATGGTGCATTGGAGACTGTGTTCCTGTCCTGTCTTTTCACAATACTATTGCAGATCAACATAAAAGCCTAAAAGACAGCCGTGGTGTCGCTTCTCATTTCCTGGTTCTCCTGTGGTACATATAAGACCCGCTGCACACACACACACACACACACACACACACACACACACACACACACACACACACACACACACACACACACACACACACACACACACACAGGCGAGTCACTAACACATCTAACTCGCCAAGCCTTTGATTAGTTCAATCTTGAATCTTAGATTTTTTGAGGGATATAACTTCAGTTGTTCTTTAAGAAATAACAAAGTTTCAGATTTTTTTGTGACACCTATTTTTAATTGGGTGTCTGAATATGGGCCGTCTACCAACTGTAACATTCAGCAAAGCCGTTCAAAACTAAGAAATCATATTTTTTTTTCCAAGAATGCCTTCCAAAACGGGAACTTTCATGTACCTTAACAAAAATGTATTTGTTAATTCGTATGTGAACTTATGAGCCTGTAAAAGTGACCCTTTGTCTTTTTTTCTTATGTGTTGACACAGCCCCTGCCAATGCCAAGATCGTGCATGAGGGCCAGGCGTGTGTGGTGAAGGACGACAACATCAGTGAGAGGATCTACACCATCAGAGAGGGAGACCACCTGGTGCTTAAATGTCTGGTCAAAGGACACCCACTACCACAGGTAATGCGACATAACACGACTTTGTGGCTCACTTGGTAGAGCATGGGGCTTGCAATGCCAGTAGAGCATGATGCTTGCAATGCCATGACCCTCTCTCGCTCTCTCTCGATCTCTTTCTCTCAGACCTCCCCGTGTTGGTCAAGGCTACAGGGGAGAGTTCTGGTGTGAGCTGTTTTGAGATCTTTTGAGCGAGCGCTAATGCAGATCACGTTGACCGTAGACTGTGTGTGTGTGTGCCAAGTCTGCCTACGGCGGCCTTTCTCAATAGCAAGGCTATGCTCACTGAGTCTGTACACAGTCAAAGCTTTCCTTAAGTTTGGGTCAGTCGCAGTGGTCAGGTATTCTGCCACTGTGTACTCTCTGTTTAGGGCCAAATAACATTCTATTTTTCTCATTTTTTTGTTAATACTTTCCAATGTATCAAGTAATTATCTTTTTGTTTTCTCATTTGGTTGTGTCTAATTGTGTTGCTGTCTTGGGGCTCTGTGGGGTCTGTTTGTGAGAGAGCAGAGCCCCAGGACCAGGTTGCTTAAGGGACTCTTCTTCAGATTCATCTCTCTGTAGGTGATGGCTTTGTTATGGAAGGTTTGGGAATCGCTTCCTTTTAGGTGGTTGTAGAATTGAACGTCTCTTTTCTGGATTTTGATCATTAGCGGGCATTGGCCTAATTCTGCTCTGCATGCAATATTTCTTTTTTTAATGTTATACACTGAGGATATTTTTGCAGAATTCTGCATGCAGAGTCTCAATTTGGTGTTTGTCCCATTTTGTGAATTCTTGGTTGGTGAGCGGACCCCAGACCTCACAACCACAAAGGGCAATGGCCGCTATAACTGATTCAAGTATTTTTAGCCAGGTCCTAATTGGTATGTCAAATTTTATGTTCCTTTTGATGGCGTAGAAGGCCCTTCTTGCCTTGTCTCAACTCGTTCACAGCTTTGTGGAAGTTACCTGTGGCGCTGATGTTTAGGCCGAGGTATGTAATGTTTTTCTGTGTGCTCTAGAGCAACGGTGTCTAGATGGAATTTGTATTTATGGTCCTGGCAACTGGACCATTTTGGAACACCATTATTTTTGTCTTACTGAGATTTACTGTCAGGGCCCAGGTCTGACATAATCTGTGCAGAAGATTTAGGTGCTGCTGTAGGCCCTCCTTGGTTGGGGACAGAAGCACCAGATCAAATTTTATTGGTCACATACACTTGGTTAGCAGATGTTATTGCGAGTGTAGCTAAATGCTTATGCTTCTAGATCCGACAGTGTAGCAGTATCTAACAGGTAATATCTAACAATTCCACAACAAAACCTAAAACACACAATCTAGTAAAGGAATGGGATAAGAATAGTTAAGTATAAAATATATGGATGAGCAGTGACAGAGCGGCTAAGATGCAATAGATAGTGAGAATAGATAGTGAAGGATACAGTATATATTATATACATATTAGATGAGTAATGTGAGATATGTAAACATATTTAAAGTGGCATTAATAAAGTGACTATAGTGTTCCATTTATTAAAGTGGCCAATGATATCAACTCTGTAGGTAGGCAGCCACCTCTCTGTGCTAGTGGTGGCTGTTTTAACAATCTCATGACTTTGAGATAGAAGCTGTTTTCAATCTCTCTGTCCCAGCTTTGATGCACCTGTACGGACCCCGCCTTCTGGATGGAAGTCGGGTGAACAGGCAGTGGCTCAGGTGGTTATTGTCCTTGATGATCTTTTTTGCCTTCCTGTGACATCGGGTGTTGTTGGTGTCTTGAAGGGCAGGTAGTTTGCCCCCGGTGATGCATTGTGCAGACCGCACCACCCTCTGGAGAGCCTTGCGGTTGTGGGCGGTGCAGTTGTCGTACCAGGCGGTGATATAGCCTGACAGGATGCTCTCAATTGTGCATCTGTAAAAGTTAGTGAGGGTTTTCGGTGACAGGAGGCTGAAAAAATCTGGCTTGAGGTTGAAGAGGCGCTGTTGCGTCTTCTTCACCACACTGTTTGTGTGCGTGGACCATTTCAGTTTGTCGGTGATATGTACACAGAGGAACTTAAAACTTTCCACCTTCTCCACTGCTGTCCCGTCGATGTGGATAGAGGAGTGCTCCCTTTGCTGTTTATGTCAGCAGAGTACCCAGCCAGAAATAATCAGACACCCATTTTTCAAGCTAGCATATAATGTCACAAAAAACTAAACCACAGCTAAATGCAGCACTAACCTTTGATCTTCATCAGATGACTAGGACATTATGTTATACAATACATGCATGTTTTGTTCAATCAAGTTCATATTTATATCAAAAACCTGCTTTTTTACATAATCATGTGATGTTCAGAACTAGCATACCCCCCGCAAACTTCCGGTGAATTTACTAAATTACTCACTATAAACGTTCACAAAAAACATAACAATTATTTTAAGAATTATAGATACAGAACTCCTCTATGCACTCGCCATGTCCGATTTTAAAATAGCTTTTCGGTGAAAGCACATTTTGCAATATTCTGACCAGATAGCCCTGCCATCACGGGCTAGCCTATTTAGACACCCACCAAGTTTAGCACTCACCAAAGTCAGATTTACTATAAGAAAAATTTTATTACCTTTGCTGTCTTCGTCAGAATGCACTCCCAGGACTTCTACTTCAATAACAAATGTTGGTTTGGTTCAAAATAATCCATAGTTATATCCAAATAGCGGCGTTTTGTTCGTGCGTTCAAGACACTATCCGGATGGTAAAGAAGGGTTACGAGCACGACACATTTCGTGACAAAAAATGTCTAAATATTCCATTACCGTACTTCGAAGCATGTCAACCGCTGTTTAAAATCAATTTTTATGCTATTTTTCTCGTAAAAAAGCGATAATATTCCGACCGGGAGTCGTTGTATCCATTCAAAGACGAAAGAATAAAAACATGGGGTCGTCTCGTGCACGAGCCTGAGTCCCATTGTCCGCTGATAGACCACTTAGCAAATGCGCTAATGCTTTTCAGCCAGGGCCTGGAATTACGTCATTCAGCTTTTTCCCGGGTTCTGAGAGCCTATGGGAGCCGAAGGAAGTGTCACGCCATGCCAGAGATCCCCTGTTTTTGTTAGAGATGATCAATAAGGCCATGAAATGGTCAGAGAGGGTGCTTCCTGTTTGGAATCTTCTCAGGTTTTGGCCTGCCAAATGAGTTCTGTTATACTCACAGACACCATTCAAACAGTTTTAGAAACTTTGGAGTGTTTTCTATCCAAAGCTAATAATTATATGCATATTCTAGTTTCTGGGCAGGAGTAATAATCAGATGTAATCGGGTACGTTTTTTATCCGGCCGTGAAAATACTGCCCCCTAGCCATAAGAGGTTATGCTGGCCTCTCTGCGGGGGTGGTTAGCTTTCTAATGGGTAGTTCTCTGTCACACGCCACCCCCCACACCTTCTCCTCCAGCATTATGTTCCTCTCCTCTAGTTCTTCTCCTGTTCTTCTCCTGCTCTTTCTCATGTTGATGTTGTCTCACCACAGGCCAGAGTGCAGATAATGTCTCACATACGGAAGCTCACATGCAGAGAGAGAGACACAGCTACTCACAGCAGCAGCTGTGTCTCTCTCAATCTTACTCTGTCTCCCAATCTCACTTTCTCTTTCTCGCTGCATCTCTCTCATTTTTACTCCCATTCTCTCTTACTCTCATTCTCTCCCTTTTTTCTCTCTCTCTCCTTTTCTCTTTCTCTTTCAAACTCTCTTCCACCTTTCACTCCATCTCTCTCTGATACATATCCCTTCCTATATATACAGCCCTTAGCCATGCTACACTACATGACCAAAAGTATGTGGACACCTGCTCATCCAACAACTCATTCCAAAATCATGGGCATTAATATGAAGTTGGTTCCCACTTTGCTGCTATAACAGCCTCCACTCTTCTGGGAAGGCTTTCCACTAGATGTTGGAACATTTCTGTAGGGACTTGCTTCCATTCAGCCACAAGAGCATTAGTGAGGTCAATCACTGATGTTGGGCGTTTAGGCCTGGCTCCCAGTCGGTGTTCCAATTCATCCCAAAGGTGTTCAATGGGATTGAGGTCAGGGCTTTGTGCAGGCCAGTCAAGTTCTTCCATGGCAATCTCAAGAAACAATTTCTGTTTGGACTTTGCTTTGTGCCCGGGGGCATTGTCATGTTGAAACAGGAAAGGAGTTTAGGATTTTTATGAGGACTTCTTAAACGACTCCGTTTATACCAAGTTCGTTTTCCTGCGCTTGACTTCCCTGCCACCGACACGCACCCATTGTCACAACCGTCGTCAAGAATGGACCAAGGCGCAGCAGGTATGTGGATACTCATGTTTTTTAATTTAAAAAAAAGGAGTAAAGGATCCACTGGACAAAAACAAAGACGACAGCAACAGTCTTGCAGGCACATACAACGCAGTGCAAGGACAACTACCCACAACCCCAAAGAAAAACACACACTCCTATATAGGACTCCCAATCAAAGGCAACTCAACACACCTGCCTTCAATTGGGAATCCCAATCACCAACACAACCATTCACACACACAAAACCCCTGCCACATCCTGACCAAAACTAAAACCATTACGCCCTCTGCTGGTCAAGACGTGACACCCATTACACAAGCATCAATACAGGACTAAGATTTAATCATACTACACCTGCTCTGACACTCGTCGGATGTGGCCGGGCTTGCAAACCATTACAGACTACAAAGGGAAGCACAGGCGAGAGCTGCCCAGTGACACGAGCTTACCAGACGAGCTAAACTACTTCTATGCTCGCTTCAAGGCAAATAACACTGAAACATCAATGACAGCACCAGCTGTTCCAGAAGACTGTGTGATCACGCTCTCCACAGTCGATGTGAGTAAGACCTTTAAAACCTGTTAGGGATAGGGGGCAGTATTTACACGGCCGGATAAAAAACGTACCCGATTTAATCTGGTTATTACTTCTGCCCAGAAACTAGAATATGCATATAATTATTGGCTTTGGATAGAAAACACCATAAAGTTTCTAAAACTGTTTGAATGGTGTCTGTGAGTATAACAGAACTCATATGGCAGGCAAAAACCTGAGAAGATTCCTTACAGGAAGTGGCCTGTCTGACAATTTCTTGGGCTTCTTGACTCTCTTTATTAAAAACTGAGGATCTTTGCTGTAACGTGACACTTCCTACGGCTCCCATAGGCTCTCAGAACCCGGGAAAAAGCTGAATGATGTCTTTGCAGCCCCTGGCTGAAAAACATTAGTGCCTTTGGTAAGTGGTCTATCAGAGGACAATGAGACTGAGGCGCGTGCACGAGGCGACCCCATGTTTTTATTTTCTGTCTTTGAACTAAAACAACGACTCCCGGTCGGAATATTATCGCTTTTTTACGAGAAAAATGTTTGAACGAACCTAAATGGGGGGAAAAAAAAATATTGCTGTCCCGCGGCCGACGATGGTTTTGGATACAGCCTTCAGACGCGCTAACAGCAGCAAGCTAATGGAACATAAAGGATGGACTTTTTCAAACGAAAATACATTTGTTGTGGACCTGGGATTCCTGGAAGTGCTTTCTGATGAAGACAACTAAAGGTAAGGGATTATTGACAATAGTATACAAGATTAGATGTGATATGCGATTTTTCCAAGATGGCGCCGAGCTGTATTTCCTAGCAAAGTTATTTTTAAATCTGGTATTACAGATGCTTTCAAGAGATATTCATCTATAAATCTTAGAATGACAATATTACATTTTAAAAATGTTTTCGAATAGTAATTGAGTAAATTGTAGCACTGTTTCCCGGGATGCATTTGAGGGAAAATAGTTAGTCAACGTCAGGCACCGATGTAAAATGCTGTTTTATATATAAATATGAACTTTATCGAACAAAAGAATGCATGCATTGTGTAACATGATGTCCTAGGTGTGTCATCTGATGAAGTTTGTAAAAGGTTAGTGCTGCATTTAGCTGTTTTTTGGTTATTTGTGATGCATGTGGTTGGTCGGAAAATGGCTATGTGGCTACTTTTACCATGTACTCCTCTAACATAATCTAATGTTTTGCTTTTCCTGTAAAGCCTTTTTGAAATCAGACGACGTGGGTCGATTCAGGAGAGGTGTATCTATAAAACGATATGAGACAGTCCTATATTTGAAAAAATATATATATTACATTTCGTTATGCTAATGTCGATAGGAGTTTTTCGCTGGATGTTCGTCCCGCATACGGGACGAGACCGTCAAGAGGTTTTAAAATGTTTATGTTTTTTGTGAACGTTTATCGTGAGTAATTTAGTAAATTCACCGGAAGTTTGCGGTGGGTATGCTAGTTCTGAACGTCACATGCTAATGTAAAAAGCAGTTTTTTTGATATAAATATGAACTTGGTTGAACAAAACATGCATGTATTGTATAACATAATGTCCTAGGATTGTCATCTGATGAAGATCATCAAAGGTTAGTGCTGCATTTAGCTGTGGTTTGGGTTTATGTGACATTATATGCTAGCTTGAAAAATGGGTGTCTGATTATTTCTGGCAGGGTACTCTGCTGACATAATCTAATGTTTTGCTTTTGTTGTAAAGCCTTTTTGAAATCGGACAGTGTGGTTAGATTAACGAGAGTCTTGTCTTTAAAATGGTGTAAAATAGTCATATGTTTGAGAAATTGAATTAATAGAATTTCTAAGGTATTTGAATAACGCGCCACGGGATTACACTGGCTGTTGCATAGGTGGGACGATTTCGGCCCACCTACCCTAGAGAGGCTAAACAGGTCACAAGGCTGCATGGCCAGACAGATTACCAGGATGTGTGCTGCGAGCATGCGCTGACCAACTTGCAAGTGTCTTCACTGACATTTTCAACCTCTCCCTGTCCGAGCCTGTAATACCAACATCTTTCAAGCAGACCAGTATAGTGCCTGTGCCCAAGAACACTCAGGTAACCTGCCTAAATGACTACCGACCCGTAGCACTCACGTCTATTGCCATGAAGTGCAGTGAAAGCCTGGTCATGGCTCACATCAACACCATTATCCCAGAAACCCAGGACCCACTCCAAATTGCATTCCGCCCCAACAGATCCACAGATGATGCAATCCTATTGCACTCCATACTGCCCTTTCCCACCTGGACGAGAGGAACACATCTGTCAGAATGTTGTTAATTGACTACAGCTCAGTGTTCAACACCATAGTGCACTCAAAGCTCATCAATAAGCAAAGGACTGGGACTAAACACCTCACTCTGCAACTGGATCCTGGACTTCCTGACGGGCCTCGACCAGGTGGTAAGGGTAGGTAACAACACAGCCACCACGCTGATCCTCAACACAGGGGACCCTCAGGGGTGCATGCTCAGTCCCTCCTGTACTCCCTGTTCACTCATGACTGCACGGCCAGGCACGACTCCAACACCATCATGAAGTTTGCCAATGACACAACAGTGGTAGGCCTGATCACCAACAACGACGAGACATCCTATAGGGAGGAGGTCAGAGACCTGACCGTGTGGTGTCAGGACAACAACCTCTCCCTCAACGTGATCAAGACAAAGGAGATGATTGTGGACTACAGGAAAAAGAGGACCGAGCACGTCCCCATTCTCATCGACGGGGCTGCAGTGGAGCAGCTTGAGAGCTTTAAGTTTCTTGGTGTCCACATCACCAACAAACTTACATGGTCCAAGCACACCATGACAGTCGTGAAGAGGGCACGACAAAAGCTATTCCCCCTAACTAGACTGAAATGATTTGGCATGGGTCCTCAGATCCTCAAAAGGTACTACAGCTGCACCATTGACAGCATCCTGACTGGTTGCTTTACTGCCTGGGGGTAGTGCGAACGGCCCAGTACATCACTGGGGCCAAGCTTCCTGCCATCCAGGACCTCTATACCAGGCGAGGACAGAGGAAGGCCCTAAAAATTGTCAAAGACTCCAGCCAGCCTAGTCATAAAGAGTCCTCTCTGCTACCGCACGGCAAGCGGTACCGGAGCGCCAAGTCTAGGTCCAAGAGGCTTCTTAACAGCTTCTACCCTCAAGCCATAAGACTCCTGAACACCTAATCAAATGGCAACCCAGATTATTTGCATTGCCCCCCCCCTTTTACACCGCTCCTACTCTTTGTTGTTATCATCTATCCATCGTCACTTTAATAACTCTACCTTCTTGTACATATTACCTCAACTAACCGGTGCCCCTGCACATTGACTCTGTACCAGGTACAGAGTAAATGTATATAGTCTCACTATTGTTATTCTACTGCTGCTCTTTAATTATTTGTTACTTTTATTTCTTATTCTTATCCATATTTTTTAAAACTGCTTTGTTGGTTATGGGCTCATGACTAATACAATTTGATTTCATTTAATTTGAAAGGCTAACTTCTTATATTGCAGATATAAGTGCCTGGTTGTCATACATGTCCACCCCCTATCCTAAGGGTTAATTACTTTTACACTGAACAAAAATATAAACGCAACAGCAACTGCAAAACCACTCATGTCATCTATAGATTGGAATGTCCACAGTGCAAGGTGTTCTACATTGGACGGACAAAGAGATGCCTTCAAGACCGCTTAGCGGAACACAAGTACGCCATACGCGTAGTCAATGAAGACTACCCCATGGCAAGGCACTACAAGTCCTTACACCATGGTAAACCTGCCTCCCTCCCTACATCTCTTTGTCTGTCCAATGTAGAACACCTTGCACTGTGGACATTCCAATCTATAGATGACATGAGTGGTTTTGCAGTTAATGAAATGCTTGACGTAATACTCCAATAATTGGGGAATCATCCAAAGTGATACGCTACTACGCCAAGAATTGTTGGAAAAATGACTTGTCATGCACAAAGTAGATGTCCTAACCGACTTGCCAAAACTATAGTTTGTTAACAAGAAATTTGTGGAGTGGTTGAAAAATTAGTTTTAATGAATCCAACCTAAGTGTATGTAAACTTCCGACTTCAACTGTACAGTATATCATAGTATACCATAGTATCTATAGTGGGATCATAACATGCGCTACAAAGAACGTAGTCTATGTATTGAAATGCCCTTGTGGCCTGGCCTATGTGGGCAAGACATGCCGGGCACTCAAGACACGCATATCCGATATAAAGATCTCAAAAGTCCAATCGCTATGCACTTTTTGACTCCCAGACACAATTTTGCCTTATTGAAGTACATGGGTATCGAGCATGTCAAAGTCACGATAGACTTCTGTTTCAAGAGAATCCTACTTAATGAGGACTTTCCATTAGCCATTTCCGGTGAATGCCATCTGGTTCATTTATTATTATGACAACAACTATTGGGTATTGTAACATACGTTTTGTCCACCTGATATGAATGGCTATACAGTTATAATATTTGAGAAGTGTATATATTTTTTGCATTGCTCCTTTCAACTTAAATATATGCACCTCCCTAATTGGTTCTTGTCCTATGTCTATAAAATGGGTGTGGTACACTTCTGGTGAAATGAACTGATGAAGATCCTTGCAGGTTTGAAACGTTGTTTGTTTGTGAATAAAGGCACGTGGTGGAGATTATGGGCGGCAGGTAGTCTTGAGGTTAGAGCGTTTGGCCAGTAACCAAAAGGTTGCAGGTTTAAAACGTTGTTTGTTTGTGAATAAAGGTATGAGGTGGAGATTATGGGTGGCAGGTAGCCTTGAGGTTAGAGCGTTGGGCCAGTAACCAAAAGGTTGCAGGTTTGAAATGTTGTTTGTTTGTGAATAAAGGTACGTGGTGGAGATTATGGGCGGCAGGTAGCCTTGAGGTTAGAGCGTTGGGCCAGTAACCAAAAGGTTGCAGGTTTGAATACTAGAGCCGACATAAAGAAATTATAATAATCAGTCACTGTGCCCTTGAGCAAAGCACTTAGCCCTAATTGCTCCAGGGGTGCTGTACAATGGAGGGAGCAAGTGCGGGAAACATTGACAAGAAATGCTATAAGGTGGCTAGGAGCTAATCTCCCAGGCAGTGGAGGAGATACCCACTATGAGTAATGGGGTACAGGAGGGGGTTCAGGTGGGGCTAGTCTCTCAGGTAGTGGAGGAGATGCCTGGTGTGAGTGATGGAGTGCAAGTGGGGAGTGTTGAGAGGGATGTGGTAGAAGGGAGTCAGGGGTCAGTGGCCTCAGTTGAGGAGGATCAGGAGAATTTACAGTCTAGAGGAGGTAAATGGTTTCCTGGATCAGACTTTTGGGAAATCTGTCAAATTGGCAGATTTTTTTTGATGTTGATAAGTTTGTGAGGTCAGCTGTGATGTTACAGAAGACGATGGGGTTAGACCAGTTGAGTGAGAAGAAGTGTTTTCGTTTGAGGAAATTTGTGGTAGTGGGAAATGTAGAAGGGTAGTGGGAAATGTGGGAAATGTGGTCAGGTTAAGAGAACATTAAAATAATGATGATGATCATGCCTCATAGGGTGTCTTTTTTCTCTTTGGTTTCTCTGTGATTTCTTCTGCTTTTCCTTTCTCTTTTTTTATATGGAGATAATAAGGGTAGGTTCTCTCAATATTAATGGGGGAAGGGACAGGAATAAGAGGGCTTGGGTATTAGAAGTAATAAAACAGAAAATACTTAATGTGTTTTTTCTACAGGAGACACATAGTGATGAGGCTAATGAGGTTGACTGGGGTATGTGGTGGGAGGGGCAGCATATACTCAGTCATGGCACTAATTTCAGTGCTGGGGTGACAATTTTGTTTTCCTCAGGCTTAGAGGTGACTGTGGTATCTACAACAGAGATTGTCAAGGGACGGGTTTTATTGGTCAAGGTGCTCCTAATGAGAGTACAGAGCGTATTGCTGTTTTTGATAAAATAAAGGAACCCTTAAGACAGTGTGACCAAGAGGAGTGTATGGTTTTAGGGGGGGACTGGATTTGTACAGTAGATTTTACTGTTGACCGCACTGCTGAAGAACCTCCTCTGTGTTCAGCCACTTGCCTGTCTGGTCTATTAACTGAGTTTGAGCTTTCTGATGTGTGGAGAGTAAGGAATGCAAAAGTTAGGCAGTACACATGGTTAAAAGTTAATGAAGGTGGTGTCGGTGCAGCAAGGTTAGACAGGTTGTATGTATCTGAGCACTACTGTAGTAGGGTTGGAAAATGTGATATTACTCCTGTGGGTTTCTCTGATCACCATATTGTTACTGTTGATATTCACTTGTCCTGTCCACGAAGGTCATCACCTTACTGGTATTTTAATGTTAAGTTGTTACATGATGTCATGTTTTGGGAGGGTGTAGTGGAGAAGGGGTGTGCCAGACTGTCAAGGTGGAAATGGGTGCTACCCCAGCTGTCTTATAGGGGAAGGGTACTGGTAGCTAATAATCTTGCTGCCTTTACCCTGTGGCACAGACTAATGATTTTACAGCCACCCAGGGCTGGGAGCCGGGAGGTGATCAGGTCAATCAATCTGATACAGAGGACCTTTGTCAATTCTTCTGGTCTGGACAGCACTGGATTTAAGCTGCAGCCCTGTACCTGCCACTGCATGAGGGTGGGCAAGCAGCCCAGAGACTGTTGTACAGTGATGGTTCTAGCTGGGTCGACACAGCCTACACATTGATGAGGAGAGCGGGCTGTTTGGGCTTAGACAAGCACCTTTTCCTCTTAAAGCTGGAGGGGGGTGATTTGCTTGGCCTGACTCCATTTTATGAGTCTGTTATGCAGGCTTGGCGAGTTCTTGTCAAGTCCCGTAAGGCCTGCACGCCACCAGGGATGTGGCTTTTTGAAGAGCCTCTTTTTCACAAACTGCCTATTGATAAGAGGACAGCTGACCACCAGCGGAGGATAATACATGGAGCCATAGCCACTAATATGCATCTGGTACACCTGGATCCTACTGTTGGGGAAGGGTGTCCATTCTGTGCTGAGTCTGAAACTCTGGCACATCTGTTCTTACAGTGTCCCAGGTTGGTCGAGATGATTGAACTGATCACTTGGTTCTCAGCTTTGGGAGAGGTTCTCTCTTCGGGCTAAAGTACAGGTTATTCGGGGACAGCCTATTACAAACTGGTTAACAATATTGATCTGTTTATGAGTATATGGGGTATTCAGAGTCTGTTGTGTTTAGTTAGTGTGGAGGAGGATTTGGTGTTGTGTTTTTAAATGATGTGTAACTATGGTTTTGTATGAGTCTTTATTGTGTTGTGGGTTCCCAGACCCAATAAAGATGATTTAAAACGCAAACTCTCTCTTTCTCGCTCGCTTGCTCGCTCGCTAATTTGAGCCGGCCGGTCACATTTGTAGTATACCTTTTGTATTTAAAACGTTTCCATGTCAGAGGATGCAGGAGCAGGAACAAAAGGAAAAAAGAGGACTAGAGAGGAGAAGAGGGTGAATGAGGGGAGACAGGGAGGGAAGAAGGGTTTGTGTTTCCGTCCTTGAGGGCTGAGTGGGTAACGGATCGATGGAGGGCTGAATGTGAGGAGGATCTGGTAAGATCCAAGAGCCGCAAACAAGGTCACTCTGTGACCCCTAACAAGACCATGGAAGGAACAAAAGATTGAATAAAAGAGAAAGAGAGAGTTAAGAGGACAGAGGAAGCAAACGTTTAACACTCAGATATTGTTTGATTAAGAGTCTATCAGTGCTATATTCTTTAGCACTAATAGATAGCAAGCACCAATTAGCCTGGAGCTAGCCTATGCTAGGCCCATCTCCCGGCTAGATAGAGATGTCCATCAGTCACTCCTTGGGCTACAATACCTATTTTGCCAATTGGCCTGGACCCCTTTTACTGCCGATACGGAGCCCCGCTGATCCATCATGACTGGACTACCGACATAATCTGCCCGAGGGGGTTTTTCAACAGGCTCCTCCGTTGCGATGTCTCCTGAATGTCCATCTGCTAGCCTGCTAGCCGCGGCCCGCTAGCTGTCTGGAGCATATCGAACTGTTAGCTGAAGAGGCCCATCGGCCAATTTCTTGGGCCACTATACCTATTTTGCCAATTGGCCTGGACACAACCTTTTACTATACGGAGCCCTGCTGATCCATCACGACTGGTCTGCCGACGTAACTGCACGAGGGGGCTACAACAGACTTCTTCCGCCATGACGTCCCTCTAAGGCTCCTCTGCTATCTTGCTATCCCCAGCCCGCTAGCTGTCTGAATTGCTGTGTCTCCAGCCCACCTACCTACTCACTGGACCCTTATGGTCACCCGGCTATGCATGCCTCTCCCTAATGTCAGTATGCCTTGTCCATTGCTGTTTTGATTAGTGATTATTGTCTTATTTCACTGTAGAGCCTCTAGCCCTGCCCAGTATGCCTTAGCTAACCCTTTAGTCCCACCTACCACACATGCGGTGACCTCACCTGGTTTAAATTATGTTTCTAGAGACAATATCTCTCTCATCGTCACTCAATGCCTAGGTTTACCTCCACTGAATTCACATCCTACCATACCTTTGTCTGTACAGTATGCCTTGAATCTATTCTACTGTGCCCGAAACCTGCTCCTTTTACTCTCTGTTCCAAGTGTACTTGACAACCAGTTCTTATAGCCTTTAGCTGTACCCTTATCCTACTTCTCCTCTGTTCCTCTGGTGATGTAGAGGTTAATACAGGCCCTGCAGTACCAAGCTCCACTCGCTCTCATTTGTTGACTTCTGTAACCGTAAAAGCCTTGATTTCATGCATGTTAACATCAGAAGCCTCCTCCTAAGTTTGTTTTATTCACTGCTTTAGCACAGTCTACCAACCCGGATGTCCTAGCCGTGTCTGAATCCTGGCTTAGGAAGACCACCAAAAACCCTGAAATGTCCATCCCTAACTGTAACATTTTCCGACAAGATAGAACTGCCAAAGGAGGCGGAGTTGCAATCTACTGCAGAGGTCTGTGCCCAAACAATTTGACCTTCTACTTTTAAAAATCCACCTTTCCAGAAACGAGTTTCTCACAGTTGCCGCTTGCTATAGACCACCTTCTGCCCCCAGCTGTGCCCTGGACACCATATGGGAATTGATTGCCCCCATCTATCTTCAGAGCTCGTGCTGTTAGGTGACATAAACTTGGACATGCTTAACCTCTATGGGCTAGGTGGGACAAAATGCTATTACTTCAATTTCTCAAACATATGACTATTTTACACCATTTTATAGACAAGACTCTCGTTAATCTAACCACACTGTCCGATTTCAAAAAGGCTTTACAACGAAAGAAAAACATTAGATTATGTCAGCAGAGTACCCTGCCAGAAATAATCAGACACCCATTTTTCAAGCTAGCATATAATGTCACATAAACCCAAACCACAGCTAAATGCAGCACTAACCTTTGATGATCTTCATCAGATGACAATCTTAGGACATTATGTTATACAATACATGCATGTTTTGTTCAATCAAGTTCATATTTATACCAAAAAACAGCTTTTTACATTAGCACGTGACTAGCATTCCCACCGAACACTTCCGGTGAATTTACTAAATTACTCACGATAAACGTTCACAAAAAACATAACAATTATTTTAAGAATTATAGATACAGAACTCCTATATGCACTCGCTATGTCCGATTTTAAAATAGCTTTTCGGTGAAAGCACATTTTGCAATATTCTAAGTAGATAGCCCGGCATCACAGGGCTAGCTATTTAGACACCCAGCAAGTTTAGCACTCAGATTTACTATAAGAAAAATGTTATTACCTTTGCTGTTCTTCGTCAGAATGCACTCCCAGGACTTCTACTTCAATAACAAATGTTGGTTTGGTCCCAAATAATCCATAGTTATATCCATAGTTATATCCAAATAGCGGCGTTTTGTTCGTGCGTTCAAGACACTATCCGAAAGGAATATAATATATAATATAAGGGTTACGCGCCCGACGCGTTTCGTGACAAAAAAAATCTAAATATTCCATTACCGTACTTCGAAGCATGTCAACCGCTGTTTAAAATCTATTTTTATGCCATTTTTCTCGTAAAAAAGCGATAATATTCCGACCGGGAAAGCGTGTTTACGTTCAAAGAGAGAGAAAATAAAAACATGGGATCCCCTCGTGCACGAGCCTCAGTCTGATGGTCCCCTGATAGAGCACTTACCAAAGGCGCTAAAGTTTTTCAGCCAGGGGCTGGAATTACATCATTCAGCTTTTTCCCAGGTTCTGAGAGCCTATGGGAGCCGTAGGAAGTGTCACGTTACAGCAAAGATCCTAAATGTTCAATAAACAGAGCCAAGAAGCCCAAGGAATGGTCAGAGAGGGTACTTCCTGTTTGGAATCTTCTCAGGTTTTTGCCTGCCATATATGAGTTCTGTTAAACTCACAGACACCATTCAAACAGTTTTAGAAACTTTAGGGTGTTTTCTATCCAAAGCCAATAATTATATGCATATTCTAGTTTCTGGGCAGTAGTAATAACCAGATTAAATCGGGTACGTTTTTTTATCCGGCCGTGTAAATACTGCCCCCTATCCCTAACAGGTTAACACCCCGGCCATCCTACAATCTAAGCTTAATGCCCTCAATCTCACACAAATTGTCAATGAACCTACCAGGTATGACCCCAAACCCGTAAACACAGGCACCCTCATAGATATCATCCTAACCAACCTGCCCTCCAAATACACCTCTGCTGTCTTCAACCAGGATCTCAGAAATCACTGCCTCATTGCCTGCATCCGTAATGGGTCTGCAGTCAAACGACCACCCCTCATCACTGTCAAACGCTCCCTAAAATACTTCAGCGAGCAGGCCTTTCTAATCGACCTGGCCCGGGTATCCTGGAATGATATTGACCTCATTCCATCAGTAGAAGATGCTTGGTTATTCTTTAAAAGTGCTTTCCTGACCATCTGAAATAAGCATGCCTCATTAAGAAAAATTGAACCAGGAACAGATATAGCCCTTGGTTCACTCCAGACCTGACTGCCCTTGACCAGCACAAAAACATCCTGTGGCGTACTGCATTACCATCGAATAGCCCCCGCGATATGCAACTTTTCAGGGAAGTTAGGAACCAATATATACAGGCAGTTAGGAAAGCTAAGGCTAGCTTTATCAAACAGAAATTTGTATCCTATAGTACAAACTGAAAAAAGTTCTGGGACACTGTAAAGTCCATGGAGAATAAGAGCACCTCCTCCCAACTGACCACTGCTCTGAGGCTAGGAAACACTGTCACCACCGATAAATCCATGATAATTGAGAATTTCAATAAGCATTTCTCTATTGCTGGCCATGCTTTCCACCTGGCTACCCCTACCCTGGTCAACAGCCCTGCACCCCCCACAGCAACTTGCCCAAGCCTCCCCCATTTCTCCTTCACCCAAATCCAGATAGCTGATGTTCTGAAAGACCTGCTAAATCTGGACCCCTACAAATCAGCTGGGCTAGACAATCTGGACCCTCTCTTTCTAAAATTATCAGCCGAAATTGTTGCAACCCCTATTACTAGCCTGTTCAACCTTTCTTTTGTATCGTCTGAGATCCCCAAAGATTGGAACGCTGCCGCGGTCATCCCCCTCTTCAAAGGGGGAGACACTAGACCCAAACTGCTACAGACCTATATCTATCCTAACCTGCCTTTCTAAGGTCTTCGAAAGCCAAGTTAACAAACTGATCACAGACCATTTTGAATCCCACTGTACCTTCTCCGCTATGCAATCTGGTTTCCGAGCTAGTCATGGGTGCACCTCAGCTATGCTGAAGGTCCTAAACGATATCATAACCGCCATCGATAAGAGACAATAATGTGCAGCTGTATTCATCGACCTGGCCAAGGCTTTCGACTCTGTCATTCACCACATTCTTATCGGCAGACTCAACAGCCTTGGTTTCTCAAATGACTGCCTCACCTGGTTCACCAACTACTTCTCAGACAGAGTTCAGTGTGTCAAATCGGAGGGCCTGTAGTCCGGACCTCTGGCAGTCTCTATGAGGGTGCCACAGGGTTCAATTCTCGGGCCGACTCTCTTCTCTGTATACATCAATGATGTCGCTCTTGCTGCTGGTGATTCTCTGATCCACCTCTGTGCGGACGACACCATTCTGTATACTTCTGGCCCTTCTTTGGACACTGTGTTAACAAACCTCCAGACGAGCTTCAATGCCATACAACTCTCCTCCCGTGGTCTCCAACTGCTCTTAAATGCAAGTAAAACTAAATGCATGCTCTTCAACCGATCGCTGCCCGCACCTGCCCGCCTGTCCAGCATCACTACTCTGGACGGTTCTGACTTAGAGAATGTGGACATCTACAAATACCTAGGTGTCTGGTTAGACTGTAAACTCTCCTTCCAGAATCACATTAAACATCTCCAATCCAAAATTAAATCTAGATTTGGCTTCCTATTTCGCAACAAAGCATCCTTCACTCATGCTGCCAAACACCCTCGTAAAACTGACTATCCTACCCATCCTTGACTTCGGCGACGTCATTTACAAAATGGCCTCCAACACTCTTCTCAGCAAATTGGATGCAGTCTATCACAGTGCCATCTGTTTTTTCACCAAAGCCCCATATACTACCCACCACTGTGACCTGTATGCTCTCGTTGGCTGGCCCTCGCTTCATATTCGTCACCAAACCCACTGGCTCCAGGTCATCTATAATTCTTTGCTAGGTAAAGCCTCACCTTATCTTTTCTCACTGGTCACCATAGGAGCACCCACCCGTAGCACGCGCTCCAGCAGGTATATTTCACTGGTCACCCCCAAAGCCAATTCCTGCTTTGGCCAACTATCTTTCCAGTTCTCTGCTGCCAATGACTGGAACAAACTGCAAAAATCACTGAAGCTGGAGACCCATATCGCCCTCACTAGCTTTAAGCATCAGCTGTCAGAGCAGCTCACAGATCACTGCACCTGTGCTTAGCCCATCTAGCTACCTCATCCCCATATTGTTATTTATTTATTTTGCTCCTTTGCACACCAGTATCTCTACTTGCACATTCATCTTCTGCACGTCTATCACTCCAGTGTTTTAATTGCTATATTGTAATTATTTCGCCACTCAAGTAACCTGGTATATTTATGTTTACCAATAGATGGCAGTATTGACTCAAGATGTGGGTTTGCTACCCGCTATCCGTAGCTATTTCCTATGTCTGGCTATATAACTGTGATTAAGAAAGCTTCAGGTAGCTTAAGCCAGGTGCATTAGAGCATGTAATTCTAAGTTACAATTAAATACTAAACCGTACTTACTTTTCATGAGTCATCAATCTTAGAAGTCTCTAAGGATACTACAGCCACTATGGACAATTTATTGCCTTACCTCCCTTATCATACCTCATTTGCACACACTGTATATAGACTTTTTCTATTGTGTTATTGACTGTGTGTTTGTTTATTATATGTGTAACTCTTTGTTGTTGTTTGTATCACACTGCTTTGCTTCATCTTGGCCAGGTCGCAGTTGTAAATGAGAACTTGTTCTCAAAAAGCCTAACTGGTGAAATAAAGGTGAAATAAAAATATAAATAAGTAACAATTTTTAAAAAATCTGTCAATTTAAGCTTGAGATCTGTTTTTTTGCATGGCCTGCGTCTCAATCCACCGTATCCGCCTATGTGCGCTCTTCCCCATCAGTATTTGCCAGACCATGATACATCCCGAAAATCAGTCTTCTCACAAAAACGTCTGTAGCATCCGAACAGTTTGACCTACTCCATGGAAAGATGAGCCCCTCATGAACAACGTGTTTTCCGTTTTGCTCTACAACCCCCACAAGTGTCACGGGACTCGTCTGAAGGTAACACATACAAATTAATGGAGGTATGGAGGGGTTAAATATGTGTCCAAACATGTTTCATATATTTCTTCTAGCTATTGGACAGACACTTCAAACCCTATTGCTTATTATTTATTTTTTGAGTATCTTTTTTTTAATGTATGAATGTGTTATTAAATGCATTTCTATGGGCTGAAGGCCAAATTCTATATTTTATCAATACCTAAAGGGGTCTTAAAATTCCACATCAAATATGACCATCTTAAAACAATTCCATATGTTAGCTTTGTAGAATGTTTATCCCCCGTTACATAATTATGTAACCCCCAATTGTGAATAAAGAACAGGGTGGGCTATTGTATTGGTATATTCTAATTATAAACTCAAAATGGTATGTACCCTATATCAGTCCACTCTGGCCTACTTGGAGTGTGTAGAGTGTGCTTAATTTACAATGGTAAGAATCTCAAGACGAATGGATGCACATGCTCCGCTCCTGCAAGATCTGAATGAAAACGACTCAGATGGCAGGGAAGAAATGTATCATGATATCTCTGATGAATATTCTACTGATTCTGAGCCTTAGATGGAATAACTTACACCTCTGAGTGCCTAAGTGCAAAACAGCTAGTACGTACACTCTGAGCAGGTGCCCGAGTCACTCCAAATGGAACAGTGAGACAGAAGAGAGAAAGGGATGGCATTGTTTAGATAGAACAATGCTATGGGCCGATTATCAACACAAAATCTCATAGCTGAGAGAGCGCCCTGCATCTCAAGCAAAAAAACATCAGCAATGCACTCACCAGCTTTCGTTGTTTATGTGACATGGACATGCTACAGCATTCAAGGACTGTGCTGTGGCTAAAGCGCACACAGAGCAAGGAGACTTTGCCTAGGATTTGTTTGTTGATGAGCTGAAAGCGTTCATTTAAATCCTGTATGTCTGTGGGGCATTTGGTGGAAAGACTGTGTATATGGTGAGTTTCTGGTCAGACATGTATGGGATACTTTTCTTTGGAGAAACAATGTCACGGATCGCTTCAGAGAGATCATGCGTTACCTCCATTTTGATGACAAATTCACCATGCTATCCGACCTATTGACTATTTTTGACTGGTGTCATATCGACACTTATTAATTATAATGGCATTATGAATTTTGTGTTTATTTCACTATTTATCAAGCACACTTGGTGCTTCTAATGGTGTTAAGGCTACGGATGTTTTCATTTTGACCGCGAGTCTTGCTGATGTGTGTCAGGGTGGTTGGGGTAATTTTTAAATGTTTTTATTGTCGTTATAAAAAGAAGCGGTTACTATGTTCCAACACATACTCTTTCTGTTTCTGTCACGCCCTGATCTGTTTCACCTGTTCCTGTGATTGTCTCCACCCCCTCCAGGTGTCGCTTATTTTCCCCAGTGTATTTATCCCTGTGTTTCCTGTCTCTCTGTGCCAGTTCGTCTTGTACGTTTTTAGTCAAGTCAACCAGCGTATTTTTCCCGTACTCCTTTTTCTAGTCCTCCCGGTTTTGACCCTTGCCTTTTTCTGGACTATGTACCCGCCTGCCTGACCATTCTGCCTACCTTGACCACGAGCCTGTCTGCCACTCTGTACCTCCTGGACTCTGTTCTGCTTTTGACCTTTTTGCCTGTCCATGACCATTCTCTTGCCTTTGGATTAATAAACATTGTAAGACTCCAACCATCTGCCTCCTGTGTCTGCATCTGGGTCTCGCCTTGTGCCTTGATAGTTTCATAGTTCTAACAAAGGCACTCCACAAATAAAATGTATTGATTATTTTGGCGATATCATATATGAAATTACACTATTAGAATGTAGCAGTCAAAATGACTACTCATTAGCTGGACGACGCCCAGAGGTTTTAGTGTTAAAGGCTCATTTTAACGTGTACATTCCAGTCTCTTTTCACAATGTCGTGCCATCCTGAACCTTACTGTGTTGGCTGATGTATTTTTTTCTAATTTTCGTTTCCAGCACAGATATAGAAACTATTGTGGATGTGTAACCAGGCCAACGCAGTATAGCCCGGCTCTGCTCAGTAGACATAAAGTAATAGGGATTTTAGAGTGCTTTTTGTTAGTAGTGCTGAGGATAAAAGCATCATACTTCAGTTCATTGTATGAGATGGAGCTTTTTCCTTTCATTACTGATATCAAAACGACTCCCTGCTGCACACAAATTACTCCTTCACGCATTTATTCCGTTGACGCTTCGGTCAAGTCAACCTTTCTGGAGACATTTCTCCTCCTCAAGCAGTGCACTTTTATCTATTTATTTTCCCATGCAGTCCCATCACTAAAATGTTATGGTATACTCATTAATTTTTCATTTGAACTCAGACTTTGATTTTCTCTTTCCGTGTCAATGTTTCACTTTCATCTGATTTTAGCCAGCTGTGCTTCGCATCTTAATACCACTCAGTTGGCCGGATGTCTCCAGAATGTGATCAGTGAATTTAAGTAGATCATGGCTGATCTAGGATTGCTGATCTAAGATCAACTTTGCCTTTTTAGTCATAATGAGTAAGAGTGCATGGACAGGGGGATCTGTATCAAGCGTCTCAGAGTAGGGGTGCTGATCTAGGGTCAGTTTTTCCTTTTAGATCATCAAAAATATAATTACACATGGACGGGGGGACCTGATCCTAGATCACACCTACTCTGAGACGCTTTGTGAATACAGACTCTGGGAACGTTCTTTAGAAGGTCATTGTGCAGTTTAGGATAACTTACCCAAAATTCTGGTAACTTACCCTTAACCTCAGGCGTGTTGATGTGGATCGAGGTAGACAAATGTTGCTGAGAGAAATATAGAGCTGGATGGGCTGTTGGGTCACATGTCAGAGTTCAAATGACTAGACAACTGTGGGGACTTAAGGAGACTGTAAAGACAGCAGTTGCATTTCCTCAACCATGCGAGAATGAGACGCGTGTGTGTTTCAGAAAAAAAAAGACTGACAGAAAAAAATAATGTGAAAGAGCACTGTTTGTGTAAGAGAGAGAAAACAGACTGACAGAAAAAGAACGTGAAAAACCTTTGTGTGTGAGTGTCTGTGAAATAATAAACAGACAGAAAGAGAAAATGTAGGTAAAGAGCACTGTGTTCATCAAGGCTTGTATATTTTGGCTTTCCCTTGACTTGATCTGTCTGCTATCCTGGTAACCAGGCAATGGCAATCAGCTGGCCTTCTCACAAGCAAAGTAGTGATACATAGACTACTGCACACAAACGGCATGTGTGTTTATGAAGGTCTTAGGTATCATTACAATATGTTTTATTGTATTTTTTTATAACACAACAACATCATTTGTTCAATCATTTTTATTTAGGAGTGCCTTTGTTACCACTATGAAACTGAATGCGGTAACAGCTTATTTTTATAACAAAATAAAAATATCCAAACCACCAAGATGCACAGTCAGCAAGAGGCGCGGTCAAATGACGAAAACATCAGTAGCCTAAACATCATTATAAGCGCCAAGTGTGCTTGATAAATAGTGAAATTCAGCATAAATGCAATAATTACATTATAATGAACATACACTGAGTGTACAAAACATTAGGAGCACCTTCCTAATATTGAGTTGCACACTTTTTTTTTTACCCTCACAACAGCCTCAATACTTATTATTATTATTATTATTTTTTTTTTTCACCTTTATTTAACCAGGTAGACTATTTGAGAACAAGTTCTCATTTGAAACTGCGACCTGGCCAAGATAAAGCAAAGCAGTTCGACACATACAACAACACAGAGTTACACATGGAATAAACAAACATACAATCAATAATACAGTAGGAAAATCTATATACCGCATGTGCAAATGAGGTATGATAAGAGAGGTAAGGCAATTTTCTACAAGGTGTCGAAAGCGTTCCACAGGGATGCTGGCCCATGTTGACTTCAATGCTTCCCACAGTGGTTTCGAGTTGGCTGGATGTCCTTTGGGTGGGGGACCATTGTTGATACGCACGGGAAACTGTTGTGTGAAAAACACAGCAGCACTTAAATATTTTGCCTTGCCCATTCACCCTCTGAATGGCACACATACACAATTCATGTCTCAATTGTGTCAAGGCTTAAACATTATTCTTTAAAAAACAGGTTGTGCTTTTAAAACTAAGTGAACTTGTAAATGTCATTTGTTCTTAGTTTTTTAGCTATATACTGTATGTTTGTTTGAAATGTGTGAGAAAAGTAGCTTTATCTTGAGTATAATTATATCTGTTAACAATACTATTTGGTGTAAGGCCCCTCACTTACTGTTTACAGTGCATTCATAAAGTATTCAGACCCCTTCACCTTTCCACATTTTGTTACATTACAGCCTTATTCTTAAATTGATGAAATAATTTTTTCCATCAATCTGCACACAATATCCCATAATGACAAATGAAAAAGTTTTTTAGAAATGTTTGCAAATGTATTAAAAATAAATAACAGAAATACCATATTTACATAAGTATTCAGACCCTTTGCTATGAGACTCGAAATTCAACTCAAGTGCATACTATTTCCATTGATCATCCTTGAGATGTTTCTACAAATTGATTGGAGTCCACATCAAATCAAATTTATTTATATAGCCCTTCGTACATCAGCTGAAATCTCAAAGTGCTGTACAGAAACCCAGCCTAAAACCCCAAACAGCAAGCAATGCATGTGAAAGAAGCACGGTGGCTAGGAAAAACTCCCTAGGAAAAACTCCCTAGGAAAAACTCCCTAGGAAAAACTCCCTAGAAAGGCAAAAAACCTAGGAAGAAACCTAGAGAGGAACCAAGCTATGAGGGGTGGCCAGTCCTCTTCTGGCTGTGCCGGGTGGATATTATAACAGAACATGGTCAAGATGTTAAAATGCTCATAAATGACCAGCATGGACAAATAATAATAATCATAGTAGTTGTCGAGGGTGCAACAAGCACGTCCGGTGAACAGGTCAGGGTTCCATAGCCGCAGGCAGAACAGTTGAAACTGGAGCAGCAGCATGGCCAGGTGGACTGGGGACAGCAAGGAGTCATCATGCCAGGTAGTCCTGAGGCATGGTCCTAGGGCTCAGGTCCTCCGAGAGAAAGAAAGAAAGAGAGAAAGAGAGAGAATTAGAGAGAGCATATATAAATTCACACAGGACACCGGATAAGACAAGAGAAATACTCCAGATGTAACAGACTGACCCTAGCCCCCCGACACAAACTACTGCAGCATAAATACTGGAGGCTGAGACAGGAGGGATCAGGGGGTAAATCAATTGATTGGACATGATTTGGAAAGGCACACACCTGTCTATATAAGGTCCCACAGTTGACAGTGCATCTCAGAGCAAAAACCAAGCCATGCGTTCAAAGGAATTGTCTGTAGGATTGTGTCGAGGCACAGTGGCCTCCATCACTCTTAAATTGAAGACGTTTGGAGCCACCAAGACTCTTCTTAGAGCTGGCCGCCCGGCAATCGGGGGAGATGGGTCTTGGTCAGGGAGGTGACCAACAACCTGATGGTCACTCTGACAGGGAGAACCTCCCCAAAGGACAACCATCTCTGCAGCACTCCACCAATCAGGCCTTTATGTTAGAGTGGCCAGATGGAAGCCACTCCTCAATAAAAGGCATATGACAGCCCGATTGGAGTTTGCCAAAAGGCACCTAAAGGACTCTCAGACCATGAGAAACAAGATTCTCTGATCTGATAAAACCAAGATTGAACTCTTTGGCCTGAATGCCAAGCGTCACTTTTGGAGGAAACCTGGCACCATTCCTACGGTGAAGCACAGTAGTGGCAGCATCATGCTGTGGGAATGTTTTTCAGTTGCAGGGACTGGTAGGCTAGTCAGGTTTGAGGGAAATATGAATGGAGCAAAGTACAGAGAGGTCCTTGATGAAAACCTGCTCCAGAGCACTCGACCTCAGACTGGGGCTAAGGTTCACCTTCCAACAGGACAGCGACCCTAAGCACTGTCGTAACCTTGTGTCATTAATGTGACGACTGCTTTTTATCGAATAATTCACTATGTTTATAATTACGTGATTAAATTAATCAGTTAATCATGAACTCAGTAACCTGCGGCACCATGGGAAAAGTTTGTTTAACCTGTTAGGGTATAGGGGGCAGTATTTTCCCGGCTGGATAAAAAAATGTACCCGATTTAATCTGGTTACTAATCCTACCCAGTAACTACAATATGCATATACTTATTATATATGGATAGAAAACACCCTAAAGTTTCAAAAACTGTTTGAATGGTGTCTGTGAGTATAACAGAACTCATTTGGCAGGCAAAACCTTGAGACAGATTCTGACAGGAAGTGGATACCTGATGTGTTGAATTGACTTTAAGCCTATACCATTGAAAAACAAAGGGGGTGAGGAATGTTTTGGCACTTCCTATTGCTTCCACAAGATGTCCCCAGCCTTTCAAAGTGTTTTGAGTCTTCTACAGTGAGATCTGACTGAAGAAGAGCTTTGGAACGGCGATGGCCCATTAGACACCTGGCGCGCGAGTTGATGGTGGGTACTCTCATTCCGAAACGTTTTAAAAGAGAACCCAATGGTCCGCCTTGAATTTTATTCATGTTCTGGTTAAAAAAGGCCCTAATGATTTATGCGATACAACGTTTGACATGTTTGAACGAACGTAAATATATTTTTTCCGTTCGTGATGTGAAGTGAAGTCCGGCTGGCTTAGATCATGTGCTACAACACGGAGGTTTTTGGACATAAATTATGAGCTTTTTTGAACAAAACTACATTCGTTATGGACCTGGGATTCTTTGGAAGTGACATCTGATGAAGAGAATCAAAGGTAATGGATTATTTACATAGTATTTTCGATTTTAGATCTCTCCAACATGGCGGTTAGTCTGTATCGCAATGCGTATTTTTCTGGCGCAGTGCTCAGATTATTGCAAAGTGTGATTTCCCAGTAAGGTTAATTTTAAATCTGGCAAGTCCATTGCGTTCAAGAGATGTAAATCTATAATTCTTTGAATGACAATATAATATTTTACCAATGTTTTCTAATATTAATTAATTATTTTGTTGTCATTACTTGACTGCCGGTATTGGAGGGAAACGATTTCCTGAACATCAACGCCATAGTAAAACGCTGTTTTTAGATATAAATATGAACTTGATAGAACTAAAAATGCATGCATTGTCTAACATAATGTCCTAGGAGTGTCATCTGATGGAGATTGTAAAAGGTTAGTGCATAATTTTAGCTGATTTTATGGTTTTTGGTGACGCCTGTCTTTGAATCGACAAGTGCATTCTGACGAAGAACAGCAAAGGTAATAACATTTTTCTTATAGTAAATCTGACTTTGGTGAGGGTGTCTAAATAGCTAGCCCTGTGATGCCGGGCTATCTACTTAGAATATTGCAAAATGTGCTTTCACCGAAAAGCTATTTTAAAATCAGACATAGCGAGTGCATAGAGGAGTTCTGTATCTATAATTCTTAAAATAATTGTTATGTTTTTTGTGAACGTTTATCGTGAGTAATTTAGTAAATTCACCGGAAGTTTGCGGGGGGTATGCTAGTTCTGAACGTCACATGCTAATGTAAAAAGCTGGTTTTTGATATAAATATGAACTTGATTGAACAAAACATGCATGTATTGTATAACATAATGTCCTAGAAGTGTCATCTGATGAAGATCATCAAAGGTTAGTGCTGCATTTAGCTGTGGTTTGGGTTTATGTGACATTATATGCTAGCTTGAAAAATGGGCGTCTGATTATTTCTGGCTGGGTACTCTGCTGACAATCTAATGTTTTGCTTTCGTTGTAAAGCCTTTTTGAAATTGGACAGTGTGGTTAGATTAACGAGAGTCTTGTCTTTAAAATGGTGTAAAATAGTCATATGTTTGAGAAATTGAAGTAATAGCATTTCTAAGGTATTTGAATAACGCGCCACAGGATTCCACTGGCTGTTACGTAGGTGGGACGATTTCGTCCCACATATCCTAGAGAGGTTAATGTTTTTGTTTTAACGTCGTAATTTAACAATATTACAAAAACAACATACATTTTCATATTCCATCTATCCACCATTTTGGCTGATGAAATATTATGTCCCAAAGTCCCTTTATTTCATGTTACCATTATGAGGTAGATTCTCCATAGGCCCACCATACATTCCAATCTTCCACACTGAGAGGACAAAGGATTCGTTTGCTGCTTTAAGATTTACAATGGGTGTGAGGTGTCATAAAACCTCCCCCATCAATCCCTCTATACCTCTCCCCCTCGGAGGCAGTGAGAGATATCTCTGTAGGACTGTGATCCACGATAACCTGACCCGAACAGGCCAGTTATGACAGCACACAGGCAAGAGAACACAGGAGTGGCTTCGGGACAAGTCTCTGAATGTCCTTGAGTGGCCAAGTCAGAACCCGGACTTGAACCCGATCGAACATCTCTGTAGAGACCTGAAAATAGCTGTGCAGCGACTATTTCCAACCTGAAAGAGTTTGAGAGGATCTGCAGAGACGAATGGGAGAAACTCTCCAAATACAGGTGTGCCAAGTTTGTAGCATCATACCCAAGAATGCTCAAGGCTGTAATCACTGCCAAAGCTGCTTCAACAAAGTACTGAGTAAAGGGTCTGAATTTGATATTTCCGTTTTTTTTTCATAAATTTGCCAAAATTTCTAAAAACCTGTTTTTGCTTTGTCATTATGGGGTATTGTGTGTAGATTGATGAGGACATTTTTTTTTTCTCGAATCTGTCTGTAACGTGACAAAATGTGAAAAAGTCAAGGGGTCTGAATACTTTCCGAATGCACTGTATGTACGGTATGCAACTACATTTTTACCACTATATTACAGAATTACATTTTGGGCTGGTTGCCTGGACACTTAACCTAGTCCTAGACTCAAAAGCTAAACATTTTCAACATACAATCTCTTAGTACAGGACTAGGCTTAATCTATGTCTGTAAACAGGACCCTATGTATTACTATATTCAAGGTGGCCTACTTGATGCCATCAATGCAATTGTGTTTCCATGAATGTTTACAATTGATAAGATTAACTTGTGTAATGTGGCGAGAAAGTAGCTTATTTACAAGCTTCAAAATGATAAAATGGCTGGGGTGTAGTATGAAGTGTAGTCACGCTAATGCGATTCTAAAATGAAAAGTTGCATATCACGGGGGCTGTTCGATGCTAATGCAGAACGCCACAGGATGTTTTTGTGCTGGTTAAGGGCAGTCAGGTCTGGGGAGAACCAAGGGCTATATCTGTTCCTGGTTCTAAATTTCTTGAATGGGGCATGCATATTTAAGATGGTGAGGAAGGCATTTAAAAAAAATAACCAGGCATCCTCTACTGACGGGATGAGGTCAATATCCTTCCAGGATACCAGGGCCAGGTCGATTAGAAAGGCTTGCTCGCTGAAATGTTTCAGGGAGCGTTTGACAGTGATGAGTGGAGTTCGTTTGACCGCTGACCCATTACGGATGCAGGCAATGAGGCAGTGATCGCTGAGATCTTGGTTGAAAACAGCAGAGGTGTATTTAGAGGGCAAGTTTGTTAGGATGATATCCATGGGGGTGCCAGTGTTTACGGCTTTGGGGTGGTACCTGGTGGGTTCATTAATAATTTGTGTGAGATTGAAGGATGGCTGGGGTGTTAAGCATTTCTCAGTTTAGGTCACCTAGTAGCACGAGCTCTGAAAATAGATGGGGGGCAATCAGTTCACATATGGTGTCCAGAGCACAGCTGGGGGCCGAGGGTGGTCTATAGCAGGCGGCAACGGTTAGAGACTTGTTTTTAGAGAGATGGATTTTTAAAAGTAGAAGTTCAAATTGTTTGGGTACAGACCTGGATAGCAGGACAGAAGTCTGCAGGCTATCTCTGCAGTAGATTGCAACACCGCCCCCTTTGGCCATTCAATCTTGTCTGGAAACGTTGTGTCTGGAAACGTTGTAGTTAGGGATGAAGTTTTTGGTGGACTTCCTAAGCCAGGATTTAGGTATGATGGTGTGGCCTTGGCCTGGTTTAAAAAATATTAAATGAATAAAAATAAAATAAATTGGCTTGCCGGGGGTAGGTCAAAAAACAGTTACAACGAGTACAGTGTTGCAGCAGCTATACTGAAGAGTATTAATTTGATGTATCCCAAATAGCACCATATTCCCTATTTAATTCACTACTTTTGAGTGCACTATACAGGGAATAGGGTGCTATTTGTGACACATCACTTCACCCTGGGGGAAACTTCACCTGGAGTGAGATAATAATAGTGTTGGAGAGAGAGACTTGTGTTAGTGAAAGAGGCAGGCGAGAAAATGCTAGGTATTGGGAGGATGGAAAAAGAACAGTAGAGAAAGTGTACACGGTTTGTAGAGTGCAGTTGAAATGGGGGATGGGGGCATGCTGGATGTGGGAGAGAAGAAAGGAGCAGAAGAAAGTTGATGAGAGGGATCGAGAGAGAAAGAAAGAGGAATGGGAGGAGACAGGAGAGAGGAGAAATTAAAATACCCAGGATGTAAATTAAAGACAGATCAGAGCAGGGGAGTCTTTCTCACTCTGACACAAGCCACAGAAAAACATCACCCTCTTTCTCCTCACATCCATTGTGTCTCTCTCTATTCTCTCCATTTATTGCCTGAGTAAGGAGATGCAATGGGTCTCGCAGTTCATCAGAAAGTTTATTTTTATTACAGAACCCCTCCCTGCCTTCCTATGAATTCCGTGAAGAAATATAGCAAGAAATGAATTTATCTCGGCTAATTTGGCCAATATTTTCTTTATTCTAAAAGGGGTGCTGCACTAAAAAAGCAGTCATGGGTCGTGGGTGAACAAGGAGTACAGGAGGGGACTAAGTACACACCCCTGAGGGGCCCCAGTGTTGAGGATCAGCGTGGCAGACGTGTTGTTGCCTACCCTTACCACCTGGGGGGCGAGGGAGGTGTTTAGTCCCAGGGTCCTTAGCTTAGTGATGAGCATTCAACACTGTGGTGTTGAATGCTGAGCTGTAGTCAACGAACAGCATTCTCACATTGTAAGGGGTGCGTAACTGGTGGCAGGGAAGTCAGACGCAGGAGAGCAGAACTTGGTAATAGCCGGAGCAGTTTAATAGTAAAACCTGCGGCATACGAAATACAAAATATGGGCACAATAACCTGACGCGCACCAGTCAAACAAATGTGCACAAGCACTTACAAATAAACATTTCCACACAAAGACATGGGGGGAACAGAGGGTTAAGTACACAACACATAATGAGGGAAATGAAAACCAGGTGTGTGGGAAAACAAGACAAAACACATGGAAATGAAAAATGGATCGGCGATGGCTAGAAGACCGGCGACGTCAACCGGCCGAACAAGGAGAAGCATCGACTTCGGCAGAAGTTGTCCAGGTGGTAAAGGGCAGTGTGGAGCACAATTGAGATTGCATCATCTGTGGTTCTGTTGGGGCGGTATGCAAATTGGAGTGGGTTTAGGGTATCCGGGAGGATGCTTTTGATGTGAGCCATGACCAGCCTTTCAAAGCACAGGATGGGTTCTCTACTGCTCTGACGGTTGTGAAGAATCCTCCTGTTCTTTCCTTCTTCACCGTGTTTTCTTTTATGCCATGAAATGCTACACTGTTAAAAAGTTCCTATAATTTTACAGTTCACTACACCTACTGGTTGCAGTGAAGGTACCGTAAACAACAACAAGTTACTGAATTTTTTGTATTTGTGACAACCATCAGTGGAAGTGTATCACCAGTTTAAGTCATTGATGGTTATGTTGTCAAAGGTTGAGCACTTCTTTTAACACTGTCAGTTCTGCAATCTTTGTAAGGGCATGTGATAATAAAGTGCTGCATTGTTTGGAGATTACTGTGCATTTCAATGTAACTTAAAGAAAAAATTAAGCAAACACGTTTGGTGTTCACCAAAAGGAATGTGGGAGACTCCCCAAACATATGGAAGAAGGTACTCTGGTCAGATGAGAATAAAATTTAGCTTTTTGGCCATCAAGTGAAACGCTATGTCTGGCACAAACCCAACACCTCTCATCACCCCGAGACACCAGGGTGGTGGCAGCATCATGCTGTGGGGATGTTTTTCATTGGTAGGGAGTGGGAAATTCTTGAGGGAAACCTGTTTCAGCCATTCCAGAGATTTGAGATTGGGACGGAGGTTCACCTTCCAGCAGGACAATGACCCGAAACATACTGCTAAAGTAACACTTGAGTGGTTTAAGGGGAAACATTTAAATGTCTTGAAATGGCCTAGTCAAAGCCCAGACCTCAATCCAATTCAGAATCTGTGGTAGGACTTAAAGATTGCTGTACAACTGCGGAACCCATCCAACTTGAAGGAGCTGGAGCAGTTTTGCCTTGAAGAATGGGCAAAAATCCCAGTGGCTAGATGTGCCAAGCTTGTAGAGACATACCCCAAGAGACTTGCAGCTGTAATATCTGCAAAAGGTGGCTCTACAAAGTATTGACTTTGGGGGGGTGAATAGTTATGCACACTCAAGTTTTCTGTTTTGTTGTCTTATTTCTTCTTTGTTTCACAGTAAAAAATATTTAGCATTTTCAAAGTGGTAGGCATGTTGTGTAAATCAAATGATACAAACCCCCCAAAAAATCCATTTTAATTCCAGGTTGTAAGGCAACAAAATAGGAAAAATGCCAACGGGGGTGAATACTTTCGCAAACCACTGTACTGGCTATTAAGTCACTGTGAATTTTATAATAACTTACTCACAGCAACTTCCAGGCATCAAACTGTCATTAACCTCTCTGGGCCTACTCAACAGCCAGTGTAATCCCATGGCGCGTTATTCAAATACCTTAGAAATGCTATTACTTCAATTTCTCAAACATATGACTATTTTACACCATTTTAAAGACAAGACTCTCGTTAATCTAACCACACTGTCCGATTTCAAAAAGGCTTTACAACGAAAGCAAAACATTAGATTATGTCAGCAGAGTACCCAGCCAGAAATAATCAGACACCCATTTTTCAAGCTAGCATATAATGTCACATAAACCCAAACCACAGCTAAATGCAGCACTAACCTTTGATGATCTTCATCAGATGACAATCCTAGGACATTATGTTATACAATACATGCATGTTTTGTTCAATCAAGTTCATATTTATATCAAAAAACAGCTTTTTACATTAGCATGTGAGCATGTGACTAGCATTCCCACCGAACACTTCCGGTGAATTTACTAAATTACTCGCGATAAACGTTCACAAAAAACATAACAATTATTTTAAGAATTATAGATTCAGAACTCCTTTATGCAATCGATTTACTATTAGAAAAGTTTGATTACCTTTGCTGTTCTTCGTCAGAATGCACTCCCAGGACTTCTACTTCAATAACAAATGTTGGTTTGGTTCCAAATAATCCATAGTTATATCCAAATAGCGGCGTTTTGTTTGTACGTTCAAGACACTATCCGAAGGGTAAAGAAGGGTGACGCGCCCGACGCGTTTCGTGACAAAAAAATTCGAAATATTCCATTACCGTACATCGAATTATGTCAAACGCTGTTTAAAATCAATTTTTATGCTTTTTTTTCTCATAAAAAAGCGATAATATTCCGACCGGGAGTCGTTGTTTTTGTTCAAAGAGAGAGAAAGTAAAGATGGTGTCGGCTCGTGCATGCGTCTCCAGTCTCATTGTCCTCAGATCGACCATTATCCAAATGCGCTAATGTTTTTCAGCCAGGGCCTGCAAAGCCACCATTCATCGTTCTGGCGCCTTCTGAGAGCCTATGGGAGCCTTAGAAAATGTCACGTTATGTTTTGGTTAGAGATGGTTAGAGCTGATTAGAGAGGAACGTCTTGATTAGTGTTATGTTATGTTAGCTAGCTACAAAGTTGCTTTTGTATAATAGCCAACCTCTACCGACTAGCAGCACTGTAGAAACTATTACATTACAACAGAACGACTTGATTAGTGTAGTGTTGTGTTAGTTAGCTAGCATTTTCGTCATTTTAGTCAATAAGATTTTTGCAACGTAAGCTTAACTTTCTGAACATTCGAGACGTGTAGTCCACTTGTCATTCCAATCTCCTTTGCATTAGCGTAGCCTCTTCTGTAGCTTGTCAACTATGTGTCTGGCTATCCCTGTTCTCTCCCCTCTGCACAGGCCATACAAACGCTCCACACCGCGTGGCCGCTGCCACTCTAACCTGGTGGTCCCAGCGCGCACGACCCACGTGGAGTTCCAGGTCTCTGGCAGCCTCTGGAACTGCCGGTCTGCGGCCAACAAGGCTGAGTTCATCTCAGCCTATGCTACCCTCCAGTCCCTAGACTTCCTGGCGCTGACGGAAACATGGATTACCACAGATAACACTGCTACTCCTACTGCTCTCTCCTCGTCTGCCTACGTGTTCTCGCATACCCCTAGAGCATCGAGCCAGCGGGGTGGTGGCACTGGAATCCTCATCTCTCCTCATTCTCTCTTTCTCCCCTGACCCATCTGTCTATCTCCTCATTTGAATTCCATGCTGTCACAGTTACCAGCCCTTTCAAGCTTAACATCCTTATCATTTATCGCCCTCCAGGTTCCCTTGGAGAGTTCATCAATGAGCTTGATGGCTTGATAAGTTCCTTCCCTGAGGATGGCTCACCTCTCACAGTTCTGGGTGACTTTAACCTCCCCACGTCTACCTTTGACTCATTCCTCTCTGCCTCCTTCTTTCCACTCCTCTCCTCCTTTGATCTCACCCTCTCACCTTCCCCCCCTACTCACAAGGCAGGCAATACGCTTGACCTCATCTTTACTAGATGCTGTTCTTCCACTAATCTCATTGCAACTCCCCTCCAAGTCTCCGACCACTACCTTGTATCCTTTTCCCTCTCGCTCTCATCCAACACTTCTCACTCTGCCCCTACTCGGATGGTATTGCGCCGTCCCAACCTTCGCTCTCTCTCTCCCGCTACTCTCTCCTCTTCCATCCTATCATCTCTTCCCTCTGCTCAAACCTTCTCCAACCTATCTCCTGATTCTGCCTCCTCAACCCTCCTCTCCTCCCTTTCTGCATCCTTCGATTTTCTCTGTCCCCTATCCTCCAGGCCGGCTCGGTCCTCCACTCCTGCGCCGTGGCTCGACGACTCACTGCGAGCTCACAGAACAGGGCTCCGGGCAGCCGAGCGGAAATGGAGGAAAACTCGCCTCCCTGCGGACCTAGCATCCTTTCACGCCCTCCTCTCTACATTTTCCTCTTCTGTCTCTGCTGCTAAAGCCACTTTCTACCACTCTAAATTCCAAGCATCTGCCTCTAACCCTAGGAAGCTCTTTGCTACCTTCTCCTCCCTCCTGAATCCTCCTCCCCCTCCCCCCCTCCTCTCTCTCTGCGGATGACTTCGTCAACCATTTTGAAAAGAAGGCTGATGACATCCGATCCTCGTTTGCTAAGCCAAACGACACCGCTGGTCCTGCTCACACTGCCCTACCCTGTGCTTTGACCTCTTTCTCCCCTCTCTCTCCAGATGAAATCTCGCGTCTCGTGACGGCCGGCCGCCCAACAACCTGCCCACTTGACCCTATCCCCTCCTCTCTTCTCCAGACCATTTCCGGAGACCTTCTCACCTCGCTCATCAACTCATCCTTGACCGCTGGCTACGTCCCTTCCGTCTTCAAGAGAGCGAGAGTTGCACCCCTTCTGAAAAAACCTACACTCGATCCCTCCGATATCAACAACTACAGACCAGTATCCCTTCTTTCTTTTCTCTCCAAAACTCTTGAACGTGCCGTCCTTGGCCAGCTCTCCTGCTATCTCTCTCAGACTGACCTTCTTGATCCTAATCAGTCAGGTTTCAAGACTGGGCATTCAACTGAGACTGCTCTTCTCTGTGTCACGGAGGCTCTCCGCACTGCTAAAGCTAACTCTCTCTCCTCTGCTCTCATCCTTCTAGACCTATCTGCTGCCTTTGATACCGTGAACCATCAGATCCTCCTCTCCACCCTCTCCGAGCTGGGCATCTCCGGCGCGGCCCATGCTTGGATTGCGTCCTACCTGACAGGTCGCTCCTACCAGGTGGCGTGGCGAGAATCTGTCTCCGCACCACGTGCTCTCACCACTGGTGTCCCCCAGGGCTCTGTTCTAGGCCCTCTCCTATTCTCACTATACACCAAGTCACTTGGCTCGGTCATATCCTCACATGGTCTCTCCTATCATTGCTACGCAGACGACACACAATTAATCTTCTCCTTTCCCCCATCTGATAACCAGGTGGCGAATCGCATCTCTGCATGTCTGGCAGACATATCAGTGTGGATGACGGCTCACCACCTCAAGCTGAACCTCGGCAAGACGGAGCTGCTCCTCCTCCCAGGGAAGGACTGCCCGTTCCATGATCTCGCCATCACGGTTGACAACTCCCTTGTGTCCTCCTCCCAGAGTGCTAAGAAGCTTGGCGTGACCCTGGACAACACCCTGTCGTTCTCCACTAACATCAAGGCGGTGACCCGATCCTGTAGGTTCATGCTCTACAACATTCGCAGAGTACGACCCTGCCTCACACAGGAAGCGGCGCAGGTCCTAGTCCAGGCACTTGTCATCTCCCGTCTGGATTACTGCAACTCGCTGTTGGCTGGGCTCCCTGCCTGTGCCATTAAACCCCTACAACTCATCCAGAACGCCGCAGCCTGTCTGGTGTTCAACCTTCCCAAGTTCTCTCACGTCACCCCGCTCCTCCGCTCTCTCCACTGGCTTCCAGTTGAAGCTCGCATCCGCTACAAGTCCATGGTGCTTGCCTACGGAGCTGTGAGGGGAACGGCACCTCCGTACCTTCAGGCTCTGATCAGGCCCTACACCCAAACAAGGGCACTGCGTTCATCCACCTCTGGCCTGCTCGCCTCCCTACCTCTGAGGAAGCACAGCTCCCGCTCAGCCCAGTCAAAACTGTTCGCTGCTCTGGCACCCCAATGGTGGAACAAGCTCCCTCACGACGCCAGGACAGCGGAGTCAATCACCACCTTCCGGAGACACCTGAAACCCCACCTCTTTAAGGAATACCTGGGATAAGATAAAGTAATCCTTCTACCCCCCCCCCCCCAAAAGATTTAGATGCACTATTGTAAAGTGGTTTTTCCACTGGATATCTTAAGGTGAATGCACCAATTTGTAAGTCGCTCTGGATAAGAGCGTCTGCTAAATGACTTAAATGTAAATGTAAAGATGATCAAGAAGGCCAAGAAATAGTCAGAGAGAGCGCTTCCTGTTTGGAATCTTCTCAGGTTTTGGCCTGCCAAATGAGTTCTGTTATACTCACAGACACCATTCAAACAGTTTTAGAAACTTTAGGGTGTTTTCTATCCAAACCAAACAATTATATGCATATTCTAGTTACTGGGCAGGAGTAGTAACCAGATTAAATCGGGTACGTTTTTTATCCGGCCGTGCAAATACTGCCCCCTATTCCCAACAGGTTAACTTCTTATGGCTCAAATCCCGTTAACGGGATCGATTTGACAACATCCGGTGAAATGGCAGAGCGCCAAATTCCCAAAAATATATAAAAAATTTCACTTTCATACATTCACAAGTGCAATGCACCAAATTAAAGCTGAACTTCTTGTTAATCTAGCCACCGTGTCAGATTTCAACAAGGCTTTACGGCGAAAGCAAACCACTCTATTATCTGAGGACAGCACTCCATCAAACAAACACAGACAATCATATTTCATCCCGCCAGGCGCGACACAAAACTCAGAAATAACGATATAATTCATGACTTACCTTTGACGAGCTTCTTCTGTTGGCACTCCAATATGTCCCATAAACATCACAAATGGTCCTTTTGTTCGATTAATTCCGTCGTTATATATCCAAAATGTCCATTTATTTGGCGCGTTTGATCCAGAAAAACACCGTTCCAACTCGCGCAACATGGCTACAAAATATCTCATAAGTTACATGTAATCTTTGTCCAAATATTTCAAACAACTTTAGGTATTTTTTTACGTAAATAATCGATAAAATTTAAGACGGGATAAACTGCGTTCAATACCGGAGGAAAACAAAGTGGAGCGTGCTTCAGGTCATGCGTCTCTATCAAACAGTACACTTCACTCTACCCTCGTTCTGAACAGGCCTACTTCTTCATTACACAAAGGAAAAACATCAACCAAATTCTAAAGACTGTTGACATCCAGTGGAAGCGATAGGAACTGCAAGCAACTGCCTTGGAATTCTAGATTCTCAATGTGACCTCAATTTTTTTTTCCCTGGATGGTTTGTCCTCGGGGTTTCGCCTGCCAAATAAGTTCTATTATACACAGACATCATTCAAACAGTTTTATGAACTTGAGTGTTTTCTATCCAAACCTACCAATTATATGCATATCCTAGCTTCTGGGCCTGAGTAGCAGGCAGTTTACTTTGGGCACACTTTTCATCCGAACGTGAAAATAGCGCCCCCAAGCAATAAGAAGATAAGCAATGACTTTTTTCTGGCCACTCTTTTGTAATGCCCAGCTCTGTGGAGTGTACGGTTTAAAGTGGTCCTATGGACAGGTATTCCAATCTCCGCTGTGGAGCTTTGCAGCTCCTTCAGGGTTATATTTGGTCTCTTTGATTAATGCCCTCCTTGCCTGGTCCGTGAGTTTTGTTGGGCGGCCCTCTCTTGGCAGATTTGTTGTGGTGCCATATTCTTTCCCTTTATTAATAATGGATTTAATGGTGCTCCATGGGATGTTCAAAGTTTCTGATCTTTTTTTATAACCCAACCCTGATCTGTACTTCTCCACAACTTTGTCCCTGACCTGTTTGGAGAGCTCCTTGGTCTTCATGATGCCGCTTGCTTAGTGGTGTTGCAGACTCTGAGGCCTTTCAGAACAGGTCTTCAGGTCTTCATGATACACTGAGATCATGTGACAGATGATGTGACACTTAGATTGCACACAGGTGGACTTTATTTAACGAATTATGTGCCTTCTGAAGGTAATTGGTTGCACCAGATCTTATTTAGGGGCTTCATAGCAAAGGGGTGAATACATATGCACCCACCACTTTTTTTGTTGTAATTTTTTAAATCAAGTCTTTTTTTTTCATTTCACTTCACCAATTTGGACTATTTTGTGTATATCCAAATAAAAATCCATTTAAATTACATATTGTAATGCAAAAAAAAAGGAACAACGCCAAGGGGGATGAATACTTTTGCAAGGCACTGTATACTTATAAAACTGCCGAATTTCACTAACCGCTCTCCCAAGACCATAGCCTCAGGAAACATTTCAAAGAGAGAGAAAATGACTACCCCCATTCTCCTGGAAGAGAAAGTGTCATTTTCTCAGTGTACCCATAACCCCTTTCCGGTAATCTAATCATTGCAACCTGTTGCATTATTTTAGGAAAAATATAAACCTGTTGTTTAACAAATCTAGAACCTTCAAAAAGTTGGTGCTTTCTTATCAGCGTAATATTCAATATTTAAATTCACTGATGTTACCTAAACTATAAAACCGAGCAACAGTAATCAGAGTCCCTTACATCCCGCTCGAGGTCAACCGCAGCTAATCTGTTTTACAACCTCAAGGCTCAATCATTAAACCTTGTTTTGAAACCTCAGCTTCTTGAAATTACTAAAATATTTTATCATTAGAGTGCTATCCAAAAAACCCACAAATAACATATTACCGTTTACATCAAACCTCCCTATCAATGTCTTCGCCACTGTCCCCCATCATAAGGTTTAGAAAATAAAAGAAACCAAACGATTATTTTGTCCTTACTAGAAGGCAATGTTTACATTGTAGTTTACCCTAACAATATTACTCTATATTTTTAATACCAACCTCTGCTTCACACCTATTAAACGTCTATTATTTTAAGATGAATTGTATGTGTGTATAATTGATTACTAGAGATAATGATGAAGTAATAATTGGAATGATAATCATATACTAACTTGTGCACCCAGGCGTATGTCAGGGTTTGGAAAAAGAAATGCATACGTTTTTTATGAGTTGGTCCCTTTTATGTATTTTATATAAAATACATCAGTCAATTCCCTAGGGAAAAGACACATTTCAGTGGGCACAATACTACAGCCTCTTACTACCCGCAACTTCGATTATAGCCTAGTTTTATCATGCAATAATTAATACCCATGTTTAGTTATCAATTATGATCACGGTGACAGCTCTATCTATCGCAATTGCCTCTGTTATTATTGGAATTCATTAAATTAGGTAACTGTCCCTTCTGATTAGGCTACAGGTAATAAAACAGACACTTGATGTTGTTGACAAGCATGTATACAATTCATATCCATAGTTGAATTACAATCAGAAATCCAGCTTTCAGTCAATACCATAGACCCAATGCTATTGAAATGACAAAGAAATTCCGCAACACATCCGGCACATAATAACAAGACAATTCCCAGAAAATAGCCTTAAAGTTCCTCTAAGTGCTTCTCCACAGAGATTTTTGCATGAACAAAAGGGATTTATTCACAATCATAGCAGTCAAACAAATTAAATCGAAATCCATTGACGCAAAACCAGATTTAGCGCCTTGTAATAAAAGCGAATTAACTTTTCTCATGTGACATATTTAAATTACTTTACTACATCACATTCGCTCCGGATTGATAATTCGTTTGATGAGAAACCCTAAGTTAGGCTTTGTACTACATTATAATTTCAGTTCGATATTCCATATTAATTCGCTCTAACTGTATGGGGAAAAAAAAGGTTTATTTGAGAAATATAGCAACTCCTCTCATATTGCAAGGAGAGAAAAACAAATAGTTAGGCCTTATGGGCATTTTTATTTTAAATGTAGTACCCGGACGGAGAAAACCCCATAAGTGTTTTATAGTTACATCGTTAGGGTCAATTTCCCATATTTTAACCAAAAGTGGATGGACACCAATCTTTTTCTGAGACTAATGCCCAGACCTTGTTGACAGTTTAATAATGTTTAAACCTCATCTTCATCAAACTATCCATAAAAGGGACCAACTCAGAAAAAATGTATGTATTTTTTTCCCAAACCCTGACATACGTCTACGTCTGGGTGCACAAGTTAGGATATGAATATTATTCCAATTATTACTTCATCAAATCTCCAGCAATCATTTATACACACATAAAAATATGATGAATTGTATATTTTCACAGAATCCACATAGAAATTCTTAGGTACTCACATCAACCAGTCCATTGGCTTAGCAAACGTTCTTCCAGCGGAAAAAAACCTGACATTTCCTGGACACTGCCCTGCCCGGTCATGGTGGGATCCTCAATGGTTCTCTATCCTCCCGGAAAACACACCAAAGTCAAGCCTTCCAGAAACTATAGACTTGCTGCTACTAAAATAACATCCTGCTCTCAATACCACCTCGAAATATTCTATGATGGGCAGTGATGGATGGAACCCCGAGATAACTTTATGTCAAAACTTATCATCCAAATTTCAATAATCTTATTATTTCTACCCTCACACACTCGTATCACATTCACAGAAAACACAAACAAAAGACACACGGGAATGAGACGGACGAGGAAAACCAGTTAGCGCAGTTTTTTTAACCCTGTCTATATCAACAGGGAAACCCATACCATTATCAAAATATTGCCTAATTAGTGATCCCAAAACAAAACACTCACAATAGTCTCTAACAATAGTAACCCAGGGCATACATATTTACCTAATTTGTCAAAACATTTAACCAAAACATTACACGTTATAATTTCAGTTTTACCAAGCCCGATGCCCTCGCAAGGTGTCACCTGCACTTTAGTTCCTTGTTCAATACATTAACATCACCAGTTTTACTGTGATCTGGACTTTTGGTAGCCTGCAACTGGCTAATTAACAATCATGTCCAAGAATATCTCACTTAAGAACACTCTTATCAACTCAACTCAAGTCCTGGATAGTCACCACAGCTGTGGCGCTCTAGTCTTTTTTGGAATAGGGGGCAGCATTCGGAATTTTGGATGAAAAGCGTGCCCAAAAGTAAACTGCCTGCTACTCAGGCCCAGAAGCTAGGATATGCACATAATTGGTAGATTTGGATAGAAAACTCAAAAGTTTCCAAAACTGTTCAAATAATGTCTGTGAGAAAACAGAACTGAAATGGCAGGCGAAAACCTGATGAAAATCCATCCAGGAAGTGCTATTATTTTGAAATTGGTGTTTTTCCATTGAAAGGGATAGGACCCAGATTCCGTTCCCTATGGCTTCCACTAGCTGTGAACAGTCTTTAGACATTGTTTCAGGCCTTTATTCTGAAAAATGAGTGAGAATGAGCAGTTTCAATGAGAGGCCAGTGGAAATTCCCCAACCTGTTTGGTGCGCAATCCTGAGAGCGCACCTTTCGTTGTTAATCTTTTATATTGATGACGCTATTGTCCGGTTTAAATATTATCGATTATTTAGGCTAAAAACAACCGGAGGATTGATTATAAACATCGTTTGACATGTTTCTACAAACTTTACGGATACTATTTGGAATTTTTGTCTGCCTCTTGTGACCGCATTTGAGCCATTGGATTACTGAACAAAACGTGCCAACAAAATGGAGGTTTTTGGATATAAAGAGGGACTTTATCGAACAAAACAAACATTTGTGTAACATGGAGTCTTGTGAGTGCAACCATACAAAGATCAAAGGTAAGTGATTCATTTTATTGCTATTTCTGACTTTCGTGACTAATCTACTTGGCTGCTAACTGTTGGTAATGTTTTGTGTGCTGAGCGCTGTTCTCAGATAATCTCATGGTTTGCTTTCGCCATAAAGCCTTTTTGAAATCTGACATGGTGGCTGGATTAACAACAAGTTAAGCTTTATTTTGATGTATTGCACTTGTGATTTCATGAAAGTTAAATATTTATAGTAATTTAATTTGAATTTGGTACTCTGTGTTTTGACCGGAAGCTGTCGAGGTGGGACACTAACATCTCACTGATCCATCAGAAGTTTTAACAGGGGATTTTATGTTTTTATTATTTTTATTTATAATTTCATCACTTATTGATAGATTGTCCAAGAGTACCTGTTACAAATACTCTTTTTGGCCCTGCAGTCTAGGGGGGGATGGCAACGAGACCCGTAACATAAATCATGCAAATTATAATAGTGACAAGTAACAGGGAGAACAAAAACCACAGACAACTGAAATCTACCGTCAAACACTCAGGGTTTATTGTAAAACACACGGTAAAGGGGGTTTGAGAAAAGAGGCTGAGCTGGACCCAAGCAAAGAAACAATAATCCAAAACACCCCTAAGCTAGACTAGCCTACTTCAAGAACAGCTAGCTAACTAACCAAAAATACAGTGGGTGGTCCGCCCAGTTCTAACTAGGGTACTTAGACAAAGTATTCCTACAGGTAATGTATGCCCATGGGCGACTTGTCTTGGTACCCCCTTTTCCTACCAAACAAACAAACAGTCAAACAACAAAACAATACTCACAGGATAACTGGACAAATGTGACATGTAGTTGCAAAACAAAAGAGATTAATACAGAAAGATATATATATATATATATATATATATATATATATATATATATATATATATATATATATATATTAGTGAGAGCTTGAGACACAGAGAGAGAGATTGAGAGAATGAACACAAAGATTGATCTGGGGAGAAAACAACTGACTGGGTTTTTAAACCAAGGAAAAGGGAATGTGATTAGTTGAGGGAAAAGGAACAGGTGTCTTCTGATTGTGGCTGATTGGTGAGTGATGATTGTCACCTGTGAGGAGGAGAAGGAGATAAAAGAAATACACATACAGGATACACACACAGGATACCTTTATCCGTAACAGTACCTCTCTCAGTACTATGTTTGAGATCTGGTATCCACCCGTGCTACCTCTCAGATCATAGGCGAGTCCAGCTGCTCAATAATGAGTGTGGTTTTCCCTGAAACCCCAATTTCTGATTCCCTGTTTACCCAGATCATCAGGAGTGGTCAACAGGTGAAGTTGAAGAGATCCCCCTCGTTGCCAAAATTGTAGTGGAAATTCTAATCAATAATGATCAGAGACGAGCTCAATCACCAATCAGGATATTACTTTATTCAAAACGTATTAATAACATCGATTCATTATTGCAATAATGAAGCTGGTCGACGAACCACCCCTAGATGATTGGATGCGAGCCCAACGAGCGGATTTGAGCCACAGCATTTTATAGCAAAGTTCATCCTTCTGAATGTTCATGACAAACAACAGATGTATGGAATGGGTCACAAGGTTAGGATTTGTATGAAAGATACTAATAATTTACAGCAAACAGTATCTGCTCTAAAGAGTGTTCTCATTGTGTAGAAAACAGGGTCTGGCCCCCTGGTACCTTCCAGTCAAACCGGAGCCATCTCCCTCACATGAATGGAATGTGGCCTAAGGCATCGTAAATCTACTGTCAGCATTAAGCCCTAGAGGCCCACTCTCAGTTCACACAGACAAAATATAGTTCTAAGAACCCCCTATTCTGTTGCAAAAAACAACCATTTGATGCAATAACAGTATTATAACATAATCTTGTAATTTCAGCCACAACAACACACACACACACACACACACCCTAACCTAAGACAGTACGTACGTGTACGTACACACACACACACACACACACACACACACACACACACACACATAGAGAGAGAGACCATTGACACTCCCAGTTCACATTTTTATCAGGAATGGCTAGTAGTAGGAGATAGTTTATTGTCCTGTAGAGGATGATAGGAAAGGGTTTAATGCAGCCAAACCATCGACAGTACGTACACACGTACTCACACACCCACCCTAACGATCGACAGTACGCACGCTCGCACACACACCTTAATCATCGACATTACATACACATACACACACGCACACAAACACTGAAAAAAACACACACACTATGTCACTAACTATCGACATGCCCAGCTCACATTTATCAGTAATGTCCCCTGATAGTAAGACAGAGTTAATTGCCCTGTAGAGGATGATAGGATAGTGGTTAATGAGGCTTTAATTGGTTTAATTGACATCGGTCATGGTGATAGTTGAGCAAAGATCACTGTGTCAGAGCTGTCTTCGTCCTCAGACGTAATAGAGAAATCCTCATCTGAGAAAGTAGACCAATATGCAGCGGAAGTCGCGTTCATCTTTGAATTTAATTAAACAATAAAGTGAACACTATACAAAACAAGAAACAACAAGAAACAACGACAGTACAACAGTTTTGCAGTCTAACGAAAAGCAATGCAAAAACAACTACCCACAAACACAAAGACAAACACACCCTATTATATAGGACTCCCAATCAAAGGCAACTCAACACACCTGCCTTCAATTGGGAGTCCCATCCCAATTAACTATACATAGAAAACGAACCTAGAACCTATACCCACAACTAACTTACTAAACGTAGAAATACATAAACACAGAGCAGTGCCCAAAACCCCCGGAATACATAAATAAAACAACCTACTAACTACACCACCACCCCGAACCATATAAAACAAATACCCTCTGCCACATCCTGACCAAACTACAACAACACATAACCCTTAACTTCTTGGGGCTATGTGGGACGTTAGCGTGCCACCCGTGGCGCACCCTATCAACAGCAGGTGCATTTCAAGAGCGGCAAATTTGAAACCAAATAAATGTCAAAATTCAAATTTCTCAAACATACAACTAACTTACAGCCTTTGAAAGATAAACATCTTCTTAATCTAACCACGTTGTCCGATTTCAAAAAGGTTTTAAGGGGAAAGCATAAAGTTAGGTTATGTTAGGAGAGTACATTGATAATAGCTGTGTGTAATGCATTGTCGATTCAAAGACAGGCGTCACCAAAACCATAAAATCAGCTAAAATTATGCACTAACCTTTTACAATCTCCATCAGATGACACTCCTAGGACATTATGTTAGACAATGCATGCATTTTTAGTTCTATCAAGTTCATATTTATATCTAAAAACAGCGTTTTACTATGGCGTTGATGTTCAGGAAATCGTTTCCCTCCAATACCGGCAGTCAAGTCATGACAACAAAATAATTAATTAATATTAGAAAACATTGGTAAAATATTATATTGTCATTCAAAGAATTATAGATTTACATCTCTTGAACGCAATGGACTTGCCAGATTTAAAATTAACCTTACTGGGAAATCACACTTTGCAATAATCTGAGCACTGCGCCAGAAAAATACGCATTGCGATACAGACTAACCGCCATGTTGGAGAGATCTAAAATCTAAAATACTATGTAAATAATCCATTACCTTTGATTCTCTTCCTCAGATGTCACTTCCAAAGAATCCCAGGTCCATAACGAATGTAGTTTTGTTCAAAAAAGCTCATCATTTATGTCCAAAAACCTCCGTGTTGTAGCACATGATCTAAGCCAGCCGAACTTCACTTCACTTCCCGAACGGAAAAAATATATTTACGTTCGTTGAAACATGTCAAACGTTGTATCGCATAAATCATTAGGGCCTTTTTTAACCAGAACATGAATAAAATTCAAGGCGGACCATTGGGTTCTCTTTTAAAACGTTTCGGAATGAGAGTACCCACCATCAACTCGCGCGCAAGGTGTCTAATGGGCCATCACCGTTCCAAGGCTCTTCTTCAGTCAGATCTCACTGTAGAAGACTCAAAACACTTTGTAAAGGCTGGGGACATCTTGTGGAAGCAATAGGAAATGCCAAAACATTCCTCACCCCCTTTGTTTTTCAATGGTATAGGCTTAAAGTCAATTCAACACATCAGGTATCCACTTCCTGTCAGAATCTGTCTCAGGGTTTTGCCTGCCAAATGAGTTCTGTTATACTCACAGACACCATTCAAACAGTTTTTGAAACTTTAGGGTGTTTTCTATCCATATATAATAAGTATATGCATATTGTAGTTACTGGGTAGGATTAGTAACCAGATTAAAATCGGGTACATTTTTTTATCCAGCCGTGAAAATACTGTCCCCTATACCCTAACAGGTTAACTGGTCAGGACGTGACACACTGTATAGAGGTGGAGGGTTTTGTGGATTCTTGAGCGTATTATTTTACTCGAAAGAGCTTGGTTTCTTGTAAAAACATGAAAGCATCCATCTGCTTTTTCACAAAGTGAAAGTAATGAAAGCACTAAACAATCTGGATGAAGTGCACAATGGCTACTACGGTAGGCGCTGGAGTGCCATTGGTTGTCATTACTCAAGAAGTAAGTCAATCCAAACTTGTGTCTAGTATCTCCATTTGTATATTTGTCTTGAAAACGGCCACTAGGTCAAAATGTTGACTGCAATGTCCACCAGACGCTTTTGCCCCCAAATCTCCCAGATTACATTACGCGTGAAGCACTTCCAACGCAGAAAAGTTGTACATCAAAGTTTTGCGTTGGATATAGTATAAATGTAATCTATACTATACTCTATGCCTAACTAACCAACTCATCTCCTCTCCAGGTGCGTTGGACAAAGACGGCAGGCAGCGCCTCTGACAAGTTCCAGGAGACGTCCATCTACAACGAGACACTGATCATCGAGGGCATCCAGCGGGTGCAGGGCGGCCGCTACTACTGCAAGGCCGACAACGGGGTGGGGGTGGCTGCCATCAAGTCCATCCGGGTAGACGTGCAGTGTAAGTCGGCAGGGAACGCCGCGATCGATCCCTCCACGGCCCCCCTAAAACATTACCAAAATAAGTCCTTCCCAGAATTATGGGCAGGAATAGTGGTACATTTCAAAATGGGAATATGCTCTCCAGGAGTATCCATGGGGGATATTTAGATGGTAAAATGGGTGGAGGTTTTGACATGGAAGTTTGGTAGCTTTTGTTTGGGAAAACATCAAAGGGACTAGGGTGTTTGTAGGGTAAAAGTTAGTTGGGTATAAGTGAGGTGTAGTTCCTGTCACTGTTTTAGCAATGAGAAAGAAGAACGGAATAAGATAAATATAGATAAATTAACATGGATACTCTAGCAGAGGCATGGAGTGGAGGGATCTAAAGGAGAGAATGGGAGAGTTGGTCCAGGTGGCACAGGGCCCTTCTGTGAACAGGGCCTCGTGCTGCTGCCTGTCCCCACTGTCCCACTTTCCCCCTGAATCAGGGGCCATGTCAGGGCCCTCAGCCAAGCTTGCTATAGTGCCTCTTACAGCATTGCATGGAGGTGATATGTCTAAAACCCTATAAAAGGATACAGTGCTATAACCAGACCTGTCATTCACCCCAAACACAGCACAACACAGCACAGGACATGTTAGGAGCACATGATTTTTTAAACATTGTACATAATGTTTCACCCACTATCGCCTTGTCCATAATCCTACAGCAAAAAGCATCACAAATTCCATAGCATGTAAGCTGCTTTGACCAAGAAACTAACCAGCTAATGGCAGCTACAGTACCAGTCAAAAGTTTAGGCACACCTACTCATTTTTCTTTATTTTTCCTATTTTCTACATTGTAGAATAATAGTGAAGACATCAAACTATGAAATAAAACATATGGAATCATGTAGTAACATTTGTTTTTAAACAAATCAAAATATATTTTAGATTTTAGATTCTTCAAAGTAGCCGCCTTTTGCCTTGGATGACAGTTTTGCACACTCTTGGCATTCTCTCAGCCAGCTTCACCTGGAATGCTTTTCCAACAGTCTTGAAGCAGTTCCCACATATGCTGAGCACTTGTTGGCTGCTTTTCCTTCACTCTGTGGTCCAACTCATCCCATTTTGCCCTGTTTATCAAAAGTTTTTGAAAATCTTGTCAATAATCAACTGACTGACTTTATTGATGGCTATAGTATTCTCTCTGGTATGCAATCTGGTTTCCGCTCAGGTTATGGATGTGTCACTGCAACCTTAAAGGTCCTCAATGATGTCACCATTACCCTTGATTCTAAGCAATGTTGTGCTGCTATTTTTATTGACTTGGCCAAAGCTTTTGATATGGTAGACCATTCCATTCCTGTGGGCCGGCTAAGGAATATTGATGTCTCCGTTCTGCCTGCGGAACCCCTAGCCAACAGCCAATGGCATCGCACGGCGCGAAATACAAAACCAACTAAAATACCACAAATCAATTTTCTCAAACAATCAACTATTTTACACCATTTTAAAGATAAGATTCTCGTTAATCTAACCACATTGTCCGATTTCAAAGGCTTTACAGCGAAAGCAAACATTAGATTATGTTAGGAGTGTACATAGACACAAATAATCACACAGCCATTTTCCAAGCAAGCATATATGTCACATAAACCCAAACCACAGCTAAATGCAGCACTAACCTTTGATGATCTTCATCAGATGACACTCCTATGACATTATGTTATAGAATACATGCATGTTTTGTTCAATCAAGTTCATATTTATATCAAAAAACAGCTTTTTACATTAGCATGTGATGTTCAGAACTAGCATACCCACCAAAAACTTCCGGTGAATTTACTAAATTACTCATGATAAACATTGACAAAATACATAACAATTATTTTAAGAATTATAGATACAGAACTCCTTTATGCAATCACTATGTCCGATTTTAAAATAGCTTTTCGGCGAAAGCACATTTTGCAATATTCTGAGTACATAGCTCGGCCATCACGGCTAGCTATTTTGACATCCGCCAACTTCGGGGTCACCTAAACGCAGAATTACTATTAGAAAAATTGGATTACATTTGCTGTTCTTCATCAGAATGCACTCCCAGGACTTCTACTTCAACAACAAATGTTGTTTTGGTTCCAAATAATCCATAGTTATATCAAAATACCTCAGTTTTGTTTGTGCGTTCAGGTCACTATCCGAAGGGTAACGCGCGAGCGCATTTCGTGACAAAAAATGTCTAAATATTTCATTACCGTACTTTGAAGCATGTCAAACACTGTTTAACACTGCTCAACCCATTCAAGTGACGCACCCTTCCTGGGGACGGCATGGAAGAGCACCAGTAAGCCAGTGACTGAGCCCTGTAATAGGGTTTGAGGCAGAGAATCCCAGTGGGAGAGAGGGGAACCGGCCAGACAGAGACAGCAAGAGTGGTTTGTTGCTCCAGTGCCTTTCCGTTCACCTTCACACTCCTGGGCCAGACTACACTCAATCATAGGACCTACTGAAGAGATGAGTCTTCAATAAAGACTTAAAGGTCGAGACCGAGTCTGTGTCTCTCACATGGATAGGCAGACCATTCCGTAAAAATTGAGCTCTTTAGGAGAAAGCCCTGCCTCCAGCTGTTTGCTTAGAAATTCTGGGGACAGTAAGGAGGCCTGCGTCTTGTGACCGTAGCCTACATGTAGGTATGCACGGCAGGACCAAATCGGAAAGATAGGTAGAAGCAAGCCCATGTAATGCTTTGTAGGTTAGCAGTAAAACCTTGAAATCAGCCCTAGCCTTTTAACAGGAAGCCAGTGTAGAGAGTCTAGCACTGGAGTAATGTGATACATTTTTCTGGTTCTGTTCAAGATTCTAGCAGCCGTGTTTTGCTAACTGAAGTGTATTTAGTGTTTTATAAGGGTAGCCAGAAGGTAGAGCATTGCAGTAGTCTAATCTAAAAGTGGCAAAAGCATGGATTCATTTTTCTGCATAATTTTTGGACAGAAAGTTCCTGATTTTTGCAATGTTACATAGATGGAAAAAGCTTTCCTTGACACAGTCTTGATATGTTCGTCAAAAGAGAGATCAGGGTCCAGAGTAACGCCGAGGTCCTTCACAGTTTTATTTGAGATGACTGTACAACCATCAAGATTTCTTGTCATATTCAACAGAAGATCTCTTTGTTTCTTGGGACCTAGAACTATCACTGTTTGTCCTAGTTTAAAAGTATAACATTTGCTGCCATCCACTTCCTTATGTCTGAAACACAGGCTTCCAGGGAGGGCAATTTTGGGGCTTCATCATGTTTCATTGAAATGTACACCTGTGTGTCATCCGCATAGCAGTGAATGTTGACCTTGTGTTTCTGAATGTCATCACCAAGAGGATAAAATATATAGTAAAAACAATAATTTTCCTAAAATGGAGCCTTGAGGAACACCAAAATGTACAGTTGATTTGTCAAAGGACAAACATATCTTTCCGACCGATAAGATCTAAACCAGGCCAGAACTTGTCCGTGTAGACCAATTTGGGTTTCCAATCTCTCCAAAAGAATGTGGTGATCAATGGTATCAAAAGCATTCTGCATTCTCAGTGCTATGATGTAGTCTAAAACCAGACTGAAGCATTTCGTATACATTGTTTGTCTTCAGGAAGGCAGTGAGTTGCAGTGCAACAGCTTTTTCAATTTTTTTCAGAGGAATGGGAGATTCGATATTGGCTGATAGTTTTTTATATTTTCTGTGTCAAGGTTTGGCTTTTTCAAGAGAGGTTTTATTACTGCCAATTTTAGTGAGTTTGGTACACATCCGGTGGATAGGGAGCCATTTATTATGTTCAACATAGGAGGGCCAATCAGAGGGAGCAGCTCTTTCAGTAGTTTAGTTGGATTATGGTCCAGTATGCAGCTTGAAGGTTTAGAGGCCATGACTATTTTCATCAATGTGTCAAGAGATATAATATTAAAACACTTGAGTGTCTCCCTTGATCCTAAGTCCTGGCAGTGTTGTGCAGACTCAGGACAACTGAGCTTTGGAGGAATACGCAGATTTAAAGAGGAGTCCATAATTTGCTTTCTAATGATCATGACCTTTTCGTCAAATAAGTTCATGAATGTATCACTGCTGAAGTGAAAGCCATCCTCTTGGGGAATGTTGCTTTTTAGTTAGCTTTGCGGCAGTATCAAAAATGAATTAACCTCTTTGGGCTGGGGGGGAAGTATTTTCACGTTCGGATGAAAAGCGTGCCCAGAGTAAACTGCCTGCTACTCAGGCCCAGAAGCTAAGATATGCATTTTATTAGTAGATTTTGATAGAAAATACTCTCAAGTTTCTAAAACTGTTTGAATGATGTCTGTGAGTATAACAAAACCTGAGACAAAATCCAATCAGGAAGTGTGGAAATCTGAGGTTTGTAGTTTTTCAAGTGATATTTACAGTGTCAGATTGCACTTCCTAAGGCTTCCACTAGATGTCAACAGTCTTTAGAACGTTGTTTCAGGCTTCTATTGTAAAAGGGGAGCGAATAAGAGCTGTTTGAAACAGTGGTCTGCCTGAAAGCCTTTATTTTAGTCACGTGCGCGGCCGTGGCCACGAGCTCCGTTCCCTTTCATTTCTAAAGACAAAAGGAATTGTCCGGTTGGAATATTATTGAAGATTTATGATAAAAACATCCTTAAGATTGATTCTATACATCGTTTGACATGTTTCTACAAACTGTAATGGAACTTTTTTTACTTTTCGTCTGGACTTAGTGCCCGCGCCTTGTGCATTTGGAATAGTGAACTAAACGCGCGAACAAAAAGGAGGTATTTGGACATAAAGATTAACTTTATTGAACAAAACAAACATTTATTGTGGAACTGGGATATCTGGGAGTGCATTCCGATGAAGATCATCAAAGGTAAGTGAATATTTATAACACTATTTCTGACTTTTGTTGACTCCACAACATGGCAGGTATCTGTATGGCTTGTTTTGGTGGCTGAGCGCTGTACTCAGATTATCGCATGGTGTGCTTTCACCGTAAAGCTTTTTTGAAATCTGACACAGCGGTTGCATCAAGGAGTAGGTTATCTATAATCCAATGCATAAAACTTGTATCTTTCATCAAAGTTTACAGTGGGGAAAAAAAGTATTTGATCCCCTGCTGATTTTGTACGTTTGCCCACTGACAAAGAAATGATCAGTCTATAATTTTAATGGTAGGTTTATTTGAACAGTGAGAGACAGAATAACAACAAAAATATCCAGAAGAACGCATGCCAGAAATGTTATAAATTGATTTGCATTTTAATGAGGGAAATAAGTATTTGACCCCCTCTCAATCAGAAAGATTTCTGGCTCCCAGGTGACTTTTATACAGGTAACGAGCTGAGATTAGGAGCACACTCTTAAAGGGAGTGTTCCTAACCGCAGCTTGCTACCTGTAAAAAAGACACATGTCCACAGAAGCAATCAATCAATCAGATTCCAAACTCTCCACCATGGCCAAAACCAAAGAGCTCTCCAAGGATGTCAGGGACAAGATTGTAGACCTACACAAGGCTGGAATGGGCTACAAGACCATCGCCAAGCAGCTTGGTGAGAAGGTGACAACATTTGGTGCGATTATTCGCAAATGGAAGAAACACAAAAGAACTGTCAATATCCCTCGGCCTGGGGCTCCATGCAAGATCTCACCTCGTGGAGTTGCAATGATCATGAGAACGGTGAGGAATCAGCCCAGAACTACACGAGAGGATCTTGTCAATGATCTCAAGGCAGCTGGGACCATAGTCACCAAGAAAACAATTGGTAACACACTATGCCGTGAAGGAATGAAATCCTGCAGCGCCCGCAAGGTCCCCCTGCTCAAGATTACATATACATGCCCATCTGAAGTTTGCCAATGAACATTTGAATGACTCAGAGGACAACTGGTGAAAGTGTTGTGGTCAGACGAGACCAAATTGGAGCTCTTTGACATCAACTCAACTCGCCGTGTTTGGAGGAGGAGGAATGCTGCCTATGACCCCGTCTCCACCGTCAAGCATGGAGGTGGAAACATTATGCTTTGGGGGTGTTTTTCTGCTAAGGGGACCGGACAACTTCACCGCATCAAAGGGACGATGGACGGGGCCATGTACCGTCAAATCTTGGGTGAGAACCTCCTTCCCTCAGCCAGGGCATTGAAAATGGGTTGTGGATGGGTATTCCAGCATGACAATGACCCAAAACACACAGCCAAGGCAACACATTAAGGATTGTTCTTATTTTCCTCAATTAAATTGGAAAAATAGGATGATCGAGCAGCAGTGAGGGCTCTTCGATACTGCACGGTACTGTCATTCTAATCTAGTCGGAAGACTTCCAGTTTGGTGTAGCGCCAGCTCGGGTATTTTCTGTATTCCAGGGAGCTATTTTCTTACGACAAATGTTTTTTGTTTTTAGGGGTGCGACTGCATCTTGGGGATTACGTAAGGTTAAATTGAGTTCCTCAGTTAGGTGGTTAAAACCTCTTCAGGATTGGCCCTTTTTTTCAATTTTCTCCTAAAATGACAGGAGAATATAACAATAGATATGGTAAAAGATAATACAAAGAAAAAAAAACATTTTTTGTATTTTTTTGTACCATCATCTTTGAAATGCAAGAGAAATGTTTTTTAATCTAGCCCAGCTGCAATTTAGATTTTGGCCACTAGATGGCAGCAGTATATGTGCAACGTTTTAGACTGATTCAATGAACCATTGCATTTCTGTTCCAAATGTTGCATCAAGACTGCCCAAATGTGCCTAATTGGTTTATTAATAACTTTTCATGTTCAGAACTGTGCACTCTCCTCAAACAATAGCATGGTATTCTTTCACTGTAATAGCTACTGTAAATTGGACAGTGCAGTTAGATTAACAAGAATTTTTACTTTCTGCCAATATCAGATATGTCTATATCCTGGGAAATTTTCTTGTTACTTACGAGCTCATGCTAATCGCATTAGCTGAGGAAGTTCTAACTGATTGTTGTACTCCGACGTCCTTGGGTAGGTGGAGGGAGTCTGGAAGTGCATCTAGGAATCTTTGTGTTGACCGAGATTTTATAGCACGGCTTTTGATGATCCTTGGTTGGGGTCTGAGCAGATTAGTTGTTGCGATTGCAAATAGGATTATGAGGATTATGAGGAAAAACATTAAGATCCACAACATTTATTCAACGGGAAAAAACTAGGTCCAGAGTATGACTGTGGCAGTGAGTAGGTCCGGAGACATGTTTGACAAAACCCACTGAGTCGATGATGGCTCCGAAAGCCTTTTGGAGTGGGTCTGTGGACTTTTCCATGTAAATCTTAAAGTCACCAAAAATGTGAATATTTTCTGCCATGACTACAAGGTCCGATGGGAACTCCGTGAGGAACGCGGTGTACGGCCAGTAGCTATAAAAAGTGATTGAGTAGGCTGCATAGATTTCATGACTAGAAGCTCAAAAGTTGAAAAGAGGGCCGTTTTTTTTTTGTAAATTGAAATTTGCAATCGTAAATGTTAGCAACACCTCCGCCGTTGCGGGATTCGTGGGTGATATGGTCACCAGTGTAACCAGGAGGTGAGGCTTCATTTAATAACACAGTAAATTCATCAGGCTTAAACCATGTTTCAGTCAGGCCAATCACATCAAGATTATTATCAGTGATTAGTTCATTGACTGTAACTGCCTTGGAAGTGAGGGATATAACATTAAGTAGCCCTATTTTGAGATGTGAGATATCACAATCTCTTTCAATAATGACAGGAATGGAGGAGGTCTTTATTCCAGTGAGATTGCTAAGGCGAACACCGCCATGTTTAGTTTTGCCCAACCTAGATCGAGGCACAGACACAGTCTCAATGGGGTTAGGTGAGCTTACTACACTGACTGTGCTAGTGGCAGACTCTACCTGCTGCCTGGCCTGCACCCTATCTCATTGTGGAGCTAGGGGCGTTAGAGCCCTGTCTATGTTCGTAGATAAGATGAGAGCACCCCTCCAGCTAGGATGGAGTCTGTCACTTCTCAACAGGCCAGGCTTGGTCCTGTTTTTGGGTGAGTCCCAGAAAAAGGGCCAATTATCTACAAATTATATATTTTGGGAGTGGCAGAAAACAGTTTTCAACCAGCGATTGAGTTGTGAGACTTAGAGCTCATCCTTCCCCCTAATTGGGAGGGGGCCACAGACAATTACTTGATGCCGACACATCTTTCTAGCTGATTAACACGCTAAAGCTATGTTGCGCTTGGTGACCTCTGACTGTTTTATCATAACATCGTTGGTGCCGACGTCGATAACAATATCCCTATACTCTCTACACTCCTCAGTTTTAGCCTTAGACAGCACCATCTTCATATTAGCCTTAACGTCGGTAGCCCTGCCCCCTGGTAAACAGTATATGATCTCTGGATGATTTGTTTTAAGTCTAATACTGCGGGTAATGGAGTCGCCAATGACTAGGGTTTTCAATTTGTCAGAGCTAATGGTGGGAGGCTTCGGCGTCTCAGACCCTGTAACGGGAGGAGGAGAGACCAGAGAAGGCTCGTCCTCTGACTCCGACCCGTTGTTTAATGGGGAGAACCAGGTTGAGAGTTTCTGTCGGCTGAATGAGCGACACCGGTTGTGCATTCCTACAGCATTTCCCTCCAGAAGCCATGAGAGAATTGTCTGGCTGCGGGGACAGTGCGAGGGGAATTATACTACCATCTGTACTTATTGGTGGCACAGACGCGGTTTCATCCTTTTCTACACTTAAATTACACTTGCCTAACGATTGCGTCTGAAGCTGGGCTTGCAGTACGGCTATCCTTGCCATAAGGCGATCGTTCTCCTGTATATTATGAGTACAGCGCCTGCAATTAGAAGGCATAATGTTAAAGTTACTACTTAGCTTCGGCTGGTGGAGGTCCTGACGAACAACATCCAGATAAAGCCTCGGGGGGAAAAAGTTGAATGAAAAAAGTTGAGCGAGGGGATTACATTTTTTTTAAAACGGTAATTCAAAAGTAAAAACCGTAAAGTTGGCAGGTAGCAAAGTAAGGTTAGCAACAAACCGCACAGCAGCAGTAGCACGTAAATAAGTCTACAAGTTGTCATCCCTGTATATACGCTGCAAGACCCATTGGTTGTTGCTTATTTATAAAACCCTCTTAGGCCTCACTCCCCCCATCTGAGACATCTACTGCAGTCCTCATCCTCCACATACCACACCCGTTTGTGCCGTTGTCTGTTCCCAACAATGTTTGTACCCTGTTTTGTGCTGCTACAATATTGTGCTGCTGCCATGTTGTGCTGCTACCATGTTGTTGTGTTGTGTTGCTACCATGCTGTGTTGTCATGTGTTGCTGCCATGCTATGTTGTCGACTTAGGTCTCTATTTATGTAGTGTTGTCTCTCTTGCCGTGATGTGTGTTTTGTCCTATATTTTAATTTAATTTATTTACATTTATTTCATTTATTTTATTCATACCCTTGAGGAGGCCTTTTGCCTTTTGGTAGGCCGTCATTGTAAATAAGAATTTATTCTTAACTGACTTGCCTAGTTAAATAAAGGATAAATAAAATATTTAAAAAAAGGTGGAGGCCAGGTCATCTGATGCAGCACTCCATCACTGTCCTTCTTGATCAAATAGCCCCTACACAGCATGAAGGTGAGTTGGGTCATTGTCCTGTTGAAAACAAATGATAGTCACAATAAGTCACTTGGCGAGCACGCGCTGAGGTGCGGCGGGGAGAGAAAATTGAACAAGCGTCACCTGTCACTACTGGTTACCCTCAGCCTCCCCTGTCATCGCCGCCATCGCCCTGTTTACTCGCCCTGCAATTACCATCCTCCTGGGGCCGCCCGCCGGGAGGCTAACACAATGAGGGGAAGGGAGGGAAGGGATGGAGGGAGGGAGGGGAGTTAGTGTGCCCAGCCTCAAAGGTATCTGTCTGGCTGTCATTCTGGTCTTATACAAGTATAGTAGACGGGACTGAGTGATGTAAGTTGAGCTGGGACACGGGTCAACTTCCTGTGATGGATAGGAAATCAGAAAAGTGTGAATGAGAAAAGTGTAAATGTGTGCGATTGGAGATATGGGCGCAAATGTAGTGCTGTTATTGGTCTATGCTGGTAATTCGTTTGCATTGGACACACCTACTACTATTGTGGAGGCCAGGTCATCTGATGCAGCACTCCAGCTTTCTCCTTCTTGTTCAAATAGCCCTTACACAGCCTGAAGGTGTGTTGGGTCATTGTCCTGTTGAAAAACAAATGACAGTCCCACTAAGCCAAACCAGATGGGATAGCGTATCGCTACAGAATGCTGTGGTAGCCATGATGGTTAAGTGTGCCTTGAATTCTAAATAAATCACAGACAGTGTCACCAGCAAAGCACCCCCACACCATCATACCTCCTCTTCCATGCTTCACGTTGGGAACTAAACATGCGGAGATCATCGGTTCACCTACTCTGCGTCTCACAAAGACACAGTGTTTGGAACCAAAAATCTCAAAATTGGACTCATCAGATCAAAGGACAGTTTTCCACACATCTAATGTCCATTGCTCGTGTTTCTTGGCCCCAGCAAGTCTTTTCTTATTGGTGTCCTTTAGTAGTGGTTTCTTTGCTGCAATTCGACCATGAAGGCCTAATTCACGCAGTCTTCTCTGACCAGTTGATGTTGAGATGTGTCTGTTTCTTGAACTCTGTGAAACATTTATTTGGGCTGCAATTTCTGAGACTGGTGACGCTAATGAACATTTCCTCTGCAGCAGAGGTAACTCTGGGTCTTCCTTTCCTGTGGCGGTCCTCATGAGAGCCATTTTAATCAAAGCGCTTGATGGTTTTTGGGAATGCACTTGAAGAAACTTTCAAAGTTCTTAAAACGTTACGGATTGACTGACCTTCATGTCTTAAAGATATAATGGACTTGGTCTTTTACCAAATAGGTCTATCTTCTGTATACCACCCATACCATGTCACAACACAACTGATTGGCTCAAACGCATTAAGAAGGAAAGAAATTCCATAAATTAACTTTTAACAAGGCACACCTGTTGATTGGAATAATTCCGGGTGACTACCTCATGAAGCTTGTTGAGAGAATGCCAAGTGTGTGCAAAGTGTCATCAAGGTATAGGGTGGATACTTTGAAGAATCTCAAATATAAAAAATATTTAGATTTTTGTTAACATTCTAGGACATCTACTTTGTGCATGACACAAGTCATTTTTCCAACAATTGTTTACAGACAGATTATTTCACTTATAATTCACTTCATCACATACCCAGTGGGTCAGAAGTTTACATACACTAAGTTGACTGTGCCTTTAAACAGCTTGGAAAATTCCTGAAAATTATGTCATGGCTTTAGAAGCTTCTGATAGGCTAATTAACATCATTTGAGTCAATTGGAGGTGTACCTGTGGATGTGTTTCAAGGCCTACCTTCAAACTCAGTGCCTCTTTGATTGACATGGGAAAATCAAAAGAAATCAGCCAAGACCTCAGAAAAAGAATTGTAGACCTCCACAAGTCTCGTTTATCCTTGAACAATTTCCAAACGCCTTAAGGTACCACATTCATCTGTACAAAAAATAGTACGCAAGTATAAACACTATGGGACCATACCGCTCAGGAAGGAGACGCGTTCTGTCTCCTAGAGATGAACGTACTTTGGTGCGAAAAGTGCAAATCAATCCCAGAACAATAGCAAAGGACCTTGTGAAGATGCTGAAGGAAACAGGTACAAAAGTATCGATATCCATAGTAAAACGAGTCCTATATCGACATAACCTAAAAGGCCGCTCAGCAAGGAAGAAGCCACTGCTCCAAAACCGCCATAAAAAAGCCAGACTACAGTTTGCAACTGCACATGGGGACAAAGATCATAATTTTTGGATAAATGTCCTCTGGTCTGATGAAACAAACAGAACTGTTTGGCCATAATGACCATTGTTATGTTTGGAGGAAAAAGGGGGAGGCTTGCAAGCCGAAGAACACCATCCCAACCGTGAAGCACGGGGGTGGCAGCATCATGTTGTGGGGGGGCTTTGCTGCAGGAGGGACTGGTGCACTTCACAAAATAGATTGCATCATGAGGCAGGAAAATTATATGGATATATTGAAGCAACATCTCAAGACATCAGTCAGGAAGTTAAAGCTTGGTTGCAAATGGGTATTCCAAATGGACAATGACCCCAAGCATACTGCCAAAGTTGTGGCAAAATGGCTTAAGGACAACAAAGTCAAGGTATTGGAGGGGCCAACACAAAGCCCTGACCTCGTGCCTTTAGAAAATTTGTGGGCGGTAGCGTCCCACCTGGCCAACTACCGGTGAAACGACAGTATTATAAATATTTAACTTTCATAAAATCACAAGTGTAATACGATAAAATAAAGCTTAACTTCTTGTTAATCCAGCCGCTGTGTAAAATTTCAAAAAGGCTTTACGGCGAAAGCAAACCATGCGATTATCTGAGGACAGCGCCCCGCATACAAACACATGAAAAACATATTTCAACCAGGCAGGTGCGGCACGAAAGTCAGAAATAGCGATATAAAAAATGCCTTACCTTTGATGATCTTCTTCTGCTGGCACTCCAAAAGGTCCAAGTTACATCACAAATGGTCCTTTTGTTCAATAATGTCCTTTATATCCATAAAAACTCAGTTTAGCTGGCACGCTTCAGTCAATAATCCACCCAGTTTCCCTCCATCAAATGCATACAAAATGAATCCCAAACGTTACTAATAAACTTTTCCAAACAAGTCAAACAATGTTTATAATCAAACCTTAGGTACCCTAATACGTAAATAAACGATAAAATTTAAGATGGAGAATCGTTATTGTCTTTACCGGAGAAAAATATTAAAGGAACGCCCTCTCTTCCACGCGCTTGGAAACACTACAGCCAAAATGGGAGCCTGAAACACTTTCTAGAAACGGTTGACATCTAGTAGAAGCCATATGAACTTCAATCTGGTAGACTTGGCCTTATAATAAAAGTGGTAGCCATTGAAAATTGTGGTAGGCTGAATATTTTTTTTGGGGGGGGATGGTTTGTCCTCGGGGTTTCGCCTGCCATATATCAGTTCTGTTATACTCACAGACATAATTTGAACAGTTTTAGAAACTTTCGAGTGTTTTCTATCCAAATCTACCAATTATGTGCATATCCTAGCTTCTGGGCCTGAGTAACAGGCAGTTTACTTTGGGCACGCTTTTGATCCGGACGTCAAAATACTGCGCCCTACCCAAGAGAGGTTAAATAGTACAACACCAATAGCAAAACACCAGTCTCAATGTCAACAGTGAAGAGGAGACTCCGGAATGCTAGCCTTCTAGGCAGAATTGAAAAGAAAAAGCCATATCTCAGACAGGCCAATAAAAAGAAAAGATTAAGATGGGCAAAGGAACACAGACACTGGACAGAGAAACTCTGCCTAGAATAGAAGGCCAGCATCCCGGAGTCGCCTCTTCACTGTTGACATTGAGACTGGTGTTTTGCGGGTACTGTTTAATGAAGCTGCCAATTTTTATTATTTTCTATCTAGAAGTTGGATAAGGTGATTGAAACTGACAGAATTTTCTCTTTGAAGATGTCTCCCTCAAACAAATGTAGCCATTCATTTCTGGTCTGTAGGATATGCTGCAATATTATAGAATTGAAAGTGATGCACTCAATTATAGTTTCAACAGTTTTGGGGTGAAATGCTTTGCAAATGTTGAGTTATTTGACCGCTTACACAGATTTGCAGGTGTTATGGCAGGTGCAGCGATATGCTTGTGTTACTGTCTCCAACAGTGCAGTAGAATGTCTCGCAAATACAATACAAATTTACAATAATAGAAAACTATATATATTTTTTAATCTAGAAATAACAATTCATGTAAATATATTAGAGTGACAATATAAATATGCGGTGTGGATAAAATAGAAAATAATTTGGAAAATAAAATGGTATATACATTAGCAGAAATACAGTATTCGGAAAGTATTCAGACCCCTTATTCTAAAATGTATTAAATCGTTTTTTTCCCCCATCAATCTTCACACAATATCCCATAATGTCAAAGCAAAAACATTTTTAATTTTTTTTGCAAAGTTACAAAACCAAAAAAACAGAAATGTGACATTCACATTAGTATTCCAAACCTTTACTCAGGACTTTGTTGAAGCACATTTGGAAGTGTTTACAGCGTCGAGTCTTCTTGGGCATGACGTTACAAGCTTGGAACACCTGTATTGGGGGAGTTTCTCCCATTCTTCTCGGCAGATCCTCTCAAGCTCTGTCAGGTTGGATGGGGAGTGTTGCTGCACAGCTATTTTCAGGTCTCTCCAGATATGTTCAATCGGGTTCAAGTCCGCGCTCTGGGTGGGCCACTCAAGGACATTCAGAGACTTGTCCTGAAGCCACTCCTGGCCTTCTGGCTGTGTGCTTAGGGTCATTGTCCTGTTGGAAGGTGAACCTTCACCCCGGTCTGAGGTCCTGAGCGCTCTGGAGTAGGTTTTCATCAAGGATCCCTCTTTGCTCCGTTCATCTTTCCCTTTATCCTGACTAGTCTACCAGTCACTGCTGCTGAAAGACATCCCCACAGCATGATGCTGCCACCACCATGCTTCACTATAGGGATGGTGCCAGGTTTCCTCCAGACGTGACACTTGGCAATAAGGCCAAAGAGTTCAATCTTGGTTTCATCAGACCAGAGAATGTTGTTTCTCATGGTCTGAGGGTCCTTTAGGTGCCTTTTGGCAAGCTCCAAGCGGGCTGTCATGTGCCTTTTACTGAGGAATGGCTTCCGTCTGGCCACTCTACCATAAAGGCCTGATTGGTGGAGTGCTGCAGAGATGGTTGTCCTTCTGGAAGTTTCTGCCGTCTCCGCAGAGGAACTCTAAAGCTCTGTCAGAGTTACCATCAGGTTCTTTGTCACCTGACCAAGGCCCTTCTCCCCCAATTGCTCAGTTTGGCCGGGCGGCCAGCTCTAGGAAGAGTCTTGGTGGTTCCAAACTTCTTCCATTTAAGAATGATGGAGGCCACTGTGTTCTTTGGGACCTTCAATGTTGCAGAAACGTTTTGGTACCCTTCCCCTGATCTGTGCCTCAACACATTCCTGTCTTGGAGCTCTACGGACAATTTCTTCAACCCCATGGCTTGATTTTTGCTCTGACTTGCACTGTCAACGGTGGGACCTTATATAGACAGCTGTGCTCCTTTCCAAATCATGTCCAAACAATTGAATTTACCACAGGTGGACTCCAATGAAGTTGTAGATACATCTCAAGGATGATCAATGGAAACAGGATGCACCTGAGCTCAATTTTGAGTTTTATAGCAAAGGGTCTGAATACTGCCAATTTGTCTTAACTGTTTCTTTGTCATTATGGGGTATTGTGTGTAGATTGATGAGGAAATTTAAAAAATCTATTTTAGAATATGGCTGTAATGTAACAGAATGTGGAAAAAGTGAAGGGGTCTGAATACTTTCCGAATCCACTGTTTTAGGATGAGCTGTGTCATAGAATACAGTATATTCTTACACTGTAAGTAATCAACAATATATAAACAGAATATAAGCTGACCAGCGTTCACTGACTCTAAATACGTGGGGCATTAGTTTCAAGGTGCAGGGCTGAGTACTGGGCAGGTAGCCGGCTAGAGATGTCTGTTCAACAGTCTGATGGCCTGGTGATAGAAGCTGTTTCTCAGTCACTCGATCCCTGCTCTGACTCACCAGTAGCATCTCTGCCTGCTACATGGTAGCAGAGTGAACAGAACATGGCTTGGGTGGCTGAGGTCGTTAATTCTCTTCCTTTGACGTGTGCTGTAAATGTCCTGGCAGGCAGCGTGCCCCTGGTGATGCGTTGGGCTGACCGCACCACCCTCTGGAGAGCCATGCTTAAATTCTGAAGCCGCCTGAGGTTGAAGAGGCACTGTTGTGCCTTCTTCACCACGGTGTCGGTGTGGTGGGTCCATTTCAGGTCGTCAGTGATGTGCACTCCGCTTTTGACCCACCACTGCAGCCACGTCAATGTGGATGGTGGCTTTCTCCCTCTTCTGTGTTCTATAGTCCACAGTCAGCTCCTTTGGTTTTTTCTTTATGTTGAAGGAGAGGTGATTTTCCTGGCACTACTCCACCAGGGCTTTAGCCTTCTCCCTGTAGGCTGTCTCATCGTTGTTGATAGTCAGGCGGTTTATTTCACCAACAAACTTGATGATTGAGTTGGAGTCATGCATAGCCATGCAGTCATGGGTGAACAGGGAGTACAGGAGGAGGCTGAGCACACACCCCTGTGGGGCCCCTGTGTTGAGGATCAGCGTAGCGGAGATGTTGTTGCCTAACCTCACCAGCTGGTGTCGGCCCATCAGGAAGTCTAGGACCCAGGGCCCTGAGATTAGTGACGAGCTTGGAGGGCTCTATGGTGTTGAAAGCAGAGCTGTAGTCGATGAACAGCATTCTCACATAGGTATCCCTTGTCCAGGTGAGATAGGGCGGTGTGCAGTGCAAAGGCGATTGCGATAGTCATGTAGTCATGTAGTTCAGTTACCATAGCTTGCTTGGGTACAGGAACAATGGTGGACATCTTGAAGCAAGTGGGGGATAGGCAGGGGTTGAATATGCCCGTAAACTCTCCAACCAACTGGTCTGCGAATGCTCTGAGGACATGGCTTTGGATACCGTCTGGGACGGCAGCCTTGAGAGGGTTAACACTCTTGAAAGTTCTACTCACATTGGCTACAGAGATTGGGAGCCCGCAGTCCTCGTGAGCAGCAGCGGCCCCAGAAGGTGGCGCTGTGTTGTTTTCCTCGAAGCGGGTGAAGATGGTGTTAAGTTTGTCTGGGAGTGAGGCTTCGGTGTCCGCGACCCGGCTGGTTTTCCCTTTATAATCCATGATCGTCTGAAGTCCCTGCCACATGCATCTCGTGTCTGAGCCATTGAGTTGCGACTCCACTATGTCCCCATAAAGTATTTTTGCTTCTTTGATTGATTTACGCATCTCATAGCTGATCTATTTGTACTTGTTCATGTTCCCAATCACCTTACCTTGGTTAAATGTGATGACGTACTTCTGATAAAGTGGTACACACATCGGCAATTTCTACGGATGCCTCGGAGCTCAAGTATCAAATGTAACATCACTATGTGTATGTGGGAGGATATAGTATGTTTGTATACCCACTCACTACTTCACGCATGCTTGCACCTGGAACCAATATATTGACCAAGGAGGGGTTCAGACTACAAACCTTCCTTCCCTAATCCCAAACAAAATTGGTTTAAGATGTATGGGGGCATTGTAATGAGACATTTATTTCCTTTAAAACCAGGGAGGTGTGGTATATACAGTCTTATGTCTAATGAACCATCTTTCAAACAAATGGGCAGAGTTTGGGGCCTAATCAGTGTCATCGCCTGTGAGCAGTTTGTCGACGGCCCATTAATCTCCACTGACAGATCTCGTCCTGGATTACGACCATGACCGTCCGTTCATCCATAGCATTGATTGCGGAGCTTTGCATAGCATTGTCTCTTCCACTGTTGTCTGCTTTGCCAAAGTTACTACAATGTTGAGCTCATAGGAGTCTATTCTGGAATGTTCTCTTTGTGTAACATTGATAATTTTCTTTACCTCTACCTTCTATAGATTTTACCGATGACTAGTGTAGAAAGCTTTAGCAGGTATGTGAGGTTCCATTTACACAAGAATGCAGTCTTTATGCAAGAATGGGCACCTAGCATCAAATCCATAGCTTTGCTCACATTGTAGCATCATAATCATTGCATACTGTTGCTTACCTCGTAGTGTCCTTACCCATGCATACCAACGCTAGCATCCACATCATAAGCACAAATGTTAAACTATGCTATCAAATACCACAATAGCCACAGAATCACCACCGATGCTGCCCTCATCTAAAATGGCCTAAAACATGCTACTGTTCATAGGGTTGCACAGGAGAGTATTCTTTCCACAGTGAGTTGGAAACTAATCAGGAATCTGCTCATTGTTCCCCAAATTAGGCTAATTAATCTGTCCTTAGCACAGTCCCCTGATGCCACGCTGGCCGACCTTGGAGTGATTTCCAGAAGCACTCCAAGGTCGAACAGAGGGTAATTTCCATGTGGGTATTTTAAGTGTGTTTATGTGTGTGCCTTTCATTCGGAAGTGCTTGTGTGTATGTGCCTTTCATAGAAGTGATGTGCAGCTATGCAGGCTGGTAAATAAACAATGACGGGACCTTGTTAAATGGTACATTTGAAGAGATGCCTTTTACAATTCAAACACTGAGCAACAATGTGATTTGAATTAAGCTCCCAATGTATTACATTAGAATGAAACTTGACTATGTATCATTATGCCAAACAGAGCCATAAGAGGATTAATCGATTGGTAATCATTTTTCAATGTGTATTTGTCCATATATAGACACACCATATGTGTTTAAATAAAATCAACTAAATGCACTGAGCTAGTCTGATGCTTTAAGCACACTGTTTGATTACATAAGACACAAATAACTCAAGAGGGAGCCAGAGATCAGGATAACCAGAAGAAAAAAACCCGAACCGACCATCCTCCACCCGCTCCTGCTGGCCTTCACAGATTTTGCCATTATGTTCCTGATGTTGCCGGTAATAGGCTACATCAGGGGTTGGCAACCTTTTTCCTGTGGAATGCCAATTTATATTACCATTTCTACCGAGCTGTGTGCCAGTTATAGTTTTCATTTACGCATTTTCATGGAACAGTTTAATTTAATTTATAATAACATCTCAAAATCATTGTCATGTGGTTAATCTAAATGAAAATGATAGAAATCTAAAAGTAACTTCTATTGCCATTGTCAACTATGTAAAAATAGCCTACATAAAGCCAACAAATAAAAACATTGCAGCCTGGAGGTAGAAAATATCCTGATACAAATAAATATCCTATAAATCACATTGGCTGCGCATGGCCTGTCTGCAATTAACTTGAAAAATAGTATCAACTGGGTCCGTCCTAAAGCTTACACTAACAAACTGAGAAGCACCACAGCTCATTATTTGTGGCGAGTTAATTAAGACAATCAGAAATACTATCAAATTCCCAAATGTGCACATTTATTTGCCTACATTTGCATGAATGCCATGAAGCCTAGGTCTGCTTTTATGCATAATCAGGTGCGCGCCCTTACTTATGAGACATTTAACAGGAGCGCTCCAAAGAAAAAACAGTTAATAAATTGACAAAACTCCGAAATGAAATAAACCAAAACTTCTTTCTCACGTGTAGCAAAAGTTGTGCACTCTGCAAACAACGTCTCCACTCCGACAATGTGAACGTTAAAAGACTGGAGTAATAATAATATATTGAATGCAGTAACAGAAATGACCGTAACCAAAAAAACATTGTATATTCAAAATCATGGGATTTATGGGTAAATGTGCTACTGGTGATATACGTAATGGGGAATTGACAGACACTAACAATCAAAGGGCAAAGAATTCAAATAACGAAGTTATTAAACACTGAAAGTACACGAAATGGCGGGAGAAAGCACATTCTGAAAAGAGACATGCATTGTGCATCTTAGCCACAATCCCCTTTTTCTTGGACTGTGCCTTCCCTGCGGCCTCCGCAATAGATTTGTCCACTGACACAGGTGCGAATCAGACAAGTGCTTTGTGTGCCATAAACAATATATATGTATATATATAAACATATATAGAAACTCTGCAAAAAAAGAAACATCCTCTCACTGTCAACTGTGTTTATTTTCAGCAAACTTAACATGTGTAAATATTTGTATGAACACAACAAGATTCAATAACTGAGACATAAATCGAACAAGTTCCACAGACATGTGACTAAAAGAAATGGAATAATGTGTCCCTGAAAAACAGGGGGGTCAAAATCAAAAGTAACAGTCAGCATCTGGTGTGGCCACCAGCTGCATTAAGTACTGCAGTGCATCTCCTCCTCATGGACTGCACCAGATTTGCCAGTTCTTGCTGTGAGATGTTACCCCACTCTTCCACCAAGGCACCTGCAAGTTCTCGGACATTTTTGGGGGGAATGGCCCTACTCCTCACCCTCCAATCCAACAGGTCCCAGACGTGCTCAATGGGATTGAGATCCGGGCTCTTCGTTGGCCATGGCAGAACACTGTCTTGCAGGAAAACACGCACAGAACAAGCAGTATGGCTAGTGGCATTGTCATGCTCGAGGGTCATGTCAGGATGAGACTGCAGGAAGGGTACCACATGAGGGGGGAGGATGTCTTCCCTGTAATGCGCCACGTTGAGATTGCCTGTAATGACAACAAGCTCAGTCTGATGACACACCGTCCCAGACCATGACGGACCCTCCACCTCCAAATCCCGCTCCAGAGTACAGGCCTCGGAGTACCGCTCATTCCTTCGACGATAAACACGAATCCGACCATCACCCCTGGTGAGACAAAACCGCGACTCGTCAGTGAAGAGCACTTTTTGCCAGTCCTGTCTGGTCCAGTGACGGTGGGTTTGTGCCCATAGGCGACGTTGTTGCCGGTGATGTCTGGTGAGACCTACAGGCCTACAAGCCTTCAGTCCAGCCTCTCTCAGCCTATTGCGGACAGTCTGAGCACTGATGGAGGGATTGTGCGTTCCTGGTGTAACTCGGGCAGTTGTTGTTGCCATCCTGTACCTGTCCCCAGGTGTGATGTTCGAATGTCCCGATCCTGTGCAGGTGTTGTTACACGTGGTCTGCCACTGCGAGGACGATCAGCTGTCCATCCTGTCTCCCTGTAGTGCTGTCTCAGGCCTCTCAAAGTACGGACATTGCAATTTATTGCCCTGGCCACATCTGCAGTCCTCATGCCTCTTTGCAACATGCCTAAGGCACGTTCACGCAGATGAGCAGGGACCCTGTGTTTTTCTGAGTCAGTGGAAAGGCTTCTTTAGTGTCCTAAGTTTTCATAACTGTGACCTTAATTGCCTACCGTCTGTAAGCTGTTAGTGTCTTAACGACTGTTCCACAGGTGCATGTTCTTTAATGGTTCATTGAACAAGCATGGGAAACAGTGTTTAAACCCTTTACAATGAAGATCTGTGAAGTTATTTGGATTTTTACGAATTATCTTTGAAAGATAGGGTCCTGAGAAAGGGACGTTTCTTTTTTTGCTGAGTTTATGTATGTATATACAGTATCAGTCAAAGGTTTGGACACACCTACTCATTCCAGGGTTTTTCTTTATTTTTGACTATTTTCTATATTGTAGAATAATAGTGAAGACATCAAAATGATGAAATAACACATGGAATCATGTAGTAACCAAAAAAGTGTTTAACAAATCAAAATAATTTATATTTGTGATTCTTCAAATTAGCCACCCTTTGCCTTGATGAAACCTTTGCACACTCTTGGCATTCTCTCAACCGGCTTCATGAGGTAGTCATCTGGAATGTGTTTCAATTAACAGGTGTGCCTTGTAAAAGTAAATTTGTGGAAATGCTTTCCGAGCCAATGCGCTGTGTTGTGACAAGGCAGGAGTGGTATACAGAAGATAGCACTATTTGGTAAAAGACCAAGTCCATATTATGGCAAGAACAGCTCAAATAAGCAAAGAGAAATGACAGTCCCTCATTACCTTAAGATATGGTCAGTCAATCCGTAACATTTCAAGAGCCTTGAAAGTTTAGTAGTCGCAAAAACCATCAAGCGCAATGATGAAACTGGCTCTCATGAGGACATACCCAGGGAAGGAAAACCCAGTTATCTCTGCTTCAAAGGATATGTTCATTAGAGTTACCAGCCTCAGAAATTGTAGCCCAAATAAATGCTTCACATATTTCAAGTAACAGACACATCTTAACATCAACTGTTCAGAGGAGACGTGAATCAGGCCTTCATGGACAAACTGCTGCAAATAACCCACTACTAAAGGACACCAATAAGGAAGAAGATAATTGCCTGGGCCAAGAAACACAAGCAATGGACATTAGGCCAGTGGAAATCTGCAGGGGGTACCAGTACAGAATCATTGTGCGGGTGCAATGTGCGGGTGCAATGTGCGGGTGCAATGTAATTGAGGTAATTGTATGTACATGTAGGTAGAGTTAAAGTGACTATGCATACATAATAAACAGAGAGAAGCAGCAGCGTAAAAAAAGGGGGGGGGCAATGCAAATTATCTGGGTAGCCAATTGATTAGATGTTCAGGAGGCTTATGTCTTGGGGGTAGAAGCTGTTTAGAAGCCTCTTGGACCTTGACTTGGCACTCAGGTACCGCTTGCCGTGCGGGAGCATAGAGAACAGTCTATGACTACGGTGGCTGGAGTCTTTGACAATTTTTAGGGCCTTTCTCTGACACCGCCTGGTATAGAGGTCCTGGATGGCAGGAAACTTGGCCCCAGTGATGTACTGGGCCGTACGTACTACCTTCTGTAGTGCCTTGCGGTCGGAGGCCGAGCAGTTGCCACACCGGGTAGTGATACAACCAGTCAGGATGTTCTCGATGGAGCAGCTGTAGGACCTTTTGAGGAGCTGAGGACCCATGTCAAATCTTTTCAGTCTCGTGAGGGGGAATAGGTTTTGTCGTGCCCTCTTCACAACTGTCAGGGTGTGCTTGGACCATGTTAGTTTGTTGGTTATGTGGACACCAAGGAACTTGAAGTTCTCAACCTGCTCCACTACAGCCCTGTGAATGAGAATGGGGGCGTGTTCGGTCCTCTTTTTCCTGTAGTCCACAATCATCTCCTTTGTCTTGATCACGTTGAGGGAGAGGTTGTTGTCCTGGCACCACACGACCAGGTCTCTGACCTCTTCCCTATAGGCTCTCTTGTCGTTGTCGGTGATCAGGCCTACCACTGTTGTGTCATCGGCAAACTTAATGATGGGGTTGGGGTCATGCCTGGCCACGCAGTCATGAGTGAACAGGGAGTACAGGAGGGGACAGAGCACGCACCCCTGAGAGGCCCCCATGTTGAGGATCAGTGTGGCGGATCTATTGTTATCTACCCTTACCACCTGGAGGCGGTCTGTCAGGAAGTCCAGGATTCCGTTGCAGAGGGAGGTGTATAGTCCCAGGGTCCTTATCTTAGTGATGAGCTTCGAGGGCACTATGGTGTTGAACGCAGAGCTGTAGTCAATGAATAACATTCTCACATAGGTGTTGATTTTGTCCAGGTGTGAAGGGCAGTCTGGAGTGCGATAGAGATTGCATCATCTGTGGATCTGTTGGGGCAGTTTGCAAATTGGAGTGAGTCTAGGGTTTCTGGGATAATGGTGTTGATGTGAGCCATGACCAGCCTTTCAAAGCTCTTCATGGCTACAGATGTGATTGTTACGGGTTGATAGTCATTTAGGCAGGTTACCTTAGTGTTCTTGGGCACAGGGACTATGGTGGTCTGCTTGAAAGACGTTGGTATTACAGACTCAGACAGGTGCAGTAATCCATCTGGCCCTGCAGCCTTTTTAATGTTGACCTGTTTAGAGGTCTTACTCACATCGGCTATGGAAAGCATAATCACACAGTCGTCCGGAACAGCTGATGCTCTCATGCATACTTCAGTTTTACTTGCCCTGAAGTGAGCATAGAAGTAATTTAGTTTGTCTGGTAGGCTTGTGTCACTGGGCAGCGCTCGGCTGTGCTTCCCTTAGTAGTCTGTAATAGTTTGCAAACCTTACCACATCCGACGAGCGTCAGAGCCGGTGTAGTACGATTCGATCTTAGTCTTGTATTGACTCTTTGCCTGTTTGATAGTTCGTCGGAGGGCATAGCAGGATTTCTTATAAGCTTCCGTGTTAGAGTCCCACTCCTTGAAAGCGGTAGCTCTACCCTTTAGCTCAGTGCGGATGTTGCCTGTAATCCATGGCTTCTGTTTGGGGTATGTACATACGGTCACTATTCACTATGGGGATGACGTCATCTATGAACTTATTGATGAAGCCAGTGACTGATGTGGCTAAACTCCTCAATGCCATCTGAAGGATCCCGGAACATATTCCAGTTGGTGCTAGCATAACAGTCCTGTATCTTACCAATTGTTTCATCTGACCACTTTCTTATTGACCGAGTCACTGGTGCTTCCTGTTTTAGTTTGTTTGTAAGCAGGAATCAGAAGGACATAATTATGGTCAGATTTGCCAAATGGCTGGTGAGGGAGAGCTTTGTACGCGTCTCTGTGTGTGGAGAAAGGTGGTCTATAGTTTTTTCCCACTAGTTGCACATATAACATGCTGGAAGAAATGAGGTAAAACTGATTTGAGTTTTCTTGCATTAAAGGCCCCGGCCTCTATATGCGCCGCCTCTGGGTGAGCGTTTTCCTGTTTACTTATGGCCGTATACAGCTCATTGAGCGCTGTCCTAGTGCCAGCATCGGTTTGTGGAGGTACATTGGTTCTTCCTTTAAAAGGTGCATCATACTGCAGCATACGTTGCTGGTTGTCGCAGAATTCTATGGCACGTTATTTATTTGTCAGCCATTGTTACCATTAATGCTAGTTAGTGCTAGTTTGACCACCAGAGGGCATCTTTGAGAAGCATTTGATAGCCTTCAATTTTGGCTGCACTGGAAAATAAAATAACTTTTCTGTAAGAACATAGTATATGGGATTGATTTTAAGAAATGTAGGTTCATTAACCTCTTGACGGTCGCCTAGGATAGGGGGCGCTACAGCGATTTTTGAAAAACATTCGTGCCCATTTTAAACGGCCTCCTACTCAAACTAAGAAGCTAGGATATGCATATAATTAATACTTGTGGATAGAAAACACCCTAAAGTTTCTAAAACTGTTTGAATGGTGTCTGTGAGTATAACAGAACTCATATGGCAGTCAAAACCCCGAGACCGATCGTAACAGGATGTGGAATTCTGAATTGTGGACTCATCTTCACCACTTTGCCTGTAATTCACACAGTGAGCAATGGTTCATTGAGCACTTCCTATTGCTTCCACTAGATGTCCCCAGTCTTTAGAAAGTGGTTTGAGTCTCCTACTGTGAAAACTGAATGAATGAGACACTGTTGAAATTGGTCACATGAGGAGGGCCATCACCATTATGACGCCGGCGCCCCTGGCTACCCTCCCCTTTCGAAACGTTTTGAAAGACAATGCAATCATCCCCCTTGAATCTTATTGGAGCTCTGGTTGAAAAAGGCCGTAAAGATTTATGTTATACAACGTTTGACATGTTTGAACGAACCTAAATGAAAAAAAAATGCATTTTCTCGAAAGAGCTGGCCGACGGTAGTTTTGGAGCAGCCTTCAGACGCGCTAACAAGAACAAGCTATTGGAACATAAAGGAGTAATTTTTTCGAACGAAAATACATTTGTTGTGGACCTGGGATTCCTGGAAGTGCTTTCTGATGAAGACAACCAAAGGTAAGGGATTATTGACAATAGTATACAAGACTAGATTTGATATGCGATTGTTCCAAGATGGCGCTGACCTGTATTACTAGGTAATTTTCTGAGTATCGCATCCCCTTTTATCGCAAAGTGTGATTACCCAGTAAAGTTATTTTTAAATCTGGCATTACAGGTGCTTTCAAGAGATATTCATCTATAAATCTTAGAATGACAATATTACATTTTAAAAATGTTTTCGAATATTAATTGAGTAAATTGTAGCACTGTTTCCCGGGATGCATTTGAGGGAAAATAGTTAGTCAATGTTACGCGCAGATGTAAAATGCTGTTTTTATATATAAATCTGAACTTTATCGAACAAAAGAATGCATGTATTGTGTAACATGATGTCCTAGGAGTGTCATCTGATGAAGTTTGTCAAAGGTTAGTGCTGCATTTAGCTGTTTTTTGGTTATTTGTGATGCATGTGGTTGGTCAGAAAATGGCTATGTGGCTACTTTTACGATATACTCCTCTAACATAATCTAATGTTTTGCTTTTACTGTAAAGCCTTTTTGAAATCGGACAACGTGGTTCGATTCAGGAGAGGTGTATCTATAAAACGATATGACATAGTCCTATATTTGAAAAAATATATATATTAAATTTCGTTATGCTAATGGCGATAGGATTTTTTCGCTGGATGTCCATCCCGAGACCGTCGAGATTTGATTAATAGGGGTTTCTGGGTTTCTGGGTTTGAATGGAATAGAAAAAAACCCTTAATTCAGGGTTTCTGTTTGAATGGAATAGAAAATATGGCTCTGTATAACGTGACGGTTGGGAGTAGGCTACAGTACTGCGAGCATAACATTTCCACACCCTAATTCCACACCCTAATCTACAATAGGGACAGAGCCACAGCTGTTTCTGTCTGTCTCTCAGCCACGGGGAGGCATGTGACCCCTATCTCCATGGGTTCAGGCTCTGATACAGAGTGGTCACTGAGGGATGGAGAGAAGCGATGCGGTACCGACTCTCCCGAAGTAGGTTATCCAGACGGATGGCCCATCACGATGAGTGCATCCAAGGAGAGGTTGTCGTCTCGACATACCAGTTCCGTCTGGACCTCCTCACGCATACGGAGCGCCGGCTCATTCCATCTGCTGGATGCTGCTACTGTCCGGAAGGTGAGCACGTACTCGGTAGCAGTCTGGTCATCCTGCCGTAGTTAGAATAGGCTCTCACCCCCCTTGCTCTCCTCCGGTGGATGATTGAAGATACCTCTGTTCAGAGCCATGAACCCACCAAGCCAGCTCCTCCTCTCCCCCAGATGGCCTTAGCCCACTCCAACACCCACCCAGTCAGCAGAGAAATGACATTGGCAACCTTGGACCTAAAATAAAGATAAAATGCTGATACATTTTTTTCAGTAATGATGCCAGAGTCTGAAACAACTTGTTTAGGGGAATTTCAAATCAAATGTATTTATATAGCCCTTCTTACATCAGAATATATATCAAAGTGCTGTACAGAAACCCAGCCTGTCACAAGTTTCTTCATCTTCCGATGATATAGAGAAATCGTCGTCTGAGAACGTGGACCAATACGCAGTAGAGTTGGTGCTCATCATCTTAATTTATTAAATGACGTTGAACACGAGAAAACAAGAAAACAACAAGAACGACGAATGACAGTTTTGCAGGCTATATAAAACGCAGTGCAAAATCAATCTCCCACAAAAGACAAACACAAACACACCCTCATATATGGGACTCTCAATCAAAGGCAAATAGACAACACCTGCCTTCAATTGAGAGTCCCAACCCCAATGAACCCAAACATAGAAACAGACACACTAGACTAAACATAGAATACATGAAAATCAAACAGTGCCCAAAAACCCCGGAATACCTAAATCAACTGCCCTACAACAAACACACCACCCCTAACCACATAAAACAAATACCCTCTGCCACATCCTGACCAAACTACAATACCAATTAACCCTTATACTGGCCAGGACGTGACATTGCCTAAAACCCCAAACAGCAAGCAATGCAGGTGTAGAAGCACGGTGGCTAGGAAAAACTCCCTAGAAAGGCTAAAACCTAGGAAGAAACCTAGAGAAGAACCAGGCTATGAGGGGTGGCCAGTCCTCTTCTGGCTGTGCCAGGTGGAGATTATAACAGAACATGGCCAAGATGTTCAAATGTTCATAAATGACCAGCATGGTCAAATCATAGTAATCACAGGGAACAGGTCAGGGTTCCATAGCCGCAGGCAGAACAGTTGAAACTGGAGCAGCAGCACGGCCAGGTGGACTGGGAACAACAAGGAGTCATCATGCCAGGTAGTCCTGAGGCATGGTCCTAGGGCTCAGGTCCTCTGAGGGAGAGAGAGAAAGAAAGAGAGAATTAGAGAGAGCATACTTAAATTCACACAGGACACCAGATAAGACAGGAGAAATACTCCAGATATAACAGACTGACCCTAGCCCCCCGACACATAAACTACTGCAGCATAAATACTGGAGGCTGAGACAGGAGGGGTCAGGAGACACTGTGGCCCCATCCGATGATACTCCCGGACAGGGCCAAACAGGCAGGATATAACCCCACCCACTTTGCCAAAGCATTGCCCCCACACCACTAGAGGGATTTCTTCAACCACCAACTTACCATCCTGAGACAAGGCTGAGTATAGCCCACAAAGATCTCCGCCACGGCACAACCCAAGGGGGGGCGCCAACCCAGACAGGAGAAGACCACGTCAGTGACTCAACCCACTCAAGTGACGCACCCCTCCTAGGGATGGCATGGAAGAGCACCAGTAAGCCAGGGACTCAGCCCCCGTAATAGGGTTAGAGGCAGATAATCCCAGTGGAGAGAGGGGAACCGGCTAGGCAGATACAGCAAGGGCGGTTCGTTGCTCCAGTGCCTTTCCGTTCACCTTCACACGCCTGGGCCAGACTACACTCAATCATAGGACCTACTGAAGAGATGAGTCTTCAATAAAGACTTAACCTCTCTAGGACCGGCGGGACGAATTCGTCCCACCTACGTAACAGCCAGTTGAATCCTGTGGCGCGATTTTCAAATACCTTTGAAATGCTATTACTTCAATTTCTCAAACATATGACTATTTTACAGCTATTTAAAGACAAGACTCTCGTTAATCTAACCACACTGTCCGATTTCAAAAAGGCTTTACAACGAAAGCAAAACATTAGATTATGTCAGCAGAGTACCCAGCCAGAAATAATCAGACACCCATTTTTCAAGCTAGCATATAATGTCACAAAAACCCAGAAGACAGCTAAATGCAGCACTAACCTTTGATGATCTTCAGCAGATGACACACCTAGGACATTATGTTATACAATACATGCATGTTTTGTTCAATCAAGTTCATATTTATATCAAAAACCAGCTTTTTACATTAGCATGTGACGTTCAGAACTAGCATACCGCCCGCAAACTTCCGGCGAATTTACTAACAATTTACTAAATTACTCACGATAAACGTTCACAAAAAGCATAACAATTATTTTAAGAATTATAGATACATTACTCCTCTATGCACTTGATATGTCCGATTTTAAAATAGCTTTTCGGTGAAAGCACATTTTGCAATATTCTAAGTAGATAGCCCGGCATCACAGGGCTAGCTATTTAGACACCCACCAAGTTTAGCCTTCACCAAAGTCAGATTTACTATTAGAAAAGTTTGATTACCTTTCCTGTTCTTCGTCAGAATGCACTCCCAGGACTTCTACTTCAATAACAAATGTAGGTTTGGTCCAAAATAATCCATAGTTATGTTCCAACAGCAACGTTTTGTTCGTGCGTTCTAGACACTATCCCAATGGTAAATAACGGTCGTGCGCACGGCGCATTTCGTGACAAAAGATTTCTAAATATTTCATTACCGTACTTCGAAGCATGTCAACCGCTGTTTAAAATCAATTTTTATGCCATTTTTCTCGTAAAAAAGCGATAATATTCTGACCGGGAATCTGCAATTAGGTTAACAGCCGAAAGAAAATATATCACTGGGTCGACTCGGGCACGAGCCTAAGCCCTTTGTCCTCTGATGGGCCACTTGGCAAAGGCGATAATGTGTTTCAGCCAGAGGCTGCCTTGTCATTGTTCAGGTTTTTCCCGAGCTCTGAGAGCCTATTGGAGCCTTAGGAAGTGTCACGTTACAGCTAAGATCCTGACTCTTCAATAAACAGAAGCAAGAACAACAACACCTTGTCAGACAGGCCACTTCCTGCATGAAACCTTCTCAGGTTTTTGCCTGCCAAATGAGTTCTGTTATACTCACAGACACCATTCAAACAGTTTTATAAACTTTAGGGTGTTTTCTATCCGAATTATATGCATATTCTAGTTACTGGGCAGGAGTAGTAACCAGATTAAATTGGGTACGTTTTTTATCCGGCTGTGCAAATACTGCCCCCTATCCCCAACAAGTTAAAGGTTGAGACCGAGTCTGCGTCTTTCACATGGATAGGCAGACCATTCCATAAAAATGGAGCTCTATAGGAGAAAGCCCTGCCTCCAGCTGTTTGCTTAGAAATTCTAGGGACAATTAGGAGGCCTGCGTCTTGTGACCGTAGCGTACGTGTAGGTATGTACGGCAGGACCAAATCGGAAAGATAGGTAGGAGCAAGGCCATGTAATGCTTTGTAGGTTAGCAGTAAAACCTTGAAATCAGCCCTTGCCTTAACAGGAAGCCAGTGTAGGGAGGCTAGCACTGGAGTAATGTGATCAAATCTTTTGGTTCTAGTCAGGATTCTAGCAGCCGTATTTAGCACTAACTGAAGTTTATTTAGTGCTTTATCCGGGTAGCCGGAAAGTAGAGCATTGCAGTAGTCTAACCTAGAAGCAACAAAAGCATGGATTAATGTTTCTGCATCAATTTTCTACTATATTATTGACTGTATGTTTGTTTTACTCCATGTGTAACTCTGTGTTGTTGTATGTGTCAAACTGCTTGCTTTACCTTGGCCAGGTCGCAATTGTAAATTAGAACTTGTTCTCAACTTGCCTACCTGGTTAAATAAAGGTGAAATAAATAAAAATAAAACAGGGGCCCCACAAGGGTGCGTGCTCAGCCCACCCCTGTACTCCCTGTTCACCCATGACTGGATGGTCACGCACGCCTCCAACTCAATCATCAAGTTTGCAGACGACACAACAGAAGTAGGCCTGATTACCAATAATGGCAAGACAGCCTACAGGGAGGAGGTGAGGACCCTGGCGGAGTGGTGCCTGGAAATTAACCTTTACCTCAACAAAATGAAGGAGCTGATCATGGACTTCAGGAAACAGCAGAGAGAGCATGCCCCCATCCACATAGACAGGGCCGCAGTGTAGAAGGTGAAAAGCTTCAAGGTCCTTGGCATATACATCACTGACAACCTGAAATGGTCCACCCACAAAGACAGTGCCTCTTCAACTTCAGGAGGCTGAAGAAATTCGACTTGGCACCTAAGACCCTCACAAACTTTTACAGATGCACCATCGGGCTGTATCACCGCTTGGTATGGCAAGTGCACCGCCCGCAACTGCAGGGCTCTTCAGAGGGTGATGCGGTCTGCCTAACGGGAAGGCCAAAAAGATCATCAGGCACATCAACCGAGTGACAGCCTGTTCACCCCACTATCATCTAGAAGGCGAGGTCAGCACAGGTGCATCAAAGCTGGGCCCGAGAGACTGAAAAACAGCTTCTATCTCAAGACCATCAGACTGTTAAATAGCCATCCCTAGCTTAGTCACTGTCACTAGCTGGCTACCACCCGGTTACTCAACCCTGCACCTAAGAGGCTGCTGCCCTATGTACATAGATATGGAATCACTGGTCACGTTAATAATGTTTACAGACATTACTCATTTATTAATATGTATATAGTCAATGCCATCCTGTTCAACTATTGCTGTATATATATTATTCTATCCTACGTATTCTACAGATATACTAAATATACCATCCATATACTGTCCGTAATGTCTATACATCCCATCACATATATATATATATATATATATATATATATACGTATATTTATACTCCGGACTCCGACATTGCTCGTCCAAATATGTATGTATTTCTAAATTCCATTCTTTTACTTTTAGACCTGTGTGTATTGTTGTGAGTTGTTAGATATTACTGCACTGCTGGAGCTAGGAACACAAGCGTTTCGGTACACCCGCAATAAAATCTGATAAATATGTGTATGCGACCAATAACATTTTATTTGATTTACCAGTCCCCCAGCCCCTGCCTTAACACCAATTCCCCTGCTTGTCAGCCAGGAGGGTATGGATTGCTATTGGTTGGCTCCATGGACAGGCTCCGCGGGGACTGTAAGAAACAGCCTATGACAGCGAGAGTGTCGTCTGCTTCCTAAATTTGCTATCGCATCTCGCTGAGTGGGCGTTTCTCACCTGGTTACATCTGCCATCATTATAGGCTGGTGAAGCAAGGGAACTCTGGCCACCACACCACACAAATGCAGTGTTATGTCTTGTAAAGGTTTTGAATTAGGACACCCCTCCCACTAAACAAGGGCCTCTCGTAGAGAAGGGCCTAGCCCTCCTGTCCACACAACAGGGGTTGAAACTTTGTTTAGCCCTCCAGCAGCACCCTTCTGGAAGAAAATCCATGTCATCTCATCATCAGTCATTGACGTAAGCTTAGTGTGACTGGTCCAGCTGGGTTTGAACCTGTTTCTCCATGATCACCACAAGACTGTGCTAGCCCCCAGCCTGATCTACAGCTCTTTTTCTGTCTTAACTCACTTCAATTGATTTACTTGCCCCTAGCATTGTGGCCTTCCTTGATACACATCTCTTTTGACTCGTAGCACCACATGGCTGTATCTTTATTCGAATGTGCTTTGCATCTTAATAACACAGAAGCTGTGGCACTTAACTTAGCATAACCCTTCACTGAACATTGCCCTGAACCCACTTAACATGATGTAATCGCTCTGGTCTCATCTTGTCGACGTCTCATTGCCTGCTCAACCCAATCCCCCGCAAGCATGCGGCATAGTGATCGCCAGTGATGCTGCTACTATTTTGTTCCCTAATATGCCATAGGCGCAACGAAACAGCTGTCTAGACTGTACCAAGGGATAATGATCCATGTTGGCGTACTTAGTCCATTCGACTGATATTACATGAATGTTATATTGGGTGTGGATACTGTTTGCAATAGTGTTCCCTTTGGGGACCCTCACCTTAGCTTCCCTTTGATGAGAACACATGTTGTGGACTTTGAGACAGTTTGGGGTCACTTAAGTCCCTCTATCCACACACTCGCCTCGCCATTTTACTGTGTTTTCCTCAATAATGTCATTTTGAATTGTTGTCGACGAGTTCTCATTTGAGGTAGAGAGGTAGGCCCGAGGCTTTCTTCACCACAACTGCGTTGGAGTGGCTAAGTGTCATTTCAAATCTCCAAAGTGAGACACATGGTTAGTGCATAGGGAGTCCCCTGCTGTGGGGGGCTCTTAACCAAGGCCCTAACTCTACGTGGCTTCGGATTGAATTCACCTAGACCATGGGGGTGGGAGCAACAAAAAAATCTGAACTTGTCTTGACAGGCCGCAGTGGCTTGCAGGTCTGAGCCGACCCTAGCCTTTTAGCTAGAAATTACTGTATATACACACCATATACACACACTACGTTGACACTCCCACACAAAACCCACACACATACACTACATACGCACACACACTCATAGCACACACGCACTTATACACTCATTATTTGCTGCTGAAACTCTTATTATTATCTATCCTGATGCCTAGTCGCTTTACCCTACTTTCATGTACATATTGTATCTACCTCAAATACCTCATACCACTGCACATTGATCTGGTACTGGTGCTCCCTGTATATAGCTCCATTCTTGTGTATTTTATTTTATTCTTCTTGTGTTACTATTTGTTGGGAAAGGCTTGTGAGCAAGCATTTCACGGTAAAGTCTACACCAGTCTTATTCGGCACGTGACAAAATAAATTTTGTTGGCTAGACTAAGTTACAAATCTAAAAAGTGTTAGCCAACATGGGTTAATTGAGTGACTGTCAGTGACTGATATAAAAATAAAAAAACTGCTGATGCACAACCCAATTTCGAAATTGCACGATGTGTATTCTACTATTCTAATTCTAACAGCAGTAAGTTCAGACCCTGGGGGTGGAATTGATCCGCAGGCCTACAAAAGGGGCCACCAGTTTCCCATCCCTGACCCAGAAACTGACTAGGAACAAATAGAGTATGATTAGATCTACAAAACAAAGGGAAAATATACTCAAAAACAAAACAAAACTAGTGTAGATGTATTGTAGTTTGAGAGATAGAAAGAATCTTGACTTCGTCATCCATCTTTTAGAGCTCCTTTTCCATACACAGACACACATATACTCAGCAAAAAAAGAAACGTCCTCCATGTGTAAATATTTGTATGAACATAATAAGATTCAACAACTGAGACATAAACTGAACAAGTTCCACAGACATGTGACTAACAGAAATGGAATAATGTGTCCCTGAACAAAGGGGGGTTCAAAATCAAAAGTAACAGTCAGTATGTGGTGTGGCCACCAGCTGCATTTGGTACTGCAGTGCATCTCCTCCTTACTTACTTTATTGTCCCCATAGGTACATTTTGTTGCAGTGTCATGTACACGTTTAAAGTGGCATTTAAATACAAAACAAAATTGACAATACAACTTTCATGACAGTTACATACCAATAAAACATTTTCTTTTTAAAGACTAGCCTGCTGGACTTCCTGAGTTGATAAGAACATTAGCCTGAGCTATTTAGGCGGGATATCACACCTGGCACAAATGATTGTCTAGTTCTGTTTTTCCTGCTGAGGGGTGCCCTATACCTGCGCCCAAAGGGGAGTAGTTCAAAGTCCGGGTACAGGGGGTGGCTTGGGTCTAAAATGATTTTGTGAGCATTGCGGAGGTCCCTGACCTTAAAGATCTCATCCAGGCCTGTCTGTTTGAATCCAAGTACCTTGTTTGCTGTGGTGATAATCCCTCTCAGCATATTCGTGGACTGCACCAGATTTGCCAATTCTTGCTGTGCGATGTACCCCACTCTTCCACCAAGGCACCTGCAAGTTCCCTGACATTTCTGGGGTGAATGGCCCTAGCCCTCACCCTCCGATCCAACAGGTCCCAGATGTGCTCAATGGGATTGAGATCCGGGCTCTTCGCTGGCCATGGCAGAACACTGACATTCCTGTCTTGCAGGAAATCATGCACAGAACGAACAGTATGGCTGGTGACATTGTCATGCTGGAGGGTCATGTCAGGATGAGCCTGCAGGAAGGGTACCACATGAGGGAGGAGGATGTCTTCCCTGTAACGCACGGCGTTGAGATTGCCTGCGATGACAACAAGCTCAGTCCGATGATGCTGTGACACACCGCCCCAGACCATGACGGACCCTCCAGCTCCAAATTGATCCCGCTCCAGTGTACAGGCCTCGGTGTAACACTCATTCCTTCAACGATAAACGCAAATTCATAACTGTGACCTTAATTGCCTACCGTCTGTAAGCTGTTAGTGTCTTAACCTCTCTAGGGGAGGTGGGACGAAATCGTCCCACACTATTCAACAGCCAGTGACAAATCAGAGCGCCAAATTTAAAACCACAAAATGTCATAATTCAAAGTTCTCAAACATAGGACTATTTTACACCATTTTATAGATACACTTCTCCTGAATCGAACCACATTGTCCGATTTCCAAAAGGCTTTACAGCGAAAGCAAAAAATTAGATTATGTTAGGAGAGTACATACACACAAAAAAACACACAGCCATTTCCAAGCAACTAGCATGCATCACAAATACCCAAAACACAGCTAAATGCAGCACTAACCTTTGATGATCTTCATCAGATGACTCTCCTAGGACATTATGTTATACAATACATGCATGTTTTGTTCAATCAAGTTCATATTTATATCAAAAAACAGCTTTTAACATTAGCATGTGATGTTCAGAACTAGCATACCCACCGAAAACCTCCGGTGAATTTACTAAATTACTCATGATAAACATTGACAGAATACATAACAATAATTTTAAGAATTATAGATACAGAACTCCTTTATGCAATCACTATGTTTGATTTTAAAATAGCTTTTCGGCGAAAGCACATTTTGCAATATTCTGAGTACATAGCTCGGCCATCACGGCTAGCTAATTTGACACCCACCAAGTGCACTCCCAGGACTTCTACCAAATGTTGTTTTGGTTCCAATAATCCATAGTTATATCCAAATACAGCCGTTTTGTTCATGCGTTCAGGTAACTATCCAAACGGAGATGCGCGAGCGCATTTCGTGACAAAAAAATTCAAAATATTCCATTACCGTACTTAGAAGCATGTCAAACGCTGTTTAAAATCAATTTGTATGCTACTTTTCTTGTAAAATTGCGATAATATTCCAACCAGGCAACGTTGTATTCATTCAGAGAGAGAAAGAAAAACATGCAGAAGTCTCGTGAATGCGCATCTCAGTCTCACTGTCCCCAGGCTGACCACTCACAAACAGAGCTGTTGTACTTTGCCCAGAGACAGCAGACACCCCATTCCACTTTCTGGGCGGCTTTAGAGAGCCAATGGAAGCCTTAGAAAGTGTCACGTTACAGCACAGATGTAATGTCGATAGAGATGCAACAGAAGGACAACAAATTGTCAGACAGGGCACTTCCTGTATGGAATCTTCTCGGGTTTTGGCCTGCCATATGAGTTCTGTTATACTCACAGACACCATTCAAACAGTTTTAGAAACTTTAGAGTGTTTTCTATCAAAATCTACTAATTATATGCATATTCTAGTTTCTGGGCAGGAGTAGTAACCAGATTAAATCGGGTACATTTTTTATCCGGTCGTGAAAATACTGCCCCCTATCCCAAAGAAGTTAACGACCGTTCCACAGGTGCATGTTCATTAATTTTTTATGGTTCATTGAACAAACATGGGAAACAGTGTTTAAACCCTTTACAATGAAGATCTATGAAGTTATTTGGATTTTTACGAATTATCTTTGAAAAAGGGAAGTTTCTTTTTTTGCTGAGTTTATATGCAGGATTCAGACTTTCTGGGAGGGCTAAACCACAAATTGACTCTGTACCCATACACTCCCAGGCATATTAAAGAGGGAAATATACACACATGCACGCACGCACACACACACACACACACACACACACAGTATATGCAGGATTGACTTTCATGTCTATGAGGAAGGGCTAAACCACAAATTGAGTCTGCACCCATATACTCCCAGGCACGATAAAGACACACACACATACATGCATGCAGACACACACACACCACAGACTTAAAAATGGTATAAAACGTGGGGAAAATAAACCGGTCCTCCGACTGAGCCTTGATAAGATCTGCTCTGCTTGTCTAAAATGTGTTTTTTCAACCCTTATTTATGTCCTTTCTCCAATCTATGTAGGTTAGGCACACAATGCAGCGTCAAACTTAAATTATCTTGACCTTACACCAGCTTTGGTGTCCTCATGCTTCTTCAGGGAGAAAGAAAACGCTATGAAACCAGAATTAACCGGTATAAACCCTGTCATTCAATGTAAGATGGCCGGAGACCTTACTCTCACGGATTAAAAGGTTTACTGGCTTCTTAAGACCTGCGTTGAGAGAATTCCTTTGGCATGGTTTGACTAAATAGCCGTGTGGTAATATGTTTTGTCAAGTTCTAGGAAGTTTGTTAATTCACCTTTAATTGCGTTAGTGAAACACGATTGAAATGTGATATACAGATGTAGGATCATAATTTGATCACTCTTTTGTTGTTTAGAATTTTCCTGCACAGTAGGAAATCAAAACTTGTAGTATATCCAAGGTTTAAAAGGCTTCCAAAGTTTGTAATTTCCACATAAAAATGTCAGTTTTTATTTGCCCTAATGAAAAATGTGTCAACCTCTACAAAAATGTCCATTATTTATAATCCACATAATAATTCACATTTCCTGTTGCTCCAGGATTATTTTCCTTCTGTAGCAAACTGGCTCAAATTAAGATCCTACATCTGTAGTTGCATTACAATGACCACAGCAGTAATTAAGAAGATGATTCAATATCCTCAAAGCAATAGCCTACATTTGGCTACATTTGTATTTGTATTCATTATGGATCCCCATTCCTGCGGTCCAGCAAAATTAAAGCAGTTATATACAGTACAATTAAAAACATTACATTACACAACAAATTCATTTCAATCTGCTGTCACCATATGGATTGTGCTTATTGACTTTTGTGAAAACGTGAGTATTCTGTGAGCCACAAGACTGTGATAGCACGCTGAGCTGTAGCCTAGGCATTGTAATATGAAGGGCATTGTCCAAGTGTAACAAACTCTTTTATTTCACAATCGTGACATTTTTTATCTGCTTGGTCCCCAATAAATCCTGACTTAGATTTTATGTCTTTTCTCTCTCTCTCTCTCTCTGTGTCCCCTGTGGGCTTTTGCTTCACCTTCCTCCTCCTCCTTTCTTCCACTGATAGCTGTAAATAAAAAGATGAGGGCAGAGGCAGACTAAATAATGGAGAAAGGGTTATAAAGTAGAGGAAGGGCCAAAAGGCCTAGAGAGGTCCTTATATTGGCACCGAGAGATTGAAAAAGAGTAAGAGCAGGATGGACTAAGGGAGACCGAAAGACACAAAAGCGATTTGGTGACTTGTGAGTAGCCACAACGTATATAACACTCTGGAAAATACCCCAGCTCATGTGAAAGACAGAGGGATCTGCCAGGGAATGCAGGGAATAGGGCGCTCACAGTAGTGTACTAAACGGTAGTATGGCAGTGTACTAAACACCATTTCAAATTTTCCTACATAAGACCGAATCGAGGCGGTCAGTCATATTTTTCACCATGTAAGGTACAATTCTTGGTCCGTGTGCTGGGATATAAGGAAAAAGGGTGTATTCATCAGGATGCCTACACCTCTGCTGATACTACAGTAGGTGGCAGTATAGGCCTCTCCAACCCAGTTCCTCTTTAAATATTACATTTCTCATTTATTTATTTATTTTTTCAGCTGACAATCTCTTTAAGTGTTCAAGAACCATGTTTTTTTCCCATTATGGAGCCCATGCACATTCATTGTAATAAGTTGGATTTTGTTGGTCTTGTATGAAATCGAAGTTAACCTTGTCTGTTCCTTCTATCATTGAATGACCAGATAAAACATTTTAGCAGACATATGAGGGCGGTGGGCATTCCATGGAATTGGAGAGTCATAGCATGAATGCATAGGCATTGTATACATTACTAGTGATGCACCGATATGACATTTTTGGCTGATACCGATATCCGATATTTTCCTTGCCCCAAAAAAACGATACCGATATCAAAAACCGATATCTAAAATTGTAGCGGCCTTTTAAGCATTCTAGTACAGTTAAATAGTTAACACACACACGGACGCAGCGGTCTATGGCACGGCATCTCAGTGCAAGGTTCGTCACTACAGTCCCTGGTTCGAATCCAGGCTGTATCACATCCGGCCGTGATTGGGAGTCCCATAGGGCGGCTCACAATTGGCCCAGTGTCGTCCGGGTTTGTCCGGGGTAGGCTGTCATTGTAAATAAGAATTTGTTCTTAACTGACTTGCCTAGTTAAATAAAGGTCACACACACCACACTGACCAAAAAGTTATTTTGTTGGCATTTACGTATGTCCCCATTACCAATAAAACATAATCAAAACCTATTTCTTTCACTTACTTGCTGTGCTGTTTTGTTGTTCATTTGTTCAGTCGTTTCATTCTCAACCAGGATTTCTATGGAACGCGGTTTGGGTCTTTGCGTGTCAAAAAAGAAAACAATGACCAATAGACTAGTCAGATAAGCTTGTTGACCAATCAGGGCCTGAATATGACTGCACGTCACATAATAATTTAATCGGTTCATACCTTTTTTACGTAGTTATTACACATTGATTACACTCACTCGTATTTCATATATCACAACGATTCATCGATACGTATGCTATGATGCTGGTGAAGTTGTCTCGCACACCTACAGTGCTGGTTATAAAAAAAGCTAGCTAGCTCATGGATGCAAACAATGTTCTTCCCCAAAAACATAGCAAAACGATATAATCTGTTTCAGTAGCTAACTATATAGCTTGGTGTCATCATCTAAAATAACCCTAATTTATAAAACAGTTCTTATTTGATTAACGGTGGTCGGAGGCATTTATGTGAAGCTAGCCACAATAAGGATTAGCCACAATAGTGGACTTTGCGGCTAGCCTTCAAAATAAAAGTATGGCATAATTCTACTCTTTGTATAAATTTGCATCACTGTCAATGACAAACTTTTATTTTGAAGGCAAACTGCAAACTCCACTATTGTGCCTAATCCTTATTGTGGCTAGCTTCACAACACATAACCAAGTCCGGTCGAGCCTCACTAGCCAGATGAAGCTAGTTGGCTGATTATGACGTTAGCTTTGGGAAACAGGGTTAAGTAGCTGGCTAGCTATTTATTTTCATGAACTTAAGTTCAATTTCAATAGGCAAACAACAAGTGGTAACCTAGCTAATACTTACAAGAATTCCTAAATCATTGCTAAGAATAATGAAAATGACTGCAGTTTCTACTGGTCATTGTTTTCAGGCTGGTTTGTAATGGTGATAGCTAGGTACCAAGCTAAAGCTAGCTACCCCAGAGGTTTCTGTCGAAAATTATGCTTTATTACCAATGTGGTATTGTAAACACATTGTTCGTGGCCGGTGTTTGCTTGTTTGCGTGTCAAAAAAGATACAGTAGCACTGTCAAAGCTGTACAAAAAAGTCTGCAAAGACCCAAACAGTGTTCCATAGTATGTATGTCTTGAAGCTAATAGCAGTGATGCTATTACTGTGTAACTCCGGTAGGGCAACTCTGGTAGGGCACTTGGTAGTGTGTACCGGTGCTCGACCTGTCGGCGAAAGCCAACATCACCCACGACAGAGAATGGTTGATTGTCAAGGGCAATGAATTCCATTATCTTGGCTTTAATGGATTTCGCATTTTGAGTTGTCTCACTGAAATATTCTTACTCTTTCAACTGACTGCTCGACTTGTTGACTGCTCGATCCACACAGCAGACATTGTGGGCTAGGTTATGAATGCTGTGTTAAACGTGTAGCGCAACATTTTACATGCCGTCATTGCGGCATGTACCTACGTTATATAGGTATGCACGGCAGCTTTGACATCGGTGTTGCACATCGGCGTTAAACTAGATCATCTCGTTAACGCACAGTGCTCTATCTGAGGGATTGGGACTGGGTGACAAGGAGGGTATCAGACACTTCTCTGAAGTGTGTGTGGGGCCTCCACTCATCTCACTTCAGTCTCTCGGTGGACCAACTGTCTTAACTAGCCTCCAGATGAGCTTCAATGCCATACATCTCCCCTTCAGTGGCCTCCAACTGCTCTTAAATGCATACTCTTTAACCGATCGCTGCCCGCATCTGCCCGCCCGTCCAGCATCACTAATCTGGACGGTTCTGACTTAGAATATGTGGACAACTACAAATACCTAGGTGTCTGTTTAGACTGTAAACTCTCCTTCCAGACTCACATTAAGCATCTCCAATACAAAATTAAATCTCGAAACGGCTTCCTATTCCGCAACAAAGCATCCTTCACTCATGCTGCCAAACATACCCTCGTAAAACTGACCATCCTACCGATCCTCGACTTCGGCGATGTCATTTACAAAATAGCCTCCAACACTCTACTCAACAAATTGGATGCAGTCTATCACAGTGCCATCCGTTTTGTCACCAAAGCCCCATATACTTCCCACCACTGCGACCTGTACGCTCTCGTTGGCTGGCCCTCGCTTCATACTCGTCGCCAAACCCACTGGCTCCAGGTCATCTACCCGTCTCTGCTAGGTAAAGCCCCGCCTTATCTCAGCTCACTGGTCACCATAGCAGCACCCACCCGTAGCACGCGCTCCAGCAGGTATATCTTACTGGTCACCCCCAAATCCAATTCTTCCCTTTGGCAGCCTTTCCTTCCAGTTCTCTGCTGCCAATAACTGGAACGAACTGTAAAAATCACTGAAGCTGGAGTCTCATATCTCCCTCACTAGTTTTAAGCACCAGCTGTCAGAGCAGCTCACAGATCACTGCACCTGTACATAGCCCATCTGTAAATAGCCCATCCAACTACCTCATCCCCATACTGTATTTATTAATTTATCTTGGTCCTTTGCACCCCACTATCTCTACTTGCACATTCATCTTCTGCACATCTACCATTCCAGTGTTTAATTGCTATATTGTAATGACTTCGCCACCATGGCCTATCTATTGCCTTACCTCCTTTATCCTACCTCATTTGCACACACTGTGTATAGACTTTTTCTACTGTATTATTGACTGTTTGTTTGTTTATTCCATGTGTAACTGTGTTGTTGTGTCTAACTGCTTTGCTTTATCTTGGCCAGGTCGCAGTTGTAAATGCGAACTTGTTCTCAACTAGCCTACCTGGTTAAAAAAAGGTTAAATAAATACAAATAAATAAATAATATAAATATTTGCGTATAAAAGCGTTTCCACTGACATTTCTCACATAATTCGTTTTACTGACACAAAAAGATCCCACCTTGTCTAGCGCATTTTGTTTTGTCAAAACTTGGAAAGTTCACAGACAAAATGTCTGTTTCCTTTATCGTGTCATGCCATTTTTTATCTAACATGAACTGCAATGCAATCATCAGCAAAACGAATAGTTATACACAATTTCCATATACCATCGCACAACAGGTTGAAGTCAAGAGTGGTTTCTTTGCCATCAATGGGTTCCCAAATACAAATAGAACCATAGATGGCAAATGGCACCAGCTTTGCCATAAAAGCACCATCCCAAATCGAGATCAACTATGTAAACAGAAAAGGCTTCCATTCACTTAATGTGCATGTGATAGATTATGGGGTGCACAAATGACGCTGCTGACTGTGGTGGCCCGGTGGAACGCACAACTCGTTCATTCTAAAGAACAGCAATGCTGGCCTAGACGTCTACAGGAGGGAGCTGTTGAGGACGGATGGCTTATTGGTTGCCTACTCATTTAAGTATGTTTGCCATTGGTTGTATAGTTCATAGATTAATAAGAAAGAGTTCCAAACCTCTCTGCCAATAACAGCTAGTTTTAAGTTTACCACTCTCCACTCAGACCACTCCCAGATAGTCCTAGCAAAATTGTGGAATGATAAATTGCTCTTGCTAAGACACTATATTTGTTTCTTTTTGACCATTTTTATTGAAAACAATCACAGTAATGTACTTAATTGTTACCCAGAAGTGTCACTGAGCTCAAGGAAGCAGGAGGGTCTAAGTCAAGCGCAGGAGACAAGTCCGTGAACACACGTAATTTTAATAAATAATCCACAAGTTGCCAAGAAAACAGGTAAGGCAGGGCAGAGCAACACAAATGCCCAAAATACAGCCTGCACGCAGCGTAGGGACGCAGCCCAAAACACGCTGCCACAATACCCACAGGCAGAGGGAAAAAACACCTGCACCTCAGAACAAACACAATCATGAAAAATAATCACGCACAAAGAACAAACCTACACAGAACGACTAAATAAGCCTCCCCCACTAATGAACTAATACTAAACAGGTGCCAACTAAACTAGACCTGACCAACAGAAAATAAAAGAGGATCGGTGGCAGCTAGTAGGCCGGCGACGACGACCGCCGAGCGCCGCCCGGGCGAGGGGCGCTACCTTCCGTCGATGTTGTGACAAGAAGTGAATTAAAATTGTAATAAAAATAGCTGCATTTAGTCTTTAATTGTTAAGGTTAGGGTTTGGAGAGTGTAAGCTGATCCTAAATCTGAGCATCTATAGGTGGACTACCCAAATAAAGTGTTGCCAGTGTAACTTCTGCACTCTTGGAAAAAAGGGTTCCAAAAGGGTTCTCTGAGGATGGATAGGGTTCTACCAAGAACAGTTTTTATCTGAAGAACAGTTTTTGATAGATAAGGGTTATTTGTAATGCAGAGGGTTCTACCTAGGACTGTTTTCATCCTAGAAACAGTTTTTTGAAGAATGGGTTCTTTAAAAGAAGGATTCTTTGGAAGGCAAGAAGTGTTCTTTTTTTCTCTCTATACACCAAGTCACTGGACTCCGTCACATCCTCACATGGTCTCTCTTATCATTGCTATGCAGATGACACAAATACTTTTCTCCTTCCCCCCTTCTGACTCCCAGGTGGCGACGTATCTCCGCATGCCTGGCAGTTAGCTCAGATTTGTCACAAGCTGCATTTCGCGGCATGAGACAAGTGGGACATTTTTGCAGAAAGTAGAGATTGCCTCATCAGATATAGTTTCCTAAAACCAATCTTATAAGATTTTTGCGAGGATTTATAAAGGCAAACACATGCCATTTTGGTGCACATCCAAGTGCCATCCACCCTCATGTTTTTTGGCAATGGGCACTTTTCAGAGGGAGCTTGCTGATCAACATCTCACAGCCCTCGATGAGCCAATGTTTTGAACGCAGTCATTAGCAAAACGACCAGTAACATACCATTTCCATACACCATCGCACAACAGGGTGAAGTCAAGAGGGCTTTCTTTGTCATGATGCCATCAATAGGTTTCCAGATACGAACGAAGCAATAGACAGCACCCACATCGCCATAAAATTGCCATTGCAAAACAATTTCATCTATGTGAACAGAAAAGGCTTCCATTCTTTATGTGCAGGTTGTGATGTGATGCGCAAAAGACGCTGCTGAATGTGGTGAATCGGTGGCCAGGTGGAACGCACGACTCGTTCATTCTGCAGAACAGTAATGTTGGTATATATGTCTACAGGAGGGAGCTTTTGAGGATGGATGGCTTATTGGAGTGTTGCCTACTTATTTGAAGTGTATTTGCTATTGCTAAAGAAACTTGAATTGTCCTTTTTATTTTTACTGGTCAAACCACAACTGAGTGAACCAAATAAAACATTTTGGTTGTACTCAATCTCTGACACTAGCACCTCTATATCAGTAAAAAAAATATATAATATTTTTTTTAGTTGCACTGTTGTATTTCATAGTATGGCTTTGTACATTCCCCACATGTTAAAGGGATGATTTTGACCATATATGGTTAATCAGGGGCATTTCAAAATGCAAACAGCCAAGGTCATGCACGAGCACTGAGGCTGAGATCAATTGGTATTTATCAATGGTTATCTCCTACAGCTGTGCTCCTAGGAGTTTTTGATAAATTACACTTTTTCTATGCGTACGAACATTCTAAATTCCCTTCGTAAGTAATATTTTAGAATTGTTTATACTCAATATTGATAAATGAGTCCCCAGATGTTTCCGACCACTGTGTTAGGGTATAACTAGGCCCAGAAAGAAAGTCCTTATGATGTAATGCAGGGTTTCCCAAACTCAACCCCCCCCCCCTTCGTAGAGGGTTCTACTCTAATATAGAATAATATATGCCAGTTAGTAGATGCTTTTATCCAAAGCGACATATGTGTGCATACATTTTACGTATGGGTGGTCCTGGGAATCAAACACATTACAAGTGCCATGCTCTACCAATTGAGCTACAGGTAGAACCATTTACAGAGGGTTAGATGAAGAACATGTTTTCTAAGAGTGTATCCAGTCTAAGAAAATGCTAGATATTAGATATGCTAGTATGAAGTGTCTCATTGGAATGGCAGTTATGTCTTGGGTTTTGTAGGCAGGCTGCCCTTGGTTCAGTTTTTCATTTGACCAACTTATGGTTAAGGTAAGGATTGGGGGAGGGGATGTTAAATCTGTACCTATAGAGGAAATGTTACCCCCCTGAGCAGGCAGGCTAACTATGATGAATGACTTAAGCCTTAATTAAGAGCACTAACTGTTGTTCACACATGCTGGTTTTAATCATCCACCTGCCTTGAACTCAAAAAGAAAGAAAAATAACTTCTTGGCAAAGAGCAATTTCTCAAACAAGAATTTTGCAAGGACTGTCTGGGAGTGGTCTGAGTGGGGAGGGTAAAACTGAAACCAGTTGTTATTGGCATTTCAAACACTCTTTCGTATTGATCTATTACAGGTCCAATGCAGCTGTTTTTATCTACATATCAAATCATTTCTGGTTAGCAATTAAGTACCTTACCGTGATTGTTTTTTACTTGTCGTGTTTTATGTTTTTGTAAGGAGCCCAGGAAGAATAGCTGATATTTGGCAAAAGATAATGGGGATCCGAATAAACCAACAAATCAATAAACCAAAACAGGCTGAAAAATCAGGCAGTCTTTTCTTTTTTTGTGTGTAATTTTTACCCCCTTTTCGTGATTACGATCTTGTCTTATTGCTGCAACTCCCCAACGGGCTCGGAAGAGGCAAAGGTCGAGTCATGCGTCCTCCGAAACATGACCAGCCAAACCGCGCTTCTTAACACCCACTCGCTTAACCCAGAATCACCAATTTGTCGGAGGAAACACTGTTCAACAGAGACCGAAGTCAGCCTACAGGCGCCCAGCCCACCATAAGGAGTTGCTAGCCAAGGAAAGCCCTCCGGCCAACGCTGGGCCAATTGTGCGCCACCCTATGGGTCTCCCGGTCACAGCTGGTAATGAACCCCAGGCTGTAGTGATGCCGCAACATCGCGATGCAGTGCCTTAGACCACTTCGCCACTCGGGAGGCTCAGGCAGTCTCTTCAAACAGCTCTTACACTAAAAGAGCATTATCATAATTTTAACAACTTCACAGGACTATTCCAACCTCGTGTGAAATATACAGTACATATAAAACACAGGAACATCATGTTTTGACTGCACTGGGGCTTTAACGTCTTTTTGCGTAAAATACTTATTTACCTGGTTGAAACAGAGCCTGTTTGGTTGTAAACTGTGTTTATGATGTCTTCTCAAACAGAAAACTTGTTTACAACCAGAAAATGATCAGATTTTCCCACTTGGGTAAAATCAACTTTAATTACTTATTCATTTTTAGAAGTCATATCACAGTAGGTTAAACTGTTTATTTGTATTTTTTTATTTCACCTTTATTTAACCAGGTAGGCTAGTTGAGAACAAGTTCTCATTTACAACTGCGACCTGGCCAAGATAAAGCAAAGCAGTGCGACACAAAAAACAACACAGAGTTACACATGGAATAAACAAGTCAATAATACAACAGAAAAAGTCTATATATAGTGTGTGCAAATGAGGTAGGATAAGAGAGGTGAGGCAATAAATAGGCCATAGTGGCAAATAATTACAATATAGCAATTAAACACTGGAGTGAAAGATAGCCTGGCTCCTCTCTAGGTTTCTTCCTAGGTTCTGGCCTTTCTAGAGAGTTTTTCCTAGCCACTGTGCTTCTACACCTGAATTGCTTGCTGTTTGGGGTTTTAGGCTGGGTTTCTGTACAGCACTTTGTGACATCAGCTGATTGTAGAAGAGCTTTATAAATACATTTGATTGATTGTGCAGAAGATGAATGTGCAAGTAGAGATACTGCAGTGCAAAGGAGCAAAATAAATAAATAACAGTATGGGGATGAGGTAGTTGTATGGGCTATTTACAGATGGGCTATGTACAGGTGCAGTGATCTGTGAGGTGCTCTGACAGCTGGTGCTTAAAGTTAGTGAGGGAGATATGAGACTCCAGCTTCAGTGATTTTTGCAGTTCGTTCCAGTCATTGACAGCAGAGAACTGGAAGGAAACGCAGCCAAAGGAAGAATTGGCTTTGGGGGTCACCAGTGAAATATACCTGCTGGAGCGCGTGCTACGGGTGGGTGCTGCTATGGTGACCAGTGAGCTGAGATAAGGCGGGGCTTTACCTAGCAAAGACTTATAGATGACCTGGAGCCAGTGGGTTTGGCGACGAATATGAAACAAGGGCCAGCCAACAAGAGCGTACAGGCCACAGTGGTGGGTAGTATATGGGGCTTTGGTGACAAAACTGTAGGGTGGTATATAATGAAAACAGGACAGAGGAAGGTCAGGAAAGGGGCAAACAAGAGTAAAAGCTAGCTAGCTAAGAAGACAAGTGGATGTTACTTACCTAACAATTCCATTGTAACCCATTGGAAGAAGAATGCATACTCGCACACTGTGAATGCTCCCGCAGTTTTATGAAGTGCAACATTTTATAAAGTGCAACATTTTGACCCAAATGTCTTTATTTCCTTAATTTCACTGACAGCGCAGAAGTTGTATGCAAATCCAGATGCTTGAAGTAGTATGCACATTTTGACCAAAGGGTCTTTATGTATCCTATCTAGATGTGTGTACTACATCTGAATTGGTAACCCTGAACATTGGCCCTGTTAAAGTACGCTGGAAATGCACCCTTTGTTTGTGACAGCTTGTCCTCTGGCTGTTCTTGTGACAATAGTGATCATTACTTTTTAAAGCCGTTACACTTGCATAGCCTATTTCTCTCCAAAATTGCTTATTTGTCCAACAAACCTATTGCTCTTACTGTATAGTCACAGAAAAAAACCTGGGTTGTGTTGACGAGGCACAAAACACACAATGCAAGAGGCATATAAACAATTTTCATTGTTTATGTTGCAAAACTGTTTACATTGTGACCTACTGAGCATGATCCAGGCAAACATGGCCTCTGCTACCCTCTCTACCCTTCCCCCCTCCCGCTCCGCTTCTATTGGTAGCCCCTTGGCGTATTGGCGTTGCCCACTTCGCCCCGCTCTGTGTGGTCACTCTGAAAAGCACCCAGACAGCCCTCTTTTTTCCTTGGCCAGGGCTCCCTCAGAGCCCCAGACAAGGGGAGGTTTCCTTTGATTCATGGCCAACACTGGGGACCGCTGCTGGGGTAGCTGTTCTAGCATGTGCCCTGGTCTTTGTTTTGCTCATAGAGGTGCTGTCAGAATGGATTGGAGGCACTAACTAGACTGCTTTTATGTTGCTGTTTGGTGACGGATGCTGGGGTTCAAAGGGACCTGTGGTTTTAAAGATAGGGGTTCTGCTGCAGAAAATGAGTGCTTATGTGTGTGTTGTGGTTGAAACGGTATAGGAGCATTGTGTACTGTATCCATAAGGGTTTGTGTAGAGGGGAGAGAGAGAGAAAAATGGTGAGAAAGTTAAAAGGGAGAGAGAATGAGGTCATCGACAGTCAGGCTTAGGTTCAGACTCTTTGTTCCCCTTTCCATCCTCCTCTTTCCCCTGATCACAGGGGTAGGGGGCAGAGAAGTGGACATTTGGGTTCAGCATCACATTTTCAGAGGCTCGGAAAAGCTGATGATCCTGGCTTTGTTAATGTCCCAAGTCTCCCCCTTCTCTCAGATCCTTCCAGCGACACTCCACAATACAGGGCACACCCACACACACACACAGGACATCACAGATAGGACATCACAGATGTGCCCCGGACTCAGAGGCGCAGGCAGGAAGCAGGGATTATGGAAACGCCATTAAAGTCATACCTCTGTACATGAACTCTGCTTATTCCCAGCGTAGGTACGGACATACTGTAGTCGCTTGTAAGGACTCATGCGCAAAGACATGAGAATGCACAGACACACAATAACATTCTTGCTCACCGACACACATCACTCTCACTCAGATCCACACTGCATTCTAACACACACACACACACACACACACACACACACACACACACACACACACACACACACACACAAAGTATACTCACCATGGATAAATACACTTACAAGACACACATCACTCTCACTCAGATCCGCACCTCATTCTGACACACACAGACACACACATACAGTTGAAGTCGAAAGTTTACATACACCTTAGCCAAATACATTTAAACTCAGTTTTCACAATTCCTGATATTTAATCCTAGTAAGAATTCCCTGTCTTAGGTCAGTTAGGATCACCACTTTATTTAAGAATGTGAAATGTCAGAATAATAGTAGAGATAATGATTTATTTCAGCTTTTATTTCTTTCATCACATTCCCAGTGGGTCAGAAGTTTACATACACTCAATTGCCTTTAAATTGTTTAACTTGGGTCAAACATTTCGGGTAGCCTTCCACAAGCTTCCCACAATAAGTTGGGTGAGTTTTGGCCCATTCCTCCTGACAGAGCTGGTGTAACTGAATCAGGTTTGTAGGCCTCCTTGCTCGCACAAGCTTTTTCAGTTCTGCCCACACATTTTCTATAGGATTGAGGTTCAGGGCTTTGTGATGGCCACTCCAATACCTTGACTTCGTTGTCCTTAAGCTATTTTGCCACAACGTTGGAAGTATGCTTGGGGTCATTGTCCATTTGGAAGACCAATTTGCGACGAAGCTTTAACTTCCTGACTGATGTCTTGAGATGTTGATTCAATATATTGTGGTGGTTTATTTCTGTATTATCAAATTAGGAGAGACAAACTTATCACACAAGTCAGAGTTATACTTAAACTACATCTTTAATAATAAGAGCTTTGCAATAGCAATGACTTGTCAACGATTCACCATTTTCTAATGATCCGTTGAGAGTGGCAAAACAAAAGTACAAAGGTCTTTTATAGCCAAGATACACCCCTTTCAACCTACATGACGAACAACAGATACATAGAATGGTCACAAGGTTAAGATTTGTATGAAAGATATCTATAATACATAGCAGACAACAGTTTTCATTGTATAGACCAGTGTCTGGCCCTCCTACTCCAAACTGGAACCATCTCTCCCTTGTACGGTATAGAACAAAACATTAACTCACGTTCTCTGGAACGCTCTTTAGGTTTTATCACCCAAAGAGATCGTAAATCTCCTCTGTCAGTGTTATCTCATAGAGGCCCATCCTCAGTAAAACACACACATAATAGTTAACTTCTCTAAGATAGGGGGCAGTATTTTGACGTCCGGATGAAAGGCGTGCCCAAATTAAACTGCCTGCTTCTCGGGCCCAGAAGGTAGGATATGCATATTATTAGTAGATTTGGATAGAAAACACTCAGTTTCTAAAACTGTTTGAATGATGTCTGTGAGTATAACAGAACTCAAATGGCAGGCAAAACCTGATAAAAAATCCAACCAGGAAGTCACTTGTAGTTATTCTATCTAATCCCTATCAAAACTACAGTGTCTGTGGGGTCATTTTGCACTTCCTAAGGCTTCCGTTGGCTGTCAACAGCCTTTAGAAACGTATTTAATTTAACCTCTTACATCTAGACGTTCCGCTAGCGGAACACCTGCTCCAATATCCAATGATGGGCGTGGCGCGAAATACAAACTCCTCTAAAATCCGAAAAATTAAATTTTTCAACAATATGACTATTTTACACCATTTTAAAGACAAGACTCTCCTTTATCTAACCACACTGTCCGATTTCAAAAAGGCTTTACAGCGAAAGCAAAACATTAGATTATGTCAGCAGAGTACCCAGCCAGAAATAATCAGACACCCATTTTTCAAGCTAGCATATAATGTCACAAAAACAAAACCACAGCTAAATGCAGCACTAACCTTTGATGATCTTCATCAGATGACAACCCTAGGACATTATGTTATACAATGCATGCATGTTTTGTTCAATCAAGTTCATATTTATATCAAAAACAAACTTTTTTACATTAGCATGTGACGTAGATACAGAACTCCTCTATGCACTCGATATGTCCGATTTTAAAATAGCTTTTCGGTGAAAGCACATTTTGCAATATTCTCAGAAGATAGCCCGGCATCACAGGGCTAGCTATTTAGACACCCAGCAAGTTTAGCCTTCAAGTTTAGCCTTCAGGGCAAAACATGGTCAGAGAGGGCGCTTCCTGTTTGGAAGCTAATAATTATATGCATATTCTAGTTTCTGGGCAGGAGTAATAATCAGATTAAATCGGGTACGTTTTTTATCCGGCTGTGAAAATACTGCCCCCTATCCATAACAGGTTTTAATGCGTCTCCTGTTACTGGGCAGAGAATAGGAGCTCAATCAATCAGTGGATTGCCTGGGACCAGTGAGTTGTTTACTGCGCAGGCACACTGGCGTGCCGCTTCTTCTTTTTCCTCTGTAATGAATACGCTATGGTCAGGTTGGAATATTATCAAAGTTTTATGTTAAAAAGACCCTAATGATTGATTGTAAACATCGTTTGACATGTTTCTACTAACGGTAATGGAACTGTTTGACTTTTCGTCTCTGGTTTTGCGCTCTTGCGTTATGCCTTTGGATTAGTGATCTGAACGCGCGAACAAAACGGAGGTATTTGGACATAAATATGGAGTATTTCGAACAAAAATTACATTTCTTGTGGAAGTAGGAGTCCTGGGAGTGCATTCCGACGAAGATCAGCAAAGGTAAGGGAAGATTTATAATACTAATTCTGAGTTTAGTTGAATCCAGAACTTGGCGGGTAACTGTATAGCTTGCTTTGATGGCTGAGCTCTGTACTCAGAATATTGAAAAATGTGCTTTCGCAGTAAAGCTATTTTAAAATCTGACACAGCGGTTGCATTAACCTGTTAAGGCTAGGGGGCAGTATTTACACGGCCGGATAAAAAACGTACCCGATTTAATCTGGTTACTACTCCTGCCCAGTCTTGAACGCACGAACAAAACGCCGCTGTTGGAACATAACTATGGATTATTTTGTACCAAACCAACATTTGTTATTGAAGTAGAAGTCCTGGGAGTGCATTCTGACGAAGAACAGGAAAGGTAATCAAACTTTTCTAATAGTAAATCGGAGTTTGGTGAAGGCTAAACTTGCTGGGTGTCTAAATAGCTAGCCCTGTGATGCCGGGCTATCTACTTAGAATATTGCAAAATGTGCTTTCACCGAAAAGCTATTTTAAAATCGGACATATCGAGTGCATAGAGTTCTGTATCTATAATTCTTAAAATAATTGTTATGCTTTTTGTGAACGTTTATCGTGAGTAATTTAGTAAATTGTTAGTAAATTCGCCGGAAGTTTTTGGTGGGTATGCTATTTCTGAACGTCACATGCTAATGTAAAAAGCTGGTTTTTGATATAAATATGAACTTGATTGAACAAAACATGCATGTATTGTATAACATAATGTCCTAGGTGTGTCATCTGATGAAGATCATCAAAGGTTAGTGCTGCATTTAGCTGTGGTTTTGGTTTTTGTGACATATATGCTTGCTTTGAAAATGGCTGTGTGATTATTTTTGGCAGGGTACTCTCCTGACATAATCTAATGTTTTGCTTTCGCTATAAAGCATTTTTGAAATCGGACATTGTGGTTAGATTAATAAATCTTCTTAGGGCTAGGCTAGGTGAAATTGGAGGGCACCCAATTCAATTAAATAATCATAAAAATTATGGATATTAAACATCTAGGTACATACAAATGTCTTATATCGGTTAAAAGGTTAAATTCTTGTTAATCTAACTGCATTGTCCGATTTACAATAGGCTTTACAGCGAAAGCATGCCATGCGATTGTTTGAGGACGGCGCCCCACATCAAAATATTTTTCAACCAGCACAGGCTTTGTAAAATCACAAATAGCGATTAAATATTCACCTACTTTTTTAAAATCTTCCTCTGATTTGCAATCCAAAGCGTCCCAGCTACAACATGCGTGGTCGTTTTGTTAGATAAAATCCTTCTTTATATCCCAAAAAGTCTGTTTAGTTGGCGCCATTGATTTGAGTAATTCACTCATTAAACATGCAGAGCAAGGAATCCAAAAAGCTACCGCTGAACTTTGTTAAAACAAGTCAAAATACGTTTCTATTTAATCCTCAGGTACCGTAAAATGTAATTAAACAATAATATTTCATACGGAAAGAAGTATGTTCAATAGGAAAGTAAAATGAGAAGTTGCGTGTCCTCTTCGTTGCGCGCACACAGACTGATTTCCAACTCTGACTCCCAGTACCAAAACTCAAAATTCTCTCTCTTTTGGGAAGAAACAAGCCTGAAACCTTGAACAAAGACTGTTGACATCTAGTGGAAGCCATAGGAATTGCGATCTGGGAGCTGGAACTACATATGACATATAGCTTTCCATTGTAAGAGCATTGGTCCTCAAAACAATATCAATTGTGTTATAGTCTCATACATTATTTTAACATTTCTACAATCTATCTTCAAAGTGTTTTCTATCCAAGGGTACCAAGTATATGCATATCGTGCCTTCTGGACCTGTTTAACAGGCATTTTACTTTGGGCACGTAGGTCAGAGAGGAAGTGGAGAAAATAAACCCTAGCCAGAATAATTAAGAAGTAAAGAAATTCCACAAATTAACTTTTAACAAAGCACATCTGTTAAATGAAATGCATTCCAGGTGACTACCTCATGAAGCTGGTTGAGAGAATACCAAGAGTATGCAAAGCTGTCATCAAGGCAAAGGGTGGCTACTTTGAAGAATCTCAAATATAAAACATATTTTGATTTGTTAAAAACTTTTTTGGTTACTATATATAGTCATGTCCAAAAGTTTTCAGAATGACACAAATATTAATTTCCACAAAGTTTGCTGCTTCAATGTCTTTAGATATTTTTGTCAGATGTTACTATGGAATATTGAAGTTTAATTACAAGTATTTCATTAGTGTCAAAGGCTTTTATTGACAATTACATGAAGTTGATGCAGAGTCAATATTTGCAGTGTTGACTCTTCTTTTTCAAGACCTCTGCAATCTGCCCTGGCATGCTGTCAATTAACTTCTGGGCCACATCCTGACTGATGGCAGTCCATTCTTGCATAATCAATGCTTGGAGTTTGTCAGAATTTGTGGGTTGTTTGTTTGTCCACCCGTCTCTTGAGGATTGACCACAAGTTCTCAATGGGATTAAGGTCTGGGGAGTTTCCTGGCCACGGACCCAAAATATCGATGTTTTGTTCCCCGAGCCACTTAGTTATCAATTTTGCCTTATGGCAAGGTGCTCCATCATGCTGGGAAAGGCCTTGTTCGTCACCAAACTGTTCCTGGATGGTTGGGAGAATTTGGAGGATGTGTTGGTACCATTCTTTATTCATGGCTGTGTTCTTAGGCAAAATTGTGAGTGAGCCCACTCCCTTGGCTGAGAAGCAACCCCACACATGAATGGAACTTTCGTGGGTGCCCTGAAGCCTTCTTCACAACAATTGAACCGCTCTCCTTGAAGTTCTTGATGATTCGATAAATGGTTGATTTAGGTGCAATCTTACTGGCAGCAATATCCTTGCCTGTGAAGCCCTTTTTGTGCAAAGCAATGATAACGGCACGTGTTTCCTTGCAGGCAACCATGGTTGACAGAGGAAGAACAATGATTCCAAGCACCGTCCTCCTTTGGAAGCTTCCGGTCTGTTATTCAAACTCAATCAGCATGACAGAGTGATCTCCAGCCTTGTCCTCGTCAACACTCATACCTGTGTTAACCTGTTTGGGATAGGGGGCAGTATTGAGAATTTTGGAAAAAATATGTGCCCATTTTTAACTGCCTCCTACACCAACTCAGAAGCTAGAATATGCATATTATTATTATATTATCAGGTTTGGATAGAAAACACTGAATTTTCTAAAACTGTTTGAATGGTGTCTGTGAGTATAACAGAACTCCTATGGCAGGCAAAAACCTGACAAGGTTTCAAGCAGGAAGTACCCTGTCTGACAAGGAGTCGTGCGTCTTGCATCTGTTTATTGAAAAGTAAGGATCTTAGCTGTAACGTGACAATTCCCAGGGCTCCGATAGGCTCTCAGAACCCGGGAAATACCTGAAGGTTGACGAGGCAGCCTCAGGCTGAAACACATTATCGCCTTTGGCAAGTGGCGGCTCAGAGGACCTTTGAATGAGGCGCATGCACGATTCGCTCCTGAGGAGAAATTTTATTCGGCTGTTTAGGCTCAATGCATATTCCCGGTCGGAATATTATCACTTTTCTACGAGATAAATGGCATAAAAATTGGTTTTAAACAGCGGTTGACATGCTTCGAAGTACAGTAATGGAATATTTAGAAATTTTTTGTCACGCCAATGCGCCATGCGCGAGACCGTGATGTTGCATTCTGATAGTGTCTAGAACTCACGAACAAAACGTCGCTGTTTGGATATAACGATGGATTATTTGGGACCAAACCAACATTTGTTATTGAAGTAGAAGTCCTGGCAGTGTATTCTGACGAAGAACAAGCAAGGTAAGAACATTTTTCTTATAGGAAATGTGATTTTGGAGGAGGCAGACCTGGATGGGTGTCTAAATAGCTAGCCCTGTGATGCCGGGCTATGTACTTAGATTATTGCAAAATGTGCTTCATCCGAAAAGCTATTTTAAAATCGGACATATCGAGTGCATAGAGGAGTAATGTATCTATAATTCTTAAAATAATTGTTATGCTTTTTGTGAACGTTTATCGTGAGTAATTTAGCAAACTGTTAGTAAATTCCCCGGAAGTTTGCGGGGGTTATGCTTTTTCTGAACGTCACATGCTAATGTAAAAAGCTGTTTTTTGATATAAATATGAACTTGATTGAACAGACATGCATGTATTGTATAACACAATGTCCTAGGTGTGTCATCTGATGAAGATCATAAAAGGTTAGTGCTGCATTTAGCTGTGGTTTGGGTTTATGTGACATGATATGCTAGCTTGAAAAATGGGTGTCTGATTATTTCTGGCTGGGCACTCTGCTGACATAATCTAATGTTTTGCTTTCGTTGTAAAGCCTTTTTGAAATCGGACAGTGGGGTTAGATTAACGAGATTCTTGTCTTTAAATAGCTGTAAAATAGTCATATGTTTGAGAAATTGAAGTAATAGTATTTCTAACGATTCAAAAATCGAGCCACTGGATTTCAGTGGCTGTTACGTAGGTGGGACGAGTTCGTCCCACATGCGCCAGAGAGGTTAATGAGAGAATCACTGACATGATGTCAGCTGGTCCTTTTGTGGCAGGGCTGAAATGCAGTGGAAATGTTTTTTGGGGATTCAGTTCATTTGCATGTCAAAGAGGGATTTTGCAATTAATTGCAATTCATCTGATCACTCTTCATAACATTCCGGAGTATATGCAAATTGCCATCATACAAACTGAGGCAGCAGACTTTGTGTCATTCTCAAAACTTTTGGCCACGACTGTATGTGTTATTTCATAGTTTTGATGTTTTCACTATTATTTTACAATAATAAAAATAAAGAAAAAACCTTCAATGAGTAGGTGTGTAAAAACTTATGACTGGTACTGTGTATGCATGTAATTGTATTTCGTTTTATTCTCATATTATTGTATAAACCCTGAAAATGTCATGTTGATAGGACATTCATTTCTTGAGATATTTTAATTTGTGTTTGTTAATCTTAGTCCTCCTGTGTCATTTTTGGAAAAGGCTTTGCAATTGACCTTTTGACCCCAAATTCCTTTCCGTAGAAGCCTTTGTGTAGAAAGATGAGTTCGGGGACAGGATGTGTGTGCGTGTCTGTGTGCGTGTGAGATATAGAGAAGGAGAGAGTGAGAGGAATGGAAAGAAAGAAAGAGAGAAAATCTACTTGTGGATTGTGTACTGTACTGTTCCATTTCTCCTTGAAAGAAGAGAAGCCTTCTAACAAGACTATCTTTTCTGGGGTAGTCGTCTAAAAGAGACAATTTAGCATGGCTCTTTTCCTATAATTGTGCTATTTTCATAATAACAGTGAGTAGTCGGCTAATCAACTAGTCTCAATCAGCCTTCAGCCTTATCAAGTTGTATTTCGTGTTTAAATGTGCTTCTATCTTTATCTCTTAGTCACAATAGAATAGAGGGCTGCTCCTAAATAACACAACAAGGAAGCCACAAGTGCCTGAGTCACGTAGACACACACACACACACACACAGTTCCCTGCTGAATCTACAGTGCCTATCGTAAGTATTCATCCCCTTTGGATTTCTTGACATTTATGTGGGATTAAAATGGATTTGGGCAGGCAAACCTTTAGTGTAGATATTTTCCTGATTCATTTGTGGAGTGTCTCAGTGTGGTGTAAGGTACAGTAGGTGAAGGCTGTGTGCACTACAGATGTCTAACCATTGTGAGGAAGGTCCCCTCATAGTCTATAAAATATGATTGTTGGAATTTAGTATAGTTTTGGATGAACGTATTCTTGATATTGATGAAGTGCATCTGTGTGTGTGTGTGTGTCCAGACCTCGACAAACCAGTTCTGACGGTGCACCAGACCATCAGCGATGTGCGCGGAAGCTACTACCAGGAGAAGACGGTGTTCCTCCGCTGTACCGTCAACTCCAACCCCCCGGCCCGCTTCATCTGGAAACGAGGCACCACTCCCATAGAGCAGAGCAAGGATCAAGGAGTGGACATCTACGAACCGCTATACACACAGGTACTGTACGAGGACCACCAACACACATTTACACTCTTAAGCTACTAGCATTGTACCCCATGCAACAGATCAAGGATAACAGACCCACAACCCATAGATTAGTATATGCGCAGGCTCACTACACACACACACACACAAATTAACCGCAACAAAGAAAGGATAACTGAGTGGACATCTACACTCTAAAAAATGCTGGGTTAAAAACAACCCAATTTAAATGCTGGACTGAACACACACTGGGTTATTTTGACCCAGCCAGTTGGGTTGCGTTAATAACACAGCATGTTGGGTTGTTTGGATCACCCAAACATGGTTTAATTTTATCCAGGTCACCCATGATACAATGTCGGGAGATGACGTGGAAATTGGCTACTAGGGGTAACAGTGAGCATTGTTACCTTCAAGTAGGTTTCAGTTTTTGCTAGGGCAGCGTTTCGCAAACTCGGCCCTCGGGACCCCAAGGCATGCACTTAGATTTTTTGGCCCTAACATTACACAGCTGATTCAAATGATCAAAGCTTGATGATTAGTTGATTATTTGAATCAGCTGTGTATTGCTGGGGCAAAACCAAAACGTGCACCCCGTGCACCTGCACTATGGTGTTGTGGATGGGAATGGGGGATGGATGTAAGCATTTGCCTCTGATTCCAGAGGTTGCAAGTTCAAATCCAGCGATAGGAAGTTGTTTTTGATATTTTTTTTTAAATCTATCCCAAATCTTAATCCATATTGCATAGGCTCTTGGGGAACTCATAAAATTCTGTAAGCCTAATTAAAGCTTCAAAAGTGTAGTTGTTTAACCTTAACGTGTGATAACAATACAACGGAACAGATGAACTGGAATGACATTTACTCTCACGCGTGGCCAAAAAATAACTATCTGAAAGCCATGCCCCTACTAAGCCACGCCTCCATTATTTTGAGCTGACCCACTGGGTCATATCTCAATAACCCAGCATGCATAACACAGCACCCAGCATCAATTACCCAGCAATTTTTAAAGAAATCAACCCAACTAAAAGGTGCTGCATGTTCAATCCAATGTCTGCATTGGCCATGCAGCATATACAGTGATACGGACTCTGCAGAAGTCAGAATCATACTTCTTTTGTTTTTCCGGAGCAGCGCAGAGCTCTTGAGCAGAGCTGTTGTGAAGGAAGTTGTCAAGGAAGTGAGTTTGTGTTTATACAAGACCTCCCGCCCCCACCTACCGTCAACCAATCATGTCAATGTGGCGCTATATAGAGCTATGCTGAGCCATACGCATTGTTACAAAACTTGGGAGGCGCACGGCGATGCGGTACAGAGCTCAAATTGGCCTTTGGAGGCTCCGCAATTGTGTCACACCCTCCATACGGAGACTCTGACCACATTTTCGGATCAACCATAAATTGGCTTTCAGTGATCCAACACCTGAAACCCAGCAGTTGGGTCAACCAAATTTTTTAGAGTGTACACAAGCATCTGAGTTCCTCAAGCGCCTACGCATACCCCATTGTTGGGATAGTTGCCACTTTGTTACAATACGTACATATTAATGTTATATTAAAACATGTAATGTGAACAATTTTCATTTGCAGTGTAGAAACTTAAAGTCCTGAACAGTCAATGTTCAGTTCATGGTTTTCATGAAATGTGATGATATTTGCATGAAACCAGATCAAAGTATGATGACCAAAGTATGAAGAATGACTGTTGCTTCCACATTGATAAAGTTTGTTCATAAAGTTACTGGTCCCCTCCCTCATGTCAAAAACTTGGATTCATTATTAGAGGGATAGGGTCACATCACCCTAACGCTCTTATTTTAATACACCAATGGTAACATGATATTCTCTTACTGAATTTAAATAAGTACTGTCTTCAAATCAAACTTTGTCACATGCGCCGAATACAACATGTGTACACCTTACCGTGAAATGCTTACTTACAAGCCGTTAACAAACAGCGCAGTTCAAGAAAGAGTTAAGAAACTATTTACCAAATAAACTAAATTAAAAATGTATAAAAAGTAACACAATAAAATATCAATAACGAGGCTATGTACAGGGGGTACCAGTACCGAGTCAATGTGCGGGGGTACAGGTTAGTCAAAGTTATTTGTACATGTAGGTAGGGGTGAAGTGACTATGCATAGATAAAATACAGCGAGTAGCAGCAGTGTAAAAAACAAATGGGGGGGTGTCAATGTAAATAATCCAGTGGACATTTGATTAATTGTTCAGCAGTCTTATGTCTTGGGGGTAGAAGCTGTTAAGGTGCCTTTTGGTCCTAGACTTGGCGCTCCGGTACCGCTTGCCATGCAGTAGCAGAGATGTTGGTCTTGTAACCAACATCTAAGAAGGTGTGTTTGTAGAGGGGCGTGGTTTGTACAGCTAGATAGCTACTGGTGCCAAAATCTGACGCAGTTGTCATATCAACACATCAATCAATGCTGGTGTGTACCATGTTACAAGAGACATGCCAAATGGGAGATGTATAAAATGGAATTATCATCATTGAAGCAACTTTGTGTATCACCAAATTTGCTTGAGATGATGTTACTGCTCACTGCATCCAAGTTTCTTGACATACATATACTCGGAAGTTTACATACACCTTAGCCAAATACATTTAAACTCAGTTTTTCACAATTCCTGACATTTAATCCTAGTAAAAATAGGATCACCACTTTATTTTAACTGGGCAAGTCAGTTAAGAACAAATTCTTATTTACAATGACGGCCTACCCTGACCAAACCTATACCCGACGACGCTGGACCAATTGTGCGCCGCCTTATTGGATCAATCAATCAATGTGCATGCAAAAACACATATTGAAAAAATATATAATAAATCTACCTACAATAGAGGATGCTGGGTAATATGATAATGATGAGAGTGGTTTTTGAGAGTGTGTGATGATTGTACCAAACATTTTCATACTTTATTCCCAATGCTGCCTGTTCCACCTGTCTATGCCTTGTTGTGCATCCCAAAAGGCACCCTATTTTCTATATAGTGCACTACTTTTGACCAGAGTGCTATGTGCCCAGGTCAAAAGTAGTGAAAGTGAGTAGGGTGCTATTTGGAAAGCAACCTTGTCTGACTGAGTGGGATTCTTCGTGTTTCATTCTTCCACTGTTGTAGTGTGGGAAGAGCCACTCTGGCTAATTGCTCTCTCAGGGTGGCGCTTTTTAGCAGACCATGTAGCTTCTTAAATGAAGGAGAATGAAGGAGAACACAGGAAACAATGCTAGATGCTAGAGAATGGTGTACTGACTGACTCAGAGCATAATGGTTGCCTGTGAGTGTGTCTATGAGAGAGAGTGTGTGTGTTTATGTGTGTTTATGTGTATGAGTGAGAGAGTCAGAGTGTGCGTGAGCATGTGAGTCAGAGTGTGCGTGAGCATGTGTGTGTTCATGCGTGTGTAAACCATGGCCATGAACGGTCGTCCAAACATTGAGCTGTTCGCAGTGAGTATTATCTGTGACTAGCTGTCTATAAGCATCGAGTCACACTGTACTAACTGCTATAGTCCCTGTTCGAGTGGTTGAACTTTGAGCTCCAATTTGGGGTAGATGGGCTAAACAATGGACAATTCCTCAGCTATGTTGTTGGATGCTAGTCAATTGTTGTTCTACCGCAACATATTCCACATTGGTGCCTCGTGCTTTGAGACTAAAAGCTCAGCTTTGACAGTATGTGTGTTTTTTGGTGTTTTTAATCTGTGTAAAATTGTGTATGTGTGTGTGTTGGTTCTTCTCACTTGTTGTGACATGTTCCACATCCCCGTGAGGACAAAGGCTATTTTAAACACAGGGGTTAGGTTTAAGGTTATGGTTAAAATTAAGGTTAGAGTTAGAATTAGGGTTAGGGTAAGGGGTTAGTGGTTAGGTTTAGGAGTTATGGTTACGGGTTAAGGTTCAAGGTTAGGGAAATAGGATTTTGAATGGAAATAAATATTAGATCCCTATGAGGATAGAAGAACAAAACATGTGTGTGTGTGCTCAAGGATGAACATATCACATGGAACATGTGTTTGGTTATGTACTTGGTATGTTCTATTATTTTATCCTTGCTCTACTCTGTGTGTTATTTTGAGACTGTGTTAGTGTGTGTGCACATACTTGTGTGTATGTTTCACAGATGTCAACTGCATTATCCTTGCTCTATCCAATGGGATGTGATAACTGAGCATGTATATGTTTGTGTGTAGGCCCATGCCTGTGAGTCTGTATCCATGAGCAGTTCTATGGGTTGTAGGGAATTTGAAGTGTTAACGTGTGTATGCATGGTGTATAAGCTGTGTGTTACTCTCATACATACAATACCTGTGTGTAGAGCAGCTCATACACCCCAAAAAACGATGTGTTAAAAACAACCCAATTTGGGTTATATGGTAACTCGGCTCTGGGTAAATATTGGACAGAACACACACTGGGTTATTTTTACCCAGCCAGTTGGGTTGTTTGAATTACCCAAAATGGGTTAATTTAACATCAGCTGGGTTTTTATTCACTTTTTTTGAATGTAATACAAATGTTATTTTCAGGAGGAGTGGCCTATTAGAGGCTTGGGTTTCAGATAATTATTTTTGGCCACCAGTGGGAGTAAATGTCATTCCTGTTCATCAAGTTAACACTTAAAGCAGCCATTTCAACTGCTCATACATTATATTTACTTATTACTCTTCCATTGTTTTAAGTCATGCCACCCTCTGTCCTTGACCTTTCCTAAATAAGTCTATATAACACACTGTTTGTGTTAGAATCTGAATATAACAAACAGAACTGGAGTTATAACCAGTTTTAGGAGGGCATGTCATTTTTTTTTATGGTTTTCTCCCGTTGCCCCTCCTCCCAACAGTAGGACCTACTCCGCTCCTTCCGACAGTTGAAAGTGCAGTGCCCAGCTGATGATCACCCCGATAATTTCCTTAAATCTGAACCGAAACGAATTAAGTAAAGTATGATGGGGAGAATGGGTCAGTTGATGAGCGAAGGTAAGCGAACGATGCATAATTATGTAAACTCCAATTGTGAATTAAGAACAGGGCGGCCATTGTTTTAATCCATTCTAATTATAGGCCTAATCTTAAAATGGTATGTACCCTGGATCAGTCCACCGTAACAAAGCAATCTTATCAGTCTACTCTGACCCTAGTTGGAGAAGTTGGAGTTGGCTAAACAGTGAGAGTGTGTGTAATTGTACATGCTGAGCAGCTTTCAATATCTGGGAAAATATCCGCAGCAGGAGAGTGTTGTAGAATGTGGTGATGAGGCTTGTGGAACCTTACATTGGCAAGGGGAGAAATGTCACGATGGATAACTTCTTCACTTCACTGTCATTGGCAAACAAGTTGCTTGCAAAGAAAACAAGTCTGGCCGACACCATGAACAAAGTGAGAAGGGAGCTCAATCCCTATTCGCAAAATAAGGCACATGCACAGCTATTGTTCTCCACAACGGTCCTGAAGAATGACAAGACAACAGGACACAACAAAGAGAAAGCCGAATACTATTACAGACTACAACCAAGCAAAGATATGTGGAAGTGTGACAAGCAAGTGAAAGTTACAAACACTGTCAAATATTTGGAGGGTTAACAGCTAAATGAAATCCAACTGATGCTATTGTGTGAAGATGCACACAGGTATGAACTGACAACAATTTACTATTTTTTGACTGCTGTCATATCAACACTTATGCTTATTATAATGCCACTATTGCTTTTGTGCCGAGTTTCACTATTTATCAAGGCCAAGTGGCGCTTATAATGATGTTTAGGCTACTGATGTTTTCATAATTTGACCGCATGTCTTTTGACCGTGCTTGGTGGTTGTGGTATTTTTAAAATTTATTTTGTCATTATAAAAATAAGGTGCTACCATGTTCGAACATGTATGCTTTCTGTTTCATAGTTCTAACAAAGGCACTCCACTAATAAAATTTATTGAACACTTTAATGTTTGTGTTTTCAGTGTTTTTTTTGTTTTTACATATAGCCTACAGTAACATAAACAAATGAAAATGCTATTGTGTTATTTGAAATAAAATAAAAATCATATTCTAACGTTACCCAAGGCCTTCATAAACACAACCAAATGATTATATTTGTGATAGCTTATATGACATATACAATATAGCATGTTGCAATCAGAAAGTTAGTTAGCTTGAAAGGGGGTCCATCAAGACCCAAGTTTGAAAAGACAGGCTGAGTGGTGTTAATGGTCCCAAACAGTCATTCTGATTCCCTTGTAAAATTGCGTTTTGAGACTAAAATATACCCCATAATATTTTTTGGGGGATAGAAATGCTCACACTTTTTTCAAAAAGTACTTTTTCTCTCATGGATAACTACCAGGAAGTTTCAATGGACAAGTTCAGTGGGCGGGGAGCTTATATTAATTTGCTTGCCTGGACTGACGACTCTTTGAAAACCTACAGTTGAAGTCAGAAGATAACATACACTTAGGTTGGAGTCATTAAAACTTGTTTTTCAACCACTCCACAAATTTCTTGTTAATTAACAAACTATAGTTTTGGCAAGTCAGTTAGGACATCTACTTTGTGCATGACACAAGTCCTTTTTCCAACAATTGTTTACAGACAGATTATTTCACTTATAATTCACTCTATCACAATTCCAGTGGGTCAGAAGTTTACATACTAAGTTGACTGTGCCTTTAAAAAACTTGAAAATTCCAGAAAATTATGTTATGGCTTTAGAAACTTCTGATAGGCTAATTGACATCATTTTAGTCAATGGGAGGTGTACCTGTGGATGAATTTCAAGGCCTACCTTCAAACTCAGTGCCTCTTTGCTTGACATCATGGGAAAATCAAAAAGAAACCAGCAAAGACCATCCTTGGGAGCAATTTCCAAATGCTTGAAGGTACCACGTTCATCTGTACAAACAATAGTATGCAAGTATAAACACCATGGGACCACACAGCCATCATACCGCTCAGGAAGGAGACACATTCTGTCTCCTAGACATGAACATACTTTTTTCTCCCCAATTTCATGGTATTCAATTGTTAGTCGTTACTGTCTTGTCTCATCGCTACGACTCCCGCACGGACTCGGGAGAGGCGAAGGTCGAGAGCCTTGCGTCTTCCAAAACAACCCAACCAAGCCGCACTGTTTCTTAACACAGCGCGCATCCTACCCGGAAGCCAGCCGCACCAATGTGTCGGAGGAAACACCGTACACCTAGCGACCTGGTCAGCGTGCACTGCGCCTGGCCCGCCACAGGAGTTGCTAGTGCGCGATGAGACAAGGATATCCCTACCGGCCAAACCCTCCCTAACCCGGACAACACTAGGCCAATTGTGCGCCGCCCCATGGGCATCCCCGTTGCGGCCGGCTGCGACAGAGCCTGGGCTCGAACCCAGAGTCTCTGGTGGCACAGCTAGCACTGCGATGCAGTGCCTTAGACCACTGCGCCACCCAGGAGGCCCAGATGAATGTACTTTTGTGCGAAAAGTGCAAATCAATCCCAGAACAACAGCAAAGGACCTTGTGAAGATGCTGGAGGAAACAGGTACAAAAGTATCCATATCCACAGTAAAAACGAGTCCTACATCGACATAACCTGAAAGACGGCTCAGCAAGGAAGAAGCCACTGCTCCAAAACCACCATAAAAAAGCCAGACTACAGTTTGCAACTGCCCATGGGGACAAAGAACATACTTTTTGGAGAAATGTCCTCTGGTCTGATGAAACAAAAATAGAACTGTTTGGCCATAATGACAATTGTTATGTTTGGAGGAAAAAGGGGGACGCTTGCAAGCTGAAGAACACCATCCCAACCGTGAAGCACGGGGGTGGTAGCATCATGTTGTGGGGGTGCTTTGCTGCAGGAGGGACTGGTGCACTTCACAAAATAGATGTCGTCATGAAGCAGGAAAATTATGTGGATATATTGAAGCAACATCTCAAGACATCAGTCAGGAAGTTAAAGCTTGGTCGCAAATGGGTCTTCCAAATGGACAATGACGACTAGCATAATTCCAAAGTTGTGGCAAAATGGCTTAAGAACAACAAAGTCAAGGTATTGGAGTGGCCATCACAAAGCCCTGACCTCAATCCTATAGAAAATTTGTGGGCAGAACTGAAAAAGTGTGTGTGCGCAAGGAGGCCTACACACCTGACTCAGTTACACCAGATCTGTCAGGAGGAATGGGCCAAAATTCATCAAACTTATTGTGGGAAGTTTGTGGAAGGCTACCCGAAACGTTTGACCCAAGTTAATCAGTTTAATGGCAATGCTACCAAATACTAATTGACTGTATGTAAACTTCTGACCCACTGGGAATGTGATGAAAGAAATAAAAGCTGAAATAAATCATTCTCTCTACTATTATTCTGACATTTCACATTCTTAAATAAAGGTTATCTTGTGCTACACAGAGATAAATAACATGCATTTTTCTAAATTAATCCAATCTGTTGGTAGTTACTTATTGCACCCATTATTGAGATGTTCCCGTATAGATGGTTTAGGCAGTCTCATAAAAAAAAAAATCCACATTCATTCAAAATGCAGGTGATTAAAAGTTATCCTATCCTAATTCTGGCTGGATTCCAATAGGAATTACATTGCAAGCCAGCATAATGTGACTTGCCAGATGTGGCCTGCAAACCAGGAGTTTCAGACCACTGTGTTGGGATAAGACTAGGCTGTCTGATTATGGTCTTATGATAAATGTAATGTATTGTCATGAAGAGTTCCATTTCAATGAAAAAATATTCACCTAAATATTCTGAGCATTGTTCCTGAAAAGTATTTTGGCTAACTACCAGGAAGTTTGAAAAGACAGGCTGAGTGGGCGGGGAACTTATATTCATCTTGACTGACAGTTCTTTGAATGCCTACCTCAAGCAACTTGAATGCAGTGAGCAGTTTTGTAGTAAAATCATCTGAAGCAAATTTGGTGATACACAAAGCAATTCACACAACATTGAAATTGCATCAATGATTATATATAGGCTTGTTCTAAGATGGCGTAGCAGTCAGATGTCTTTGTCCTCGTCTTGTCCCGTGTATATATCTTTTTTCTTCGAATATCTTTTTCATATTTTTCCTAAACCTCAACTTCAATATACTCTCCTGCAACCCGCCTCACCCAATGTGGTATGGATCTGCTATTTTCAAAAGTATTTTTCTTTACTTTCGAACCAGAATCCCCCAACAGAAGCTAGCCAGCTAACTAGCTACTAGCTAGTAGTCAGCTAACCACTGCTAGCGGTCATCAGCTAACCTCTAGCTCGGAAATCTCTCACCAGTTTGCGCAACGCGATTCAAACCAGAGCATACCGGACTTATTTTCTCTCCATAATCCCGGATTCCTACCGCAAGCTCTGAACCTTTTCACCTGGATCATCGCAGCTAGCTGTAATCTGAGTTACTACTCCTGGCTAACGTCTCTGTCTCGAAGCAAGCACCAATTAGTGTGGAGCTAGCCTATGCTAGGCCCATCTCCTGGCTAGCTGAAAAGGTCCATCAGCCACTCCTTGTGCTACAATACCTATTTTGCCAATTGGCCTAGACCCCTTTCACGACATGAAGCCCTGCTAATCCATCACGACTGGACTACCGACGTAATCTGCCCGAGGGATCTTTTTGCAACAGGCCCCTCCCTCGCGACGTCCCCTGAATCCCCATCTGCTAGCCTGCTAGCCGCGGCCCGCTAGCTGTCTGGAGCATATCGGACTGTTAGGTCTATAGGCCAATTTTCTTTGGCCACTATACCTATTTTACCAATTGGACTGGGCATCTTTACTACACGGAACCCTACTAATCTATCACAGCGAGGCTCCGCACGAGGAGGCTACAACAGACTTCTTCCGTCGCGAAGTACCTCTAAGACCCTTCTGCTAGCTTGCTAGCCCCGGCCTGCTAGCTGTCTGAATCGCCGTGTCTCCAGCCAGCCCAACCACTCACTGGACCCCTATGATCACTTGGCTACGCATGCCTCTCCCTAATGTCAATATGCCTTGTCCATTACTGTTCTGGTTAGTGTTTGTCTTATTTCACTGTAGAGCTTCTAGCCCTGCTCAATACGCCTTAGCTAACCCTTCAGTTCCTCCTCCCACACATGCGGTGACATCACCTGGTTTAGATGATGTTTCTAGAGACAATATCTCTCTCATCATCACTCTATGCTTAGGTTTACCTCCATTGTATTCACATCCTACCATACCTTTGTCTGTACATTATGCCTTGAATCTATTCTATCGCGCCCAGAAACATACTCCTTTTACTCTCTGTTCCAAACGTATGAGACGACCAGTTCTTATAGCCTTTAGCCGTACCCTTATCCTACTCCCCCTCTGTTCCTCTGGTGATGTAGAGGTTAATCCAGGTCCAGCAGTGCCTTGCTCCACTCCCATTCCCCAGGCACTCTCATTTATTGACTTCTGTAACCGTAAAAGCCTTGGTGTCATGCATGTTAACATTAGAAGCCTCCTCCCCAAGTTTGTTTTATTCACTGCCATAGCACACTCTGCCAACCCTGATGTCATAGCCGTGTCTGAATCCTGCCTTAGGAAGACCACCAAAAACCCTGAAATGTCCATCCCTAACTATAACATTTTCCGAGAAGATAGAACTACCAAAGGGGGCGGAGTGGCAATCTACTGCAGAGATTCTGCAGTTCTGTCATACTATCCAGGTCTGTGCCCAAACAATTCGAGCTTCTACTTCTAAAAATCCACCTTTCCAGAAACAAGTCTCTCACCGTTGCCGCTTGCTATATACCACCCTTTGCCCCCAGCTGTGCCCTGGACACCATATGTGAATTGATTGCCCCCCATCTATCTTCAGAGCTTGTGCTGCTAGGTGACCTAAACTGGGACATGCTTAACACCCCGGCCATCCTACAATCTAAGAGTGATGCCCTCAATCTCACACAAATTATCAATGAACCTACCAGGTACAACCCAAATCCCGTAAACACAGGCACCCTCATAGATATCATCCTAACCAACTTGCCCTCCAAATACACCTCTGCTGTCTTCATCCAAGATCTCAGCCATCACTGCCTCATTGCCTGCATCCATAATGGGTCTGCGGTCAAACGACCACCCCTCATCACTGTCAAACACTCCCTAAAATACTTCAGCGAGCAGGCCTTTCTAATCGACCTGGCCTGGGTATCCTGGAATGATATTGACCTCATCCCGTAAATAGAGGATGCCTGGCTGTTCTTTAAAAGTGCCTTCCTCACCATCTTAAATAAGCATGCCCCATTCAAAAAATGTAGAACCAGGAACAGATATAGCCCTTGGTTCACTCCAAACCTGACTGCCCTTGACCAGCATAAAAACATCCTGTGGCGTACTGCATTAGCATCGAATAGCCCCAGTGTTATGCAACTTTTCAATGAAGTTAGGAACCAATATACACAAGCATTTAGGGAAGCTAAGGCTAGCTTTTTCAAACAGAAATTTGCATCCTGTAGCACAAACTCAAAAAAGTTCCGGGACACTGCAAAGTCCATGGAGAATAAGAGCACCTCCTCCCAGCTGCCCACTGCACTGAGGCTAGGAAACACTGTCACAACCGATAAATCCACGATAATTGAGAATTTCAATGAGCATTTTTCTACGGCTGGCCATGCTTTCCACCTGGCTACCCCCTACCCCGGTCAACTACCCTGCACCCCCCACAGCAACACGCCCAAGCCTTCCCCATTTCTCCTTCACCCAAATCCAGATAGCTGATGTTCTGAAAGACCTGCAAAATCTGGACCCCTACAAATCAGCCGGGCTAGACAATCTGGACCCTCTCTTTCTAAAATGATTGTTGCAACCCCTATTACTAGCCTGTTCAATCTCTCTTTTGTATCGTCTGAGATCCCCAAAGATTGGAACGCTGCCGCGCTCATCCCCCTCTTCAAAGGGGGAGACACTCTAGACCCAAACTGCTACAGACCTACTCTATAATCATCCTACCCTGCCTTTTAAAGGTCTTTGAAAGCCAAGTTAACAAACAGATCACCGACCATTTCGAATCCCACTGTACCTTCTCCGCTATGCACTCTGGCTTCCGAGTTGGTCATGGGTGCACCTCAGCCACGCTCAAGGTTCTAAACGATATCATATCTGCCATCGATAAGAGACAATACTGTGCAGCCGTATTCATCAACCTAGCCAAGGCTTTCGACTCTGTCAATTACCATATTCTTGTCGGCAGACTCAACAGCCTTGGTTTATCAAATGACTGCCTCGCCTGGTTCACCAACTACTTCTCTGATAGAGTTCAGTGTGTCAAATCGGAGGGACTGTTGTCCGGACCTCTGGCAGTCTCTATGGGGTTGCCACAGGGTTCAATTCTCAGGCCGACTCTCTTCTCTGTATACATCAATGATGTCGCTCTTGCTGCTGGTGATTCTCTGATCCACCTCTACTCAGACGACACCATTCTGTATACCTCTGGCCCCTCTTTGGACACTGTGCTAACTAACCTCCAGATGAGATTCAATGCCATTACAACTCTCCTTCCGTGGCCTCCAACAGCTCTTAAATGCAAGTAAAACTAAATGCATGCTCTTCAACCGATCGCTTCCCGCACCTGCCCGCTGGTCCAGCATCACTACTCTGGACGGTTCTGACCTAGAATATGTGGACAACTACAAATACATAGGTGTCTGGTTAGACGGTAAACTCTCCTTCCAGACTCACATAAAGCATCTCCCATCCAAAATGAAATCTAGAATTGGCTCCTATTTCGCAAACAAAGCATCCTTCACTAACGCTGCCAAACATACCCTTGTAAAACTGACTATCCTATCAATCCTAAACTTCGGTGATGTGATTTACAAAATAGCCTCCAACACTCTACTGAACAAATTGGATGCAGTCTATTACAGTGCATCTGTTTTGTCACCAAAGCCCCATATACTACCCACCACTGCGACCTGTATGCTCTTGTTGGCTGGCCCTCGCTTCATACTCGTCACCAAACCCACTGCCTCCAGGTCATCTACAAGTCTTTGCTAGGTAAAACCCCGCCTTATCTCAGTTCACTGGTCACCATAGCATCACCCACCCGCAGCACGCACTCCAGCAGGTATATTTCACTGGTCACCCCCAAAGCCAATTCCTCTTTTGGCCGCCTTTCCTTCCAGTTCTCTGCTGCCAATGACTGGAATGAACTTTAAAAATTGCTGAATCTGGAGACTCTTATCTCCCTCACTAACTTCAAGCACCAGCTGTCAGAGCAGCTCACAGATCGTTGCACCTGTACATAGCCCATCTGTAAATAGCTCACCCAACTACCTCATCTCCATACTGTATTTATTTATGTTGCTCCTTTGCACTGCAGTATCTCTACTTGCACATTCATCTTCTGCACATCTATCACTTCAGTGTTTAATTGCTATATCGTAATTACCTCGCCACTATGGCCTATTTTATTGCCTTACCTCCCTTATCTTACCTTATTTGCACACACTGTGTATATACTTCTTTTTTTATCTACTCTATTATTGACTGTATGTTTGTTTATTCCATGTGTAACTCTGTATTGTTGTATGTGGCGAACTGCTTTGCTTTATCTTGGCCAGGTCAGAGTTGTAAATGAGAACTTGTTCTCAACTAGCCTACCTGGTTAAATAAAGGTTAAATCAAATCAAATAAAAAAAAATATATACTGTATATTTTTTATACATCTCCTGTTTGGCGTGTCTCTTGTGATGCGGTTCACATCAGCACTGACGGATGTGTTGACTTGACAACTGCGTCTGAGTTTTAATCATACCTTCTCCCCTTCTTTTCCATGCTGGCTGAAGACCTAGCTAGCCATTAACTAACACCAGACATGGATGAAAAGGGAAACATAAGTATCTTTGCCATAGATGAATAGTGTAAACTTTTAATCATATTTGCTGACACCCTCCAGTCAAATTTTGGCACCAGTAGGATAGCTCTAGCTATATAAACCATGCCTCTTTGGAAACATGCCTTCTCCGATGTTGCACCTTAAAATGGCCAATAATGTACCTTAGGGGACAAGATAGTATAGGTACAAAAGCGTACCTTTGGAAGACTTTCTTGCTTATTGCTGCCTTTCACAGTTTGGAAAGTGCATTGCACACTTGTTCACAAAAAACCTATATACAGTACATGTTCCACTATCCCTAACACACCCCACCACCCCTTACAACTTTGGCCCCTTACAGTACTTATTTAAATTAGGTAAGAGAATATCATGTTACCATTGGTGTATTAAAATGAGAGAGTTAGGGTAATGTCACCCTATCCCCTTAATAATGAATTAAAACATTTGACATGAGGGAGGGGACAAGTAACTTTATGATCAAACTTTAGCAATGTACTGTAGAAGCAACAGTCATTTTTCTTACTTTGGTCGTCATACACACTAAGGAGAGGGAGAGTTCATTGTTCTTCCTCAGAACTCTCACCACCGTAAATTCTTACCCAGCTGACAGTTTTTAGTACTCTGAGATTAGGGAAACCTGGAGGGTCCAAGCTAGGTCAGGTAAACCACAGTTTAACAGTTCTTTATGTTTACTTAAACACACAGACCTCCATTTCTCTTTTATCCTCAACACTTTAGTTACTCTTGCTACAGGCTATATATATATCCATGCTTCATAACTTCTAATTAACAAGGGATTATTAATTAATTTACCTTTATTAGATAATTCTCTTATCATTCCACCCTTAAATGATTGAACAATACTTTGATAATCAAACGCCATATGGAAACACTGATAATCACACGCTATATGTAAACACTATTGTGATACAAGAGTTAACAAAACCAATACATGTATATACATCCGATACTCATCAATGACTGTCCTGGGCCTATTTCCAATTATGACACTTCGATTCAGGATTTTCATCATAATTATCATTTAAGGAACAGTTCATCTAAACATTGAAAATGGTTTCATAATACATTGTCTCCTCATGGTTAAAATAAACCGAGCCTTCTTCCTGGCCTGGAGGCCTGTATTCGTCCTCCCACTGGTCGGAGCTTGGAATGGGTCCATATCTCACCATCTGCTGCGTCGTCGATCTCTCTAGAGTTCTGGTGATTAAACCTCTCACACATGGGACGAGACAACATCCACACAACACAAGCACACTCATACAGGTGAATGCAGTCCACAATACAGTTCTTACAACACTTTTCCATTTCCCAAACATGTGCTGTGTTATCAGGAATGTACGTGCAGCAATGAAACCTAATCATTCTACCTACACCGCCCTCTTCTGCCAATAACATATCGAGAGTCAGTCTATTTTACCAGGTCATGAGGGAGGTGGTGGATAATTGGTCAGAGAACCTCTTTACTGCATCCCCGGTTTGATTCATGAATCTCTGTTGCATTAACCCAATGATGTCATTAATCCAATCCACATTTTTATTTATTGTCAACTACCAAAAGAACGTAGTGCTAAAGTCTTCACCTATTTGATTCATAGCTTTGTATTCATCTGGAACTTCTCTGAGGATGCCAATAGCATCCATCTAGACAAAGCTACTCCCATCCTGGACAAAACTCCTCCTGTGCCTACTTTAGCCTCCTATAACTGGCCTCTGATGACTAATTCGACTTGGTTGGACCAATAACCCCAGGGCGCAAGTTCCTAACCACCCTTTGTGGTATTTTCTGACGTATACATCCTTTGCTGGTACTAGCCCACCCAACATCAGTTATAGGTGCTGTGAGGTTAACTCCATCATAATTATCAGTTCTACAAATTTCCTTAAAATTAATATCACCAATGGCCTTAAATTCACTATCCAAATGGCTTTTCAATGCGGCTGATCAGACCTCAAAGGAAAAGTCACCAGAGGGGTCAAAAGTCATACCTCCCTTTCAGAACCGTGTTCCTTACTACATTAGACAAATGAAAGCTAAGAACTTGATCTACCTTTTGTATCCCAGGTTCCTAGAACATTCCCTATCAAAAGAATTTCACGTGTTTAATTAAAACTTCAGAAAACAATCTGAGAACAATGAGACGGGTGCGCGCATGCACATGAAGAGTCCATGTTACTTTTTCAGTCTTTGAACGAAAACAACGACTCCCGGTCGGAATATTATCACTATTTTACAAGAAAAATCGCATAAAAATTGATTTTAAACAGCGTTTGACATGCTTCGAAGTACGGTAATGGAATATTTTGACATTTTTTGTCACGATATGCGCCGGCGCGTCACCCTTCGGATAGTGTCTTGAACGCACAAACAAAATGCCGCTATTTGGATATAACTATGGATTATTTGGAACCAAACCAATATTTGTTGTTGAAGTAGAAGTCCTGGGAGTGCATTCAGACGAAGAACAGCAAAGGTAATCCAATTTTTCTTATAGTAAATCTGAGTTTGGTGAGTACCAAACTTGGTGGGTGTCAAAATAGCTAGCCTGTGATGGCCGGGCTATCTACTCAGAATATTGCAAAATGTGCTTTCACCGAAAAGCTATTTTAAAATCGGACACCGCGATTGCATAAAGGAGTTCTGTATCTATAATTCTTAAAATAATTTGTACGTTTTTTGTGAACGTTTATCGTGAGTAATTTAGTAAATTCACCGGAAGTGTTCGGTGGGAATGCTAGTCACATGCTAATGTAAAAAGCTGTTTTTTGATATAAATATGAACTTGATTGAAGAAAACATGCATGTATTGTATAACATAATGTCCTTTGAGTGTCATCTGATGAAGATCATCAAAGGTTGTGCTGCATTTAGCTGTGGTTTTGGTTTTTGTGACATTATATTCTAGCTTGAAAAATGGGTGTCTGTTTATTTCTGGCTGGGTACTCTGCTGACATGATCTAATGTTTTGCTTTCGTTGTAAAGCCTTTTTGAAATCAGACTGTGTGGTTAGATTAACGAGAGACTTGTCTTTAACCTCTCTAGGGTAGGTGGGACAAAATCGTCCCAACTACGTAACAGCCAGTGGAATCCTGTGGCGCGTTATTCAAATACCTTAGAAATGCTATTACTTCAATTTCTCAAACATATGACTATTTTACACCATTTTAAAGACAAGACTCTCGTTAATCTAACCACACTGTCCGATTTCAAAAAGGCTTTACAACGAAAGCAAAACATTAGATTATGTCAGCAGAGTACCCAGCCAGAAATAATCAGACACCCATTTTTCAAGCTAGCATATAATGTCACATAAATCCAAACCACAGCTAAATGCAGCACTAACCTTTGATGATCTATATCAGATGACACCCCTAGGACATTATGTTATACAATACATGCATGTTTTGTTCAATCAAGTTCATATTTATATCAAAAACCAGCTTTTTACATTAGCATGTGACGTTCAGGACTAGCATACTTCCCGCAAACTTCCGGTGATAAACGTTCACAAAAAACATAACAATTATTTTAAGAATTATAGATACAGAACTCCTCTATGCACTCGCCATGTCCGATTTTAAAATAGCTTTTCGGTGAAAGCACATTTTGCAATATTCTCAGTAGATAGCCCAGCCATCACGGCTAGCTATTTAGACACCCACCAAGTTTAGCACTCACCAAAGTCAGATTTACTATAAGAAAAATGTTATTACCTTTGTTGTTCTTTGTTCTTTGTCAGAATGCACTCCCAGGACTTCTACTTCAATAACAAATGTTGGTTTGGTTCAAAATAATCCATAGTTATGTTCAAATATCCTCTGTTTTGTTTGTGCGTTCAAGACACTATCCGAATGGTAAAGAAGGGTGACGCGCACGATGCATTTCGTGACAAACAAATTCTAAATATTCCATTACCGTACTTCGAAGCATGTCAACCGCTGTTTAAAATCAATTTTTATGCCATTTTTCTCCTAAAAAAGCGATAATATTCCGACCGGGAAAGCGTGTTTACGTTCAAAGAGAGAGAAAGTAAAAGCATGGGATCCCCTCGTGAACGAGCCTCAGTCTGATGGCCCTCTGATCGACCACCATCCAAATGCGCAAACATTTTTTCAGCCAGCTTCTGGAATTACATCATTCAGCTTTTTCCCGGGTTCTGAGAGCCTATGGGAGCCGTAGGAAGTGTCACGTTACAGCAAAGAACCCTACATTTTCTTTAAACAGAGCCCAAGGAATGGTCAGAGAGGGTACTTCCTGTTTGGAATCTTCTCAGGTTTTTGCCTGCCATATGAGTTATGTTATACTCACAGACACCATTCAAACAGTTTTAGAAACTTTAGGGTGTTTTCTATCCAAAGCCAATAATTATATGCATATTCTAGTTTCTGGGCAGGAGTAATAACCAGATTAACCTCTACGGGCTAGGGGGCAGCATTGAGAATTTTGGAAAAAATATGTGCCCATTTTTAACTGCCTCCTACACCAACTCAGAAGCTAGAATATGCATATTATTGTTCAGGTTTGGATAGAAAACACCCTAAAGTTTCTAAAACTGTTTGAATGGTGTCTGAGTATAACAGAACTCCTATGGCAGGCAAAAACCTGACAAGGTTTCATGCAGGAAGTGGCCTGTCTGACAAGGAGTCGTTCTTCTTGTCTCTGTTTATTGAAGAGTAAGGATCTTAGCTGTAACGTGACAATTCCTAGGGCTCCAATAGGCTCTCAGAACCCGGGAAAAACCTGAATGATGACGAGGCAGCCTCAGGCTGAAACACATTATCTCCTTTTCCAAGTGTCGCATCAGAGGACCATTGAATTAGGCGCGTGCGCAATTCGCCCCCGTGGAGTATTTTCATTCGGCTGTTTAGCTAATTGCAGATTCCCGGTCGGAATATTATCCCTTTTCTACGACATAAATGGCATAAAAATTGATTTTAAACAGCGGTTGACATGCTTCAAAGTACGGTAATGGAATATTTAGAATTTTGTCACGTTCTGCGCCATGCGCACGACCGTGATTTAGCATTCTGATAGTGTCTAGAACGCACGAACAAAACGCCGCTGTTTGGATATAACGATGGATTATTTGGGACGAAACCTACATTTGTTATTGAAGTAGAAGTCCTGGGAGTGCATTCTGATGAAGAACAGGAAAGGTAAGACCATTTTTCTTATAGGAAATATGATTTTGATGAAGGCTAAACTTGCCGGGTGTCTAAATAGCTAGCCCGTGATGGCTGGGCTATGTACTTAGAATATTGCAAAATGTGCTTCATCCGAAAAGCTATTTTAAAATCGGACATAGAGTGCATAGAGGAGTAATGTATCTATAATTCTTAAAATAATTGTTATGCTTTTTGTGAACGTTTATCGTGAGTAATTTAGCAAATTGTTAGTAAATTCCCCGGAAGTTTGCGGGGGGTATGCTTTTTCTGAACGTCACATGCTAATGTAAAAAGCTGGTTTTTGATATAAATATGAACTTGATAGAACAGACATGCATGTATTGTATAACATAATGTCCTAGGTGTGTCATCTGATGAAGATCATAAAAGGTTAGTGCTGCATTTAGCTGTGGTTTAGGTTTTTGTGACATTATATGCTAGCTTGAAAAATGGGTGTCTGATTATTTCTGGCTGGGTACTCTGCTGACATAATCTAATGTTTTGCTTTCGTTGTAAAGCCTTTTTGAAATCGGACAGTGTGGTTAGATTAACGAGAGTCTTGTCTTTAAATAGCTGTAAAATAGTCATATGTTTGAGAAATTGAAGTAATAGCATTTCAAACGTTTTAAAAATCGCGCCACAGGATGACACTAGCTGTTACGTAGGTGGGACGAATTCGTCCCGCCGGTCCCATAGAGGTTAAATCGGGTACGTTTTTTATCCGGCCGTGTAAATACTGCCCCCTAGCCCTAACAGGTTAAAATGGTGTAAAATAGTAATATGTTTGAGAAATTGAAGTAATAGCATTTCTAAGGTATTTGAATATCGCGCCACGGGATTCCACTGGCTGTTGACTAGGGTGGGACGCAAACGTCCCACCTAGCCCAGAGAGGTTAAATAAAGGTTCATTCACATAAATAAAACCTGAGCTCAATTTCGAGTCTCATAGCAAAGGGAATAAATAAGCCAAGTTGAAATGGATCAACCACACACCACTCTTGTCAAGAAGGCGCAACAGCGTCTCTACTTTTTAAGGCGGCTAAAAATAATAATAATTATGTCCTCTCTAAATACTACCTCTGCACCATCGAGAGCGTCCTGACCGGTTACATCATGGCCTGGTACTGGAATTGCTCCATCCACAACTGCAAGGATCTCCAGAGGGTGGTGAAGAAGGCCCAGAACATCCCTGGGACCCCACTCATCCAGAAGATCTACTCGAAACAGTGCCTGAAGAAGGACCGCAGCATCATCAAAGACCCCACACACACCAACCACGAGCTGTTCACTTCCTTACCCTCAGGCAGACGGTATTGGAACATGAGGTCTTATAACAACGGAGCATGAGGTCTGATACCTTTTATCTACAGCCATCAGACTAATGAACACGTGAATTGGACTGACCACATGCACTGACTCTCCGCACTGACCCACACAGATATACACTCATCCACACACATATAGATTCATGCTACACACATCACAACTGCTGCTACGAAATTATTATTAGTATTGCTAAATACTGCACAATTTAAACACTTGCACCCCAATCCCCACTTTCCCAAAACACGTGTAAATACTGGACTATAAATTGAGCCATTTACTTTTTGTTCGTATTCTTATCGTTTATTATTTCTTATTGTTGTTGCATTGTTGAGAATGAACCCGCAAGTAAGCAGTTTGTTGGACGGTGTCTACCCTATGTATCCAGTACATACTACTAATAAAACATGAAACTGAAAGGTACAAAGGACGTACAGTACCTTACAGGGTACCACTACAGTGACAAGCGTTTGTACCCCCTTAAGAACAAATCTAACCTTTTTTTCTGAGAGTGTGTGTGCTGTGTCTGAGAGAGATTATATTTATTTTGTAGATTTGCATGTGTAGGAGTGCGTGTTTGTGTGTGTGTGTGTGAGTGTATACACCGTGTTCAAATGACAGTGCATTAATGAATGTACCAACATGTGTAAAAGGGTATTTATGGTGTGTGTAAGAGATTGTGTAACTGTACTATGTTTGTGCACATATGCATGTGTGTTTGTGAAGAATACTCACATGCGGTCAGTCAGGGTCTGTTACTGATATCTGTGTAACCAGTCAATGTTTTATGTCACACAGGGGGAGACCAAGGTGCTGAAGCTGAAGAACCTGAGGCTGAAGGACTTTGCCAACTACACGTGCCAGGTGTCCGTTCGCAACGTGTGTGAAATCCCTGATAGCTCTGTCACCTTTCTCCTCACCATCGGCACCAGTAAGTGAAACATTTTCCTCACTACCCCTTTTCTACACCCCTCTTTCATTTTTTGGTGTGTGTTTTTAATGAAGAGACAAGACGGTGTAGAAGGCGTGAAGTGAAGGCCTGAAGTGAGTAGAAGACAAAGCAGTCGAGTTCATCTGACTCTGGGGATGTAGATAAAGGGCTTCATTGCCAAAATCCCAAACAATTTCTTTAACCACTAGACCACCCCATACCACACCTCTCTCTACTTAAATCTCCCCTTTTCTCTGTGTGAATCCATCCCTCACTTGCTCATCCCTTGTCTCGCTAAAGCTCACTCCACCTCACTCTCCTCCCCCTCCCATCTTTCATACACAGACACTCCATCTCGTCCTCTCTCATTCCCACTTTCCTCCTCCTCCATTTCTCATCTCTCACTCCCCTTCTCCATTTCCCTCCATCACCCTCTCTTTCAGCCTCGCACTTCATCTCTCCCCCTTCCTTTTAAATCACTCCATCTCCTCTTTCCTTCTGTCTCTAGCCATTCCCTCACTCTCTTTATTTTCTCTCCCTCCACTGATGTACATCTCTCACTCCCTTGCTCCTCTCCTCCGTGTGTTACACTGTCTATCTGTCTTGTTATTCCCTCGCTGGGTGACACATCTCAGGCATTCACTTCAAATTGACCTGTCAGAGGACTCTGTTATCTCCCTTCACTCTGACCTGTCTCCACGGCAATGCCATGTTACCACCGGCAACGCTGTTGCTGTCGACAACGCTGTCAGTTCCACTGCAGCCTGCCTCCAAAGGCCACTAGCTCAACAAACGAAAGCCAGAATCCTATCTGAGCCCAATCTTCTTTTTTATTCCCTTTCTCAGATTCTCGCCTCATTTCAAATGTCATCCAGCAACCCCGCCACCTCCCTTTCAAAGAGTTGACCTATTTGGCTGTTTTAATGCAGCGCATATATTTTTGGTAACACTTTATTTGGATGGTCCATCTGTAGATGCTCTACATACTATCAGTAACATTTCAACTGTATGTCTGCTGACTATCAACAAGAAAGTGTCTGTATACTGTTGTGGTGCTCCTGAAAGGCTAAAGACATGCTGTGGAAATGCTGCTGACAGTCTACAAATAGTTTATTGAATATCTGTAGATGGAAAGTATTCCCGACCCCTTGACTTTTTTTACATTTTGTTACAATACACCTTATTCTACACACAATAATGTAATTATTCAGACCCTTTGCTATGAGACTCGAAATTGAGCTCAGGTTTTATTTATTTTATTTTTATTAACCCTTATTTAACCTCTTACATCTAGACGTTCCGCTAGCGGAACACCTGCTCCAATAGCCAATGATGGGCGTGGAGCGAATTACAAATTCCTCAAAAATACAAAAACTTCAATTTTTCAAACATATGACTATTTTACACCCATTTTTCAAGCTAGCATATAATGTCACATGAATCCAAACCACAGCTAAATGCAGCACTAGCCTTTGATGATCTTCATCAGATGACACCCCTAGGACATTATGTTATACAATACATGCATGTTTTGTTCAATCAAGTTCATATTTATATCAAAAACCAGCTTTTTACATTAATCTCAGTTTGTTACCTGTATAAAAGACACCTGGGAGCCAGAAATCTTTCTGATTGAGAGGGGGTCAAATACTTATTTCCCTCATTAAAATGCAAATCAATTTATAACATATTTGACATGCGTTTTTTTCTCAATATTTTTTTTGTTATTCTGTCTCTCACTGTTCAAATAAACCTACCATTAAAATGATAGACTGAGCATTTCTTTGTCAGTGGGCAAACATACTGTCACGGTTGTCGTCGGTGAAGGAGGACCAAAACGCAGCAGGTATGTGTATGCTCATCTTGAGATTTATTAACTTCCAAAAATGAACGTACAAAATAACAAAACAAAAGACTGAACGAACAACTACAAACAGTCTGGCCAAGCAAAGCTCAACACAGAACAATCACCCACAAATAACAAACACAAACACACCCTCATATATGGGACTCTCAATCAAAGGCAGATAGACAACACCTGCCTTCAACTGAGAGTCCCAACCCCAATTAACCAAACATAGAAACAGACATACTAGACTAGACATAGAATAACTGAAAACCAAACAGTGCCCAAAAACCCCGGAATACTTAAACCAAATGCCCCTTCACCAAAACACACCACCCCGAACCACATAAAACGAATACCCTCTGCCACGTCCTGACCAAACTACAAAAACAATTAACCTTATACTGGCCAGGACGTGACAGTACCCCCCCCCCATTAAAGGTGCTACCCCGGAAGCACCTTAACAAAAAATAACCCCAAGCAACACCAAAAGAAAAATTCCCCTTTTCTAAAGGGAGGGAAGGGAGGGTGGCTGCCGTCAACGACGGCACTGTGCTACAACCCCCCTCCCCAACCCACCTATTTCTGGAGGTGGCTCCGGCTCAGGCCGTTCTGGGCAGTCTGGGCAGTCTGGCAGCTCGGGACAGTCTGGGCAGTCTGGCAGCTCGGGACAGTCTGGGCAGTCTGGCAGCTCGGGACAGTCTGGGCAGTCTGGCAGCTCGGGACAGTCTGGGCAGTCTGGCAACTCGGGACAGTCTGGGCAGTCTGGCAACTCGGGACAGTCTGGGCAGTCTGGCAACTCGGGACAGTCTGGGCAGTCTGGCAACTCGGGACAGTCTGGCCACTTCGGCAGTTCAGGGCAGTCTGGCCACTCCGGCAGTTCAGCGCAGTCTGGCCACTCCGGCAGTTCAGCGCAGTCTGGCCACTCCGGCAGTTCAGCGCAGTCTGGCCACTCCGGCAGTTCAGCGCAGTCTGGCCACTCCGGCAGTTCAGCGCAGTCTGGCCACTCCGGCAGTTCAGCGCAGTCTGGCCACTCCGGCGACTGTTGACTGGCGGGCAGCTCAGACGATTGTTGTCTGGCGGGCAGCTCCAACGACTGTTGACTGGCGGGCAGCTCCGACGACTGTTGACTGGCGTGCAGCTCCGACGACTGTTGACTGGCGGGCAGCTCTGACGACTGTTGACTGGCGGTGCTGGGTTTACACACTTGAAGGCTAGTGTGGGGAGCGGGAACAGGACGAGTCGGACTGGGTTGACGCACTTCCGGGTCCGCACGAGAGACAGGAGCTGGAAACCCAGTGCTATGGAGGCGCACAGCCGGTCTAGATCTTACCTCCTGCACAACCCGCCTTGGCTGGATGGAACTAGTAGCCCTGTACGAGCGGGGTGCTCGTACAGGGCAGACTGGGCTGTGCAGGGGCCTGATGGTAGCCGTGCGTAGAGCGGGAGTTGGGTAGCCTGGTCCTCGGAGGCGTACCGGCGACCAAATGCGCTGCGCAGGCATCCTCCTACCAGGCTGGATGCCCGCTCTAGCACGGCACCTGCGAGGGGCTGGAATCACTCGCACCGGACTGTGCGTGCGTATGGGTGAGAGAGTGCGCTTCTCAGCGGAACATAGCGCTCTCCACCCCATACGCTCCTCCATATAACCACGGGTAGCTGGCTTCCGGCTCTTCCTACGCCTAGCCAAACTACCTGTGTGCCCCCCAAAAAAAATTTCTTGGGGGTGCCTCTCGTGCTTCTCCCTCAGCGCGTCTATGGCCTCGTACCACCGCCTCTCTGCTTTGGCTGCCTCAATTTCCCACTGCGGGCGCTGATAATCCCCAGCCTCATGCCAAGGTCCGGCCCCGTCCAGAATTTCCTCCCAGGTCCACTTCTCCCGCCAGTCCAACTCGAATTCCTTCTGCTCCTTCCTCTGCTGCTTGGTCCTTGAGTGGTAGGTGATTCTGTCACGGTTGTCGTCGGTGAAGGAGGACCAAAACGCAGCAGGTATGTGTATGCTCATCTTGAGATTTATTAACTTCCAAAAATGAACGTACAAAATAACAAAACAAAAGACCGAACGAACAACTACAAACAGTCTGGCCAAGCAAAGCTCAACACAGAACAATCACCCACAAATAACAAACACAAACACACCCTCATATATGGGACTCTCAATCAAAGGCAGATAGACAACGCCTGCCTTCAACTGAGAGTCCCAACCCCAATTAACCAAACATAGAAACAGACATACTAGACTAGACATAGAATAACTGAAAACCAAACAGTGCCCAAAAACCCCGGAATACTTAAACCAAATGCCCCTTCACCAAAACACACCACCCCGAAACACATAAAACGAATACCCTCTGCCACGTCCTGACCAAACTACAAAAACAATTAACCTTATACTGGCCAGGACGTGACACATACAAAATCAGCAGGGGATCAAATACTTTTTTCCCCCACTGTAGTTACTCCACAATACTAACCTAAATGACAGATTGAAAAGAAGGAGGCCTGTGCAGATTAACAATATTCCAAAACATGCATCCTGTTTGCAGTAAGGTACTAAAGTAAAACTTCATGTCCTGAATACAAAGCATTATGTTTGGGGCAAATCCAACACAACACATCACTGAGTACCACTCTTTATATTTTGAAGCTTGGAGGTGGCTGCATCAGTTTTTGGATATGCTTGTCATCGGCAAGGACTAGGGAGTTTTCTAGGATAAAAAGAAACAGAATAGAGCTAAGCACAAGCACAATCGTAGAGGAAAACCCAGTTCAGTCTGCTTTCCAACAGACGCAGGGTGATAATTCACCTTTCAGCAGGACCATAACCAAAAACACAAGGCCAAATATACACTGGAGCTGCTTACAAAGATGACATTGAATGTTCCTGAGTGGCCTGGTTACAATTTTGCCTTAAATCTTCTTGAAAATCAGTGGCAAGACTTAAAAATGGCTGTTTAGCAATGATCAACAACCAACTTCACAGAGCTTGAAGAATTTTTTAAATAACGATGTGCAAATATTCTACAATCCAGGTGTGCAAAGCTCTTACAGACTATCCAAGAAAGTCTCACAGCTGTAATCACTGCCAAAGGTGATTCTAACATTTAATGACTCAGGGGTGTGAATACTTATGTAAATTAGATATTTCTGTATTTCATTTTCAATACATTTGCAAAAATGTCTAAAACATGTTTTCACTTTGTCATTATGGGGTGTTGTGGGTAGATAGGTGAGAAACAAAATATATTTAATCAATTTTTAATTCAGGCTGTAACACAAAATGTGGAATAAGTCAAGGGATATGAACGCCTTCTGAAGGAATCAAATTACAAGTGGTAGGGTAGCCAGGTATACCTGTGTATATATTGCATCCACGTGAAGGCTGGAGTGGGACCAGTAGAAAATGTACACAGTCCTCATGCACTTCCTTAATCATCTGCATGGCGTTCGGCTACTGCATTACCTGGAGCACTCCGCCATTGATGTCACCAAAGACAAACCTAATAACGTTACACCGAGTGTTTGTCACCTGACCTGGCCCTGGTATACTAGACACTGTAACAAAATAGGAATGAGAACTATAGGCTACGCAGTACAGAAACAGACGCTACTACATTATTACATAGGCTACATGTACTGAGTAGCATATAGTTCTCATTACTATTTAAATTAAGCATTGTTTAAAAATAAAATAAAATAACACTCGCTTCCAGTTGATTCATACAGCTAATGCTAGCTGATTTACCAGATTAAGTTGTCTGTGCACTGGTAAAACACCATCTTCATCTTCCATCCACATTTCTTGCATATGTGACTCGTTTCAGGAAACTAGGCATATGTCGCGGGTCACTACTTCACAGGAGAGCCAATTGAACATAACCTTTTTTTAATCAAAATGCTTTTTTTGGGGGGGCAGAAATGCCTTCTGGTTCATGTGAACTTTCATTTTCCTTTAATAACAGATTGGATGCCAACTGTAAATACAATAGACCATGCAAATGAGTTTTCTAACCAAACAATCCATTATCGCTGATGCATGCAAAGGGCCAGGTTACATTTTTTTATTGTGTTTTGAATGGAATTGACGCATTATTTGAATGGCGTTGTCGCAGATAGATTTCACTTCTAGCTACCGTATCTTTCATGCTTGACGCATATGTGGACGTTCGTTTCTATGTGGACGCCCCCCACCCACATGGAATAACATTACATTCACCCCTGCAACTGCATGAGGACCAGACGGAGTGTCTACTAAGCAATACAACAATAGATAAGGTAAGCTAATGTGCCTAGTTACATTGTTGAAATATGTTTAATGTCAGAGCTAAAAGTATTGGCTAGCTAAATTCAAACTGCTAGTCTAGCAACCATCACTACCATTACAGTACCAGTCAAAAGTTTGGTCACACCTCATTCCAGGATTTTTCTTGATTTTGACTATTTTCTACATTGTTGTATAATATTGAAAGACATCAAAACTATGAAATAACACATATGGAATCATGAAGTATCCAAAAAAGTGTTAAACATATCAAAATATATAAACAGAAAAAAATATATATAAAATATATATAAAGAAAAAAGACGAATATAGACAAATACAAATTTCAACAAACATTAATTAGATCTAGTTTTTATTTACATTTGGTTGAGTTGTCAACTAACCAGAATTCAAAGTGAAAAAAATATAACATGTCACCATGTGATTGGATTTAGGGTGAAAAATGTAGAATTTCCGAACATTGATTACTTTTTTCCCCACATTGATTCAGCATCATCACATCGCATTTTTTTTGTTCAATTGACGTGGAAACAACGTTGATTGAACCAGATTTTGCCCAGTGGATCTCATACCGTCCCTCAACATAGAGTAAATGCAATTTAATATCTTGCTCAGTAACTATACCGCTTTGTTGTTGTTGTAACGAAGTTCACTAGATGCTATCTTTGAGAAAACTCCATAGAGAGATGAAGACTGTTGATTTTGTTAGTATATGGGCAGGGCCAGCTCTAGCCTTTAGGGGGGACTAAGCAAGATTTGCTTGGGGGGCCCCCACCTCGTGGCAAAACATTTTAGTTGCACCCTTCTTGACGGCGGAGAGAAACATTTACGCTTTAATATTCATTTACTGCAATTCTACATATTTTGCCATGGGACATAATACAATTTTGCAGTTTAAAATGCCCAGTGACATCAAAAATGAAATTTTGCTGTGTTTTATTACCAGTCAAAAGTTTGGACACACCTACTCATTCAAGGGTTTTTTTGACTGGTATTGCATACATTTTCGGCTCCTTTAGCTACCTTGAGCTTGTTTAGCTAGCTAACATTTTTAATGTCTACTGTCTTTTCTAGTAACAACCCAGCGCAGTCAGAATGGCAGCTCAGGGGACAAGTGCACCGATGTATGACAGTGCAAAGGAAGTGCACAAGGAAAGAGATGTAAGTAGATAGCAAGCTAATCTCTTATCTGTGGTATACTATAAAAATATATAGCTAACTAACCAAGATTGTTATAGCAAAAATACTTTTGTAATTTCTTAAAGTGTTTATGGTAATACTAAGTATTACCATAAATTAGCTAGCTCTGGTCCAGGGTTTTGATTGGATATGCGAGTGACAGCACAGACGATTCATGCCCTGGAACAGAGGTATTAGTTAGCTAGTGCTATAGAATCCATCTGCAGTTGTGATTTTAGAATTAATGAATTAATTGCACTATAATGGTGACAAACGATGCCCACACACTGTTAGGACCTACGTAAAGCTGTCCCAACAGCAGTCCCAACATCTTACCACTGCTACACCTGGCTATCAGTGGAGCCTTGCCTGGCAGTGAACAGTTCATTCAGCTGCATTTACTGCCTTTAAAAAAAGCATAGCTGATATGTGTAACCTTTTATTTAACTAGGCAAGTCAGTTAAGAACAAATTCTTATTTACAATGACGGCCTACTGACATGGCTGACTTGCTTAAACAAATGTGGTTTCTACTGACAATTGAGATGTACAAGCTATAGCATAAGGCGACGACGAGCGCATAAGAGGCAATTCCTAATTTCGAATTAGGACATTAACAAGCGCGCTAGGACGGACATAGTCAATATAACTATTTTTCAGCACTTCTGAAATGTACAGTGACAGAATTCAGAACATTCTTACAGTATTCTCCCTGTACACCATGTCAGAACCATAGGATAAATAAAGGGGACATATAAGCAGAAAATGAAAGCTCTTACATTATTCAATGACAACATTTCTCTAAAACAGGGTATAGCCTATATGTTCACCACCAAGTCAGTGAAGTAGGTGAAATTAGGAAGGGAAACGTGACCAAATTATTAGGGTGAGGCACATGGGCCACTAACAGCTTACTACACAACATACACTTAGTATTACATTCTTAGCTACAGCATACATATCTCCCTGGTATATTATATAATTTATGCAGCAGCATAAAATACATTTTTGGACTCACCTTGTTGTGCTGTGCTCACTTGAACAGGAAGTGGTTCTTAGTGGGCAAGTTTTGTCATCAAACTTTGTCATCATAGTCTGGCACTCTCTGGATTTATGATGCTTTCAAGACAACTGGGAACTTGGAAAAAAACAAGGTTGAATCATGGTGACGTCAGTGATCTTCAGGTCGGAGTTCTAGAAAGCGGCCCAAGTTCCTGACTTGCAATTCCGAGTTGGATGACCGTTCAAAACACATTTTCCCAGTCGTAATTAGTTTTTTTCCGAGTTCCCAGTTGTCTTGAACTCACTTAAATCAGATTTCACAGTTCTGAGTTTCCAGTTGTTTGGTGCGTGGCAGAAGTCATGCTGGATTGACACCAAGGCCATATTTGAATGTTTATCCTTTTAAGCTTGGAAAAGAGACCCTTAAAACCAGACTTGGGACCACACACCCACTCCACTGAATAGCACGGTAGTAATTGCTTTGCAATGCTTGCAGTTAGCCACTGATTCCTTCCAAACCACTCATTGTTGAATTTACGATTTCCAACTTGTTGTGTAAGGTTTATGTCCAATGGCCGATGAGCACCAATGCATTTTATCTATAATTCCTCTTCATTATTTCTCTTCATATGACAAGGATTAAAAAGGATTTGCCAGTAGATTGTCGACTTGATTCATGAGGATGACTGCTAGCTTGCTAGCTAAGATTTTGAAAGTATGATGTTGATGTGATCAGTCCAATCAAAGCTGCTGTAGATATAACATGATTTGACATCATTTTATCTGTGTGCAACGACCTTGAGCATTCTTGGATGGGTACTTGTAATGTAACTCTATGGCAGCACCCAAGGGGCTTGAATTTTCAAGCTCTACCCTTAGATTTGGCGGTGACGTAATGTCCCCATGAGTGACAGAACACTAAGCTAATCATGGCGCAACTAGAGAACATGCCCCACCACCACAGAAAGCACTGAGCTAGGCTGAAACACCTGCATTTTGGAGCTGCCTTACTCAAGAAAGCAAAAAAAGAGACCATGTTTGTATGCAGCTTTCATTTTTATTTGACATTGTTTGCAAACTGATATCAGATTCACGGTGGGAACCACACATGCGGAGATCATCTGTTCACCTGCTCTGCGTCTCACAAGGACATGGCGGTTGGAACCAAAAATCTCAAATTTGGACTCATCAGACCAAATGACAGATTTCCACCGGTCTAAAATCCATTGCTCATGTTTCTTGGTCCAAGCAAGTCTCTTCTTATTATTGGTGTTCTTTAGTAGTGGTTTCTTAGCAGCAATTCGATCATGAAGGCCTGATTCACACAGTCTCTTCTGAACAGTTGATGTTGAGATGTGTCTGTTACTTGAACTCTGTGAAGCATTTATTTGGGCTGCAATATCTGAGGCTGGTAAATCTGATTAACTTATCCTCCGCAGCAGCGGTAACTCTGGGTCTTCCTTTCCTGTGGCAGTCCTTTTGCGTGATGGTTTTAGCGACTGCACTAGAAGAAAATTTCAAAGTTCTAGCAATTTTCCGGATTGACTGACCATCATGTCTTAAAATGATGGATTGTTGTTTCTCCACAAATATGCATTGGGAAAAAACACTGACATTTCTTCAGTCAGTACATAGAATACCAACAAGACAAAAATCTTCAGGTCTCTTGCACAATCTCCCACTGAAAATGTGCCCACATTCAGCAACTCATCATGCCATAAGCTACCAAACACTTTGAGTCCTCCGCATTTCTTTTGCATGCGAGGAGCAGTAGCACATAATAAAATGTTGTAGCAGAGTGGTGATAACATGGAAAATGTACATTGCTTTTCTATTCTGCTTTTCTATTTCTTCAGCAGGCAACATCAAAGACGTTGTGACCAGATACCAGCGGCTGCTGAACCTGACGAAGGAGGGCTGCAATATGATCACGGCTTTCCGAAAGACGGGTGTGTCCAGGAACTTACCTTCATACTAAGATCAAATCAAATTTGTCACACGTGCCGAATATAACAGGTGTAGACCTTACAGTGAAATGCTTACTTACAAGCCCTTAAGCAACAATGCAGTTTAAAGAAAAATGTGTTACATAAAAAATAGATGAGTAAAAATAAGAAATAAAAGTAACAAATAATTAAAGAGCAGCAGTAAAATAACAATAGCGAGGCTATATACAGGGGGTACTGGTACAGAGTCAATGTGTGGGGGCACCGGTAGTCGAGGTAAATGAGGCAATATGTACATGTAGGTAGAGTTAAAGTAACTATGCATCCAAATATATTGTATATATTGGTCATATTGGTCATGGCTCCAGAGTGACGACAATAGGATTGCCTGCAGTTCTCCAGCTTTATCCACTGAGATAGTGGTGGGCGCACGAGGGCAGGGGACACGGGCCGCAGAGCAGCGCACAGAAGACGGACCTAGCCCATGGAGGAGGGGGACACACCGCCACCCCGCCCCACTAGGTAGCACAGAGAAACACTTTAAGGGGCATTGCACTAATAATGGCGCTGACTAAGGAAACGTTCCCTCTGTTCTTAGTGCCTGTCTGCACGTTCAAACTAAAACAATGTAACTAATAATGGTGCAAAAAATTCCCTTAGATATGAATTCGGAGGGCTGAAATGATTAAGAGAGTCAGGTGCAGGACAGCAAATATGAGTAATCAACGTACTTTTACTAAAAATGACAAATGTACAAACTAACATCACGAGCACACAATGACGGACCAAAAATACAATAAACTCACTCACAAACAAACGTGGGGAACAGAGGGTTAAATAATAAATAGGTAATTGGGTGAGTGAAACCATTTGTGTAAGACTAAAACAAAATAAATGGAAAATGAAAAGTTGATCGTCGGTGGCTAGAAGGCCGGTGACATCGACCGCCGCCTGAACAAGGAGAGCGACCGACTTCGGTGGAAGTCGTGACAACGTCAATCAAAAGTTATACTTAAATCCAAACTGGATTTAACGAGAAATGGCATGAAAAGCACACATCTGTAAATCCCAAACTCTAAAAGTAATTGGAAAGGTAGGTACAAATTATTTTTGACATTGTGGTTGCAATAAAGAATGTAAACAAGATATAAACAAGATGCTGTGTTTTTATTTACAGTAGTGATGGACAGCTGGAGGCATTTTGAAGACAGGTTTTCAAACTTGTTTTTCACAACTGTACTGTAGTACTGTAGCAGGTGTAGCCCTAGTAGCAGGACAATGGACTCTTTATAGCCCGGCTACTGTAGGTATGAAAATCCCCCAAATTGCAATGTATTCGATGCTTAAAACCTCTTACAGCTCCTTAAGCATAGGGGGCAGCATTGACAATTTCGGAAAAAATATGTGCCCATATTAAACTGCCTCCTACTCAAACTCAGAAGCTAGGATATGCATATTATTAGTATATTTGGATAGAAAACACTCAGATGTTTCTAAAACCGTTTGAATGGTGTCTGTGAGTATAACAGAACTCATATGGCAAGCAAAAACCTGAGAGAAATCCTACCAGGAAGTGTAAATCTGGATGCATGGGCTCTCTTCAAGTCGTTTCCTATTGAATACACAGTGACGTAGTAATACTTGTGCACTTCCTACGGCTTCCACTAGATGTCGACAGTTTTTACAAAGTTGTTTGAAGCGTCTACGATGAACAGAGACCGAATGAGAAGGAGGGGAAGTTGTTGAGGCAGGGGATGACATCACTTCTTGGCGCACGTCCATGAGAGTGGATCCTCCGTTCCAAAACCTTTTTCAAGACACAGGAACCGTCCGGTTGAAATATTACCGAATCTTCACGTTCTGAAGGCCCTAAAGATTGATGTTTTAAAACGTTTGACATGTTTGAACAAACGTAAATACAACTTTTTTTTACTTTTCGGCGCGACATCGTCTTTGGACGATGCTTTCTACACTTGGAGTAGCTTTCTGGACGCACAAACAACAAGGAGTTATTTGGACAAAAATTATGGACTTTATCGAACAAAACAACATTTGTTGTGGACCTGGGATTCCTGGAAGTGCCTTCTGATGAAGATCATCAAAGGTAAGGGAATATTTCTAATGCAATGTATGATTTTAGATGACTCCAAGATGGCGGCTATCTGTATAGCCTAGTGTATTTTTCTGAGCTCAGTACTCAGATTATTGCAAAGAGTGCTTTCCTCGTGAAGCTTTTTTGAAATCTTTCATAGCGTTTGCATAAAGGAGATGTTCATCTATAATTCTTTGAATGACAGTTTAATTTTGTATCAATGTTTATGACAAATATTTTTGTAAATTGTGGCGCTGATTCATCGGCAGTATTTGAGGGAAAATATTTTCTGAACGTCACGCGCCGATGTAAAATGATGTTTTTATATATAAATATGAACTTTAACCTCTTATGGCTAGGGGGCAGTATTTTCACGGCTGGATAAAAAACGTACCCGATTTAATCTGATTATTAGTCCTGCCCAGAAACTAGAATATGCATATAATTATTAGCTTTGAATAGAAAACACTCCAAAGTTTCTAAAACTGTTTGAATGGTGTCTGTGAGTATAACTGAACTCATTTGGCAGGCCAAAACCTGAGAAGATTCTGTTCAGGAAGTACCCTGTCTGACCATTTCTTCCCCTTGTTGATTCTCTCTATCTATTACAAGGGATCTCTGCTGTTATGTGACACTTCCCACGTCTCCAATGGGCTCTCAGAGCCCGGGAAAAACCTGAATGACGTAATTCAAAGCCCTGGCTGAAACACACGAGAGCTTTTGCTAAGTGGTCTATCAGAGGACAAAGCCTTAGGCGCATGACCTGCCCCGCCCCCGCCTTTCGGTTTTCCCCTCTGTTTACAGACACGCAGATTCCCGGTCGGAATATTTTCGCTTTTCTACGAGGTAAATTGCATAAAAATTGATTTTAAACAGCGGTTGACATGCTTCGAAGTACGGTAATGGAATATTTAGAATTTTTTTGTCACTTTATGCGCCATGCGCGACCGTGATTTACCATTCGGATAGTGTCTAGAACTCACGAACAAAACGTCGCTGATGGAACATAACGATGGATTATTTGGGACCAAACCAACATTTGTTATTGAAGTAGAAGTCCTGTGAGTGCATTCTGACGAAGAACAGGAAAGGTAAGACCATTTTTCTTATTGGAAATGTGATTTTGGTGAAGGCTAAACTGGGTGGGTGTCTAAATAGCTAGCCCGTGATGGCTGGGCTATGTACTTAGAATATTGCAAAATGTACTTCATCCGAAAAGCTATTTTAAAATCGGACATATCGAGTGCATAGAGGAGTTCTGTATCTATATTTCTTAAAATAATTGTTAAGCTTTTTGTGAACGTTTGTCGTGAGTAATTTAGTAAATTGTTAGTAAATTCCCCGGAAGTTTGCGGGGGGTATGCTAGTTCTGAACGTCACATGCTAATGTAAAAAGCTGGTTTTTGATATAAATATTAACTTGATTGAACAGACATGCATGTATTGTATAACATAATGTCCTAGGTGTGTCATCTGATGAAGATCATCAAAGGTTAGTGCTGCATTTAGCTGTGGTTTTGTTTTTTGTGACATTATATGCTAGCTTGAAAAATGGGTGTCTGATTATTTCTGGCTGGGTACTCTGCTGACATAATCTAATGTTTTGCTTTCGCTGTAAAGCCTTTTTGAAATCGGACAGTGTGGTTAGATTAACGAGAGTCTTGTCTTTAAATAGCTGTAAAATAGTCATATGTTTGAAAAATGGAAGTTTTCGGATTTTAGAGGAATTTGTATTTCGCGCCACGCCCATCATTGGATATTGGAGCAGACGTTCCGCTAGCGGAACATCTAGATGTAAGAGGTTAACGAACATAAAATGCATGTATTGTGTAACATGATGTCCTAGGAGTGTCATCTGATGAAGATCGTCAAAGGTTAGTGCTGCATTTAGCTGTGTTTTGGGTATTTGTGATGCATGCTAGTTGCTTGGAAAATGGCTGTTTGGTTGTTTTTGTCGATGTACTCTCCTAACATAATCTAATGTTTTGCTTTCGCTATAAAGCCTTTTTGAAATTGTACAACGTGGTTCGATTCAGGAGAAGTGTATCTATAAAATGGTGTAAAATAGTCCTATGTTTGAGAAATAGAAATTATTAGATTTGGTTTTGAATATGGCGCTCTTATTTTTTCACTGGCTGTTGATCCCGCTAAAGGGATGCGAGCGGCAAGAGGTTTTAAGTACTCTAAAGTGTTATATTTCTAACTCAAAACAGCAGTACAGTATTTCTTCAACAACATTTTTATGCTTCGTTAATAAAGTACTGAGAAGCGATTCCGTGGCACATGGTTTATGAATTAACACACAATTTTCCGTTCTTCCTGAAAGCCTTAAAAGTCAAATGCATTCTTTGCTTTGAAACAGATGCTACAGATGCTGGTTCGATACCCGTGCCGGCCACGACCGAGAGACCCATGAGGCAATGCACAATTGGCCCAGCATCGTCCGGGTTAGGGGAGGGTTTGGCCGGCCGAGATTTCCTTGTCCAAAAACCAACAGATGAAGAAAACCTACACTAGTCGAAAAATTCATTTCAACAATCTTAATTTGACTTTACAAACAACAAGATGACTTAATTGGAGTCTATTTCCGTGGAGCCTAGACCTATATAAAATAACTCAACTGGCTGAGGTAGGCTATGAGGCTTAACAGCCTAATAGAAGTTGTTTTTTTTTTATTAGGCCTACATACAATTGCAACTGATCAAAAATGTAGCATCCTACATGAAAAAATTATTTAAAGAAAAAAGGATGTCTGTGTCGGGATAGCCTGCTCTGTAACGACAGAACAAACAGAACATACTGCCAGCTTGAGATGTAAATATCCCTGGACAAGCTCTAACAGTAATAATAGAATTTAATAAATACAGTCATATACTGTACAATGGCTTGCGAAAGTATTCACCCCCTTGGCATTTTTACAATTTTGTTTCGCCACAACCTGGAATTAATTATTTATTTTTTTGGGGGGTGGTTGTATCATTTGATTTACACAACATGCCTACTACTTTGAAGATGCAAAATATATTTCATTGTGAAACAAACAAGAAATACTTTTTTTTTAAACGGAAAACTTGAGCATGCAAAACTATTCACCACCCGCCCGAAGTTAATAATTTGTAGAGCCACTTTTGCAGCAATTACAGCTGCAAGTCTCTTGGGGTATGTCTCTATAAGCTTGGCACATCTTGCCACTGGGATTTTTGCCCATTCTTCAAGGCAAAACTGCTCCAGCTCCTTCAAGTTGGATGGATTCCGCTGGTGTACAGCAATCTTTAAGTCACACCGCAGATTCTCAAGTGGATTGAGGTCTGGGCTTTGACTAGGTCATTCCAAGACATTTAAATGTTTCCCCTTAAACTACTCGAGTGTTGCTTTAGCAGTATGCTTAGGGTCATTGTCCTGCTGGAAGGTGAACCTCCATCCCAGTCTCAAATCTCTGGAAAGACTGAAACAGGTTCCACTCAAGAATTTCCCTGTATTTAGCGCCATCCACCATTCTTTCAATTCTGACCAGTTTCCCAGTCCCTGCCAATGAAAAACATACCCACAGCATAATGCTCACACCACCATGCTTGGTGATGAGAGGTGTTGGGTTTGCGCCAGACATAGCGTTTTTCTTGATGGCCAAAAAGCTACATTTTAGTCTCATCTGACCAGAGTAACTTCTTCCATATGTTTGGGGAGTCTCCCACATGCCTTTTGGCGAACACCCTTCATGTTTGCTTATTTCTTTCTTTAATAAGCAATGGCTTTTTTCTGCCCATTCTTCCGTTAAGCCGAGCTCTGTGGAGTGTACAGCTTAAAGTGGTCCTATGGACAGATACTCCAATCTCAGCTGTGGAGCTTTGCAGCTCCTTCAGGGTCATCTTTGGTCTCTTTGTTGTCTCTCTGATTAATTCCCTCCTTGCTTGGTCCGTGAGTTTTGGTGGGCGGCCCTCTCTTGGCAGGTTTGTTGTTGTGCCATATTCTTTCAATTTTTTAATAATGGATTTAACGGTGCTCTGTGGGATGTTCAAAGTTTTGGATAGTTTTTAATTACCCAAGCCTTATCTGTACTTCTCCACAACTTTGTCCCTGACCTGTTTGTAGATCCCCTTTGTCCTCATAGTGCCGCTTGCTTGGTGGTGTCCCTTGCTTCGTGGTGTTGCACACTTTGGGGCCTTTCAGAACAGGTGTATATATTGAGATCATGTGACAGATCATGTGACACTTAGATTGCACACAGGTGGACTTTATATAACTAATTATGTGACTTCTGAAGGTAATTGGTTGCACCAGAACTTATTTAGGGGCTTCATAACAAAGGGGGTGAATACATACTTTTCCATTTTTAATTTTGTAGAATTGTTTTAAACAAGTAATTTTTTTAATTTCACCAATTTGGACTATTTTGTGTGTCCATTACATGAAATCCAAATAAAAATCGATTTAAATTACAGATTGTAATGCAACAAAATAGGAAAAATGCCAAGGCGGATGAATATTTTTGCAAGGCAATGTAGGCCACTAAGTTACTTATTCAATTACAAAAGTTATATTTCCCCTTGGACACAATCTTGTGGATGTCTGGTTTGATGGATGGATGTGATTTTGATGTGCATGCAGTCCTCGATTGACTTATGTGAAAGCATGTTCCTGTCGTGAGTCTAGATTGCATTCATAGAGGAAAATGAGGACTCGCAGGTTGATCCAAACGTTGTTAACCTCTATGGACTAGGTGGGACGCTTAGAAATGCTATTACTTCAATTTCTCAAACATATGACTATTTTACACCATTTTAAAGACAAGACTCTCGTTAATCTAACCACACTGTCCGATTTAAAAAAGGCTTTACAACGAAAGCAAAACATTAGATTATGTCAGCAGAGTACCCAGACAGAAATAATCAGACACCCATTTTTCAAGCTAGCATATAATGTCACATAAACCCAAACCACAGCTAAATGCAGCACTAACCTTTGATGATCTTCATCAGATGACAATCCTAGGACATTATGTTATACAATACATGCATGTTTTGTTCAATCAAGTTCATATTTATATCAAAAACCAGCTTTTTACATTAGCATGTGACTAGCATGTGACTAGCATTCCCACCGAACACCTCCGGTGAATTTACTAAATTACTCACAATAAACGTTCACAAAAAACATAACAATTATTTTAAGAATTATAGATACAGAACTCTTTTATGCACTCGCTATGTCCGCTTTTCGGTGAAAGCACATTTCGCAATATTCTGAGTAGATAGCCCGGCCATCACAGGCTAGCTATTTTGACACCCACCAAGTGTGGTACTCACCAAACTCCGATTTACTATTAGAAAAGTTTGATTACCTTTGCTGTCTTCGTCAGAATGCACTCCCAGGACTTCTACTTCAATAACAAATGTTGGTTTGGTTCCAAATAATCCATAGTTATGTTAAAATATCCTCTGTTTTGTTCGTGCATTCAAGACACTATCCGAAAGGGTAAAGAAGGGTGACGCGCCCGACACGTTTCGTGACAAAAAATTTCTAAATATTCCATTACCGTACTTCGAAGCATGTCAACCGCTGTTTAAAATCAATTTTTATGCAATTTTTCTCGTAAAAAAGCGATAATATTCTGACCGGGAAACCATGTTTTAGTTCAAAGACAGAGAAAATGAAAACATGGGGTCGCCTTGTGCACTCGCCTCAGTCCCATTGTACTCTGATCGACCACCATCCAAATGCGCTAATGTTTTTCAGCCAGGGGCTCCAAAGACATCATTCAGCTTTTTCCCGGTTTCTGAGAGCCTATGGGAGCCGTAGGAAGTGTCACGTTACAGCAAAGATCCTCAGTTTTCAATAAAGAGAGTGAAGAAGCCCAAGAAATTGTCAGACAGGCCACTTCCTGTAAGGAATCTTCTCAGGTTTTTGCCTGCCATATGAGTTCTGTTATACTCACAGACACCATTCAAACAGTTTTAGAAACTTTAGGGTGTTTTCTATCCAAAGCCAATAATTATATGCATATTCTAGTTTCTGGGCAGTAGTAATAACCAGATTAAATCGGGTATGTTTTTTATCCGGACGTGAAAATACTGCCCCCTATCCCAAAGAAGTTAAGCTTGTGGAAGGCTACCCAAAACGTTTGACCCAAGTTAAACAATTTAAAGACAATGCTACCAAATACTAATTGAGTGTATGTAAACTTCTGACCCACTGGGAATGTGATGAAAGAAATAAAACCTGAAATAAGTCAATCTCTCTTTTATTATTCTGACATTTCACATTCTTAAATTAAAGTGGTGATCCTAACTGACCAAAGACAGGGAATTCTTACTAGGATTAAATGTCAGGGATTGTGGAAAACTGAGTTTAAATGTATTTGGCAAAGGTGTATGTAAACTTACGACTTCAACTGTATTCACGACCATCATAAAATGGCCAACTTCACCCCTCTCCCCCTCTGCGGGAGAGAGAGGGCGCTGTAGAGAAGACCCACTGTAACCTGATCCTTCAGATCTTCACAGGAGAGTCATGACACCCCCCATGCTGACATTGCAGTATTTCACAGAAACCTTCACCCTCCTTGAGACATGGTCGTTATTGAATGCCTTATGCTTTGTGGTGAGCATGGTTACTTCCCTAGTGTCCTTCCATTTCACAAAAAGCAGCTTGTTAGTTCTGATCAAACTACGGTCCCCCTCTCTGCTGTCTTTGTCATGTCGTTTACCTTGGTCTTGGGGAAAACGATTCTGTTTGGACAAAAGGTGCCACAAGCTACTCCAGTATTTTATTAAAAGCTTTTGTGTCGGTGTACTTTGTCATAGCTTCTTGTTTGATATTCTTAGCTTTTACCTTTATTCCCCACTTGAGAAGCCATCTTTTATGCTAAAGCGCTGAAATTAAAGCGATGAAATCTGTTTACAATGTAATTGGGTCTTGTCTCTGAGCCAGGTAGCAATAGTTCACATTACGTATTAAAAGGTTCTAGGTCTTGCTTTGTCCCACCCAGGTCAACTGCATATCCTTGGAAAGCTTATCTCATTGGCTACAAGACTGTAAAGGTGGAAAGTAGCCAATCCCCTGTGCAATGGATGCCTACGGCACATGAGCAGGAAACATCATATTTTTCTTATGCAAAGATATAGTCACTCTGTGGACATTCTATGTTGCCATTAAGTCATACATCCTCAGATAACATTGACAATAGGCTAGATTTGTTCCTACCAACCTAAGAATAATGTCATACCCCTCATGTAGGTATAGCTCAAACACAGATCAAATTGAAGCTTACCTTGTAAGATGTTTGCTGTTTGGTGAAAATGTTGTGTAAAATAAACATTTTGACTCTCGGGGCTGGTGATCAATAACGGTAGGTCACAGGCAGACAAATAAGACATCCTCATAATGTGCGGAGTCCCGACTTTCGGTGTGTATCAATGTATTCCGTTTTTATTTTGTTTGTGCTTCACAACGCTAACCGGAATGTAGGTAGCAGCCATCTTGAAAAAATGAACATCCAATGTTAATGGTGCATTACCGCCACCAGCTGGACGGGGTATTGAATAAAAACATTCCTGGAAAGGGGTAAAATCACATCATACAAAATAAACCACGTTAACTATAAAATAAATAATAAAAACATACTTCTTAAATCACAGTCCACTCTAAAATACATCCCTACACAGGCTCAGGGTCCTGTGATGGAGCTACATTCACCAACAGGATTTCCTGCAGCGCCTCGGTTGTAAAATCACGAAGACCCAAAAAATGTTCAGCGGCATTCACAATGATTCCAATTTTCTTAAACTTCTCCACCGCTTGTGCTATACAGTTTATGACCATTGCAATAAATAATACAAGTCCACCTTTTAATAACATGTAGCATTTCACTATCCCTCGGTTGCTGAAAAACCTTCACTGGTCTTGGTGGCTCTACTACCATTGCTTCTTCCCCGCCACTAGTTCTTACTTTTCTCACCGCCTCCAGATAGGAGACACTCCTTACCCTTGCCACCTCATTCTCTTTCACCCTAACAGGGCACTCCAAAAATTCAGGGGCATGTTCACCTCCACAGTTGCAGCATTTCCCTTTATCTGGCATATGATATTCTTCCTTTCTGCACACACTTGACACATGTTTTATTTGTATTTATTTCACCTTTATTTAACCAGGTAGGCCAGTTGAGAACAAGTTCTCATTTACAACTGTGACCTGGCCAAGATAAAGCAAAGCAGTGCGACAAAAACAACAACACAGAGTTACACATGGGATATAGAAACGTACAGTCATTAACACAATAGAAAAATCTATGTACAGTGTGTGCAAATGTAGTAAGATTAGGGAGGTAAGGCAATAAATAGGCCATAGTGGCAAAATAATTACAATTTAGCATTAACACTGGAGTGATGGATGTGCAGAGACTCTTTATCAAAGAACAGTAGCATGGATGAAGTGAACTTCTTTTCTCCGTCCACCATACAAGTCAATCGAAGTGCACCAACCACTCCTTCGATGTCTTCAGTTATATCATCTGCCTTTATTTCTTGCGCCGCCTTGGAAATAACCCCCTTGATAGGCGCCCTGCTACAAAAATGAATGCAGGGAACATTCCACTCTGATATCTTTTTGAGTCTTAACACCCCAGACACAGAAATAATCTAAAGAAAACCACTTCTTGTGACCCTCACCAACTCCACGCTTTCTTCCAGATTTTCCTGGAGATGTTAAATGGATTTCCCAAGTAGCATTCATCCAAAACCCTGACCGACCAAAAACAAGTCTAGTGGTTTCCTATTTTCTAACATAGCTTTACATACTTTCCCTTGTTCTTTGCGACTGTAACCCACTCATTCTCACTTTCTGTACTATTAGCTTCACTCGACTCACTAACAGTTTCAAACAAAACCTCAGTTTCTGCCATCGTCAATGAATGTCTAGCACTCCTTTCTCCCGTCAGTTCTTGAAATGAGGTCATCGGGCTCTGAGTTGGCTACTGAGTTGCAGTAGAGTATTTTTACAGTTGAATTAAGGTGTTATTATTTTAACCCCCTAGAGTCAATCAAAGTAACATAATAAAAAAATCCTTATCATAATTCGTCAGTTTAAAATAGAGATATCGCCAATGCGCCAATGTCGCACTTCCGCATCTGCGGTGAAAGGTGGCAGAGGTAGAGCGGTGTTTGTCAGACCATAAGACATCCCAAAAATTGGTCTAATCACGAAAACTTCTGTAGCATCCGAATGATTGATACAATGATACAAACTATTATGACCACTCCATGGAAAGGGGAGACTCTCACAAAGAAAATTGTGTTTTCTGTTTTGACGCCCACAAGTGTCATGGAACTCGTCTGAAGGTAACCTGTACTGGTTTAAAAAAAAAATGCTTTCTTATATCGCCTAGATATACTGTAGGGCAAACACTTCAAAACCTTGTTTCTTATTTATTTTTGACTGTCTTTTTTGCCATTTGTGACTTGTTTCAGGAAACTAGGCATATGTCGCAAGTCACAACTTCACAGGAGAGTCATTTGATCAGATTTTTTTTTCTTCCAAAATGCGTTTTCTGGCAGAAATGTCTTCTGGATAATTTGAACTTTCATGTGCATTAATAACAAACTTGTATGCCGCCTGGAAATGTGAATAAAGTTGTTACATTACAAGTCTAGTTGGTTTAGCTACAGAAAAAGTCAGGAACCTTCCCGCTAGCCATGATTGGCTGAGATAATGCGTGGGCTGTACATGAGAGATGAGTTTCAGATTGGTCTGCCTGTAGCATCTTCTGTCTATAAAATGAGCTGCTTGTTATGTGTAGTTATTCCTACTGCATTTTTTTCAAACTACATAAAGTTAGCCATGGAGAACTGCAAATGTGTTGCTACTGCTCTCAATAATATTGCTGTCCTGAATGTATCAGGCGCTATCGACAAAGGTCAGTGGAAAAAAGTTGGAATGGACTACTTTCTGGATGACAATTGTGCCATGACTCTCAAAATGAATCAGAAGATGTGGAAATCCCTGATTTAGGTAAAAACATTTTAATTGAAGAAGACATCAGCCTTCTGATGACAGTGATGGGGAAGAAACGGCTATCAACAGTGTTGTCACGGAAGAAGTTGAAGGAGTTTTGAAATCAGTGGAATGTCTGGTAGAAGCAGAGTATGATAAGGATATTAATAGAATTCTGGTATTTGATTGAAAATGTAGAGGGAGTCGAAAAGAGAACACAGAAGGCTGTTGTATAAAACACCTGTCTCCGGATTACATATTCAAACTAAGAGCAACCATGGCATCCGTGACAGAGAGGGAGAAAGATCTGATGTTTCTTATGAAATTGCACACTATCTGTGTGAACCAGAATGACTTGACACAATGGGCCAAGCAAGCTGTACATCCAAAACGGAAAGGACACAGGACGTCTTATTTAATGAAATGGGTTGCAGTCTGCCGTAAAGCTTTAATCCATGTAACATTAACGTGTACGGGTAAGAGTCTAGTTACTGTTTGATATTGTACGTTTCTAATTTTGTCAGAAAGTTGTTTTCATTGCAAGTTAAAGCTTACTGTTAGCTAGCAAGCTGACGTTAGATGGCTGGCTCGCTAGCTAACATTACGTGTATGATCTGTGTAGTAATGTTATCTCAGAATTCCATTTGCATTGCTAGTTATAGCCTAATGTTAGCTAGCTAACTAGCTAACATTGAACCTATTTGACTAACTAGCTAGCTCTGACAATCAGTTTGTATTGCTAGTACTCTATGGATTATGGATTAGGATTATGATTAAGATTATGGTTCATTGTTTTGCTAAACAAAAGACTCCACTTCGCCAGATGTTTACATGACCCATCAAGGTAGCCAGGTGTGTCTGACGGTGATTACGGCCATTTATTGTATAATAATGCCAACATATTTATATCTGGAATTTGTCTTTCAGCATCAGTAGAACATGCCTGACTCTCCTCCACCACTCAAGGAGAATGGTCTAATGCCTCCCATCAAAAAGACAGCTGGCCCAAGCAAGCACAGGTTACACATGAAGAAATGAGGACTTGCAGTGAGTTGTGAACTTCATCAACAACTACACAGAGGATAATGCAATAGTATTACCAGGACGCCACCCAGGACAGAAATACTTTGGTGGAAAGCTGCTGCCATCTCATGTGACAAAAGCAGCTGTGAGACGTCTTTACAAGGAATCGAACACAACACTTGGTATGTAAAGCATCAACAACACGTTTTGATTACTTAATTTACCTCCAACATGATTGGCACAGCTTTTATTGATCTCACATTATTTCTGTATTTTCCAGAGGTACATGTAGTTGGGCAGTCTTCCTTAAGGAATCTGTGGAGAAAATTGCTGCCCCACATCTCAAGCACTAAGCCCAGGACAGACCTGTGCTGGCAGTGCCAGAGGAACAGCTATCAGCCAATCTGCCAGATAGGGGTTAACATCCCACAGCTGGTTGGACTGGAGAATGGTATGGTGCTGGGGGAAAGGTATGGGTTGCAACAACACCGTACTTCAGGACTTCAGGCCGCTGCCACAGTTCAGGCAGTACCATCACTTCAGGTGAATATCATTTTCATTTCATTGTATGAGGTTATTCTTCTTGTCTAAACTTGGGAGGTGAATTGATGTTATGCAAGGTTGTAATGTCTGTTGTTGTCGCCAAGGAGTGTTCGGACTCAGTCGGGACCAGATTTAAGCTGCTGCGCAACGCTGACATCCTTCCTCCCATAGATGGTATGCCTGTACAAGCACCACCTGGACTGGACACAGCTAGACAAACTTATCTTTTTGAGAATATCAGGGAGTTTTGCTTTGCGACAAAGAGGCAATGGACATCCAATGCCCTGCACCAAAGTCAAGGGCAGGACAGAAACAGGCTATTCAAATATAAATTCCCTTGTTCATGTGTGGTTCGGATGGACCAGTTCATCACTGGGGGCGAATTCCCAGTCATCAGCACTATCTGCAGTGCCTCTATTCAAATGACTCTCTCTCCTAACACATGTTGCTGCTACAATTTTTTTTTGTATCCTGCTGCTCAGCCACTTTACCCCTGATTGTATGCATATAACTACCTCATCTATCACTGATATCGTTACTGATATTATTCTCGTACATACTGTACATTATTTTCTTTATATCAACACTATCTATTTTTGATTTTGCCACTATGCAAGTAACCATTTCACTGCACCGTTTACACCTTCTGTAGAGACCCATCCACTTAGCTAGATGTGGCTGGGGGTTATAGCATTTCTTTCACATGACCCATCAATTTAGACAAGTGTGTCTGGGTAAGTGTCATATGTATAAAATATTTTTATCTCAACACTTTTTGTTTACCTGGATTTTTTCCCTTGTTGTTGGCTACTACTTTTACCACTTTTAGTCTTAATCTTTACTACACTACGCACTGTTTAGCACAGGACCTCACATGTGAATCCTTAAAAAGATGGGTGGGGCTGGCTTAAGAGGGTGTGAACAATGCTGAATGGGTGAAGAAAAATACAGTGAGGGAAAAAAGTATTTGATCCCCTGCTGATTTTGTACGTTTGCCCACTGACAAAGAAATGATCAGTCTATAATTTTAATGGTAGGTTTATTTGAACAGTGAGAGACAGAATAAAGACAAAAAAATCTGGAAAAACGCATGTCAAAAATGATATAAATTGATTTGCATTTTAACAAGGGAAATAAGTATTTGACCCCTCTGCAAAACATGACTTAGTACTTGGTGGCAAAAGCCTTGTTGGCAATCACAGAGGTCTGATGTTTCTTGAAGTTGGCCACCAGGTTTGCACACATCTCAGGAGGGATTTTGTCCCACTCCTCTTTACAGATCTTCTCCAAGTCATTAAGGTTTCGAGGCTGACGTTTGGCAACTCATACCTTCAGCTCCCTCCACAGATTTTCTATGGGATTAAGGTCTGGAGACTGGCTAGGCCACTCCAGGACCTTAATGTGCTTCTTCTTGAGCCACTCCTTTGTTGCCTTAGCCGTGTGTTTTGGGTCATTGTCATGCTGGAATACCCATCCACGACCCATTTTCAATGCCCTGGCTGAGGGAAGGAGGTTCCACGAGGTGAGATCTTGCATGGAGCCCCAGGCCGAGGGATATTGACAGTTCTTTTGTGTTTCTTCCATTACGAATAATCGCACCGAATGTTGTCACCTTCTCACCAAGCTGCTTGGCGATGGTCTTGTAGCCCATTCCAGCCTTGTGTAGGTCTACAATCTTGTTCCTGACATCCTCGGAGAGCTCTTTGGTCTTGACCATGGTGGAGAGTTTGGAATCTGATTGATTGCTTCTCTGGACAGGTGTCTTTTATACAGGTAACAAGCTGAGATTAGGAGCACTCCCTTTAAGAGTGTGCTCCTAATCTCAGCTTGTTACCTGTGTAAAAGACACCTGGGAGCCAGAAATCTTTCTGATTGAGAGGGGGTCAAATACTTATTCCCCTCATTAAAATGCAAATCAATTTCTAACATTTTAGACATGCGTTTTTCTAGATATTTTTGTTGTTATTCTGTCTCTCACTGTTCAAATAAACCTACCATTAAAATTATAGACTGATCATTTCTTTGTCAGTTGGCAAACGTACAAAATCAGCAGGGGATGAAATACTTTTTTCCCTCACTGTAAGATCTCTAGTAGGTTTACCAAACAATTCAAGGGCCATTTTCTCAAAAGTGAGGTTACAAGTGCAGTGCATGATATACCATTTTGTAGCTCTGTGTCTCTGCTTTTATCCAATGTATAAAACACAATTTCAAACTTTGCTACATCAGACCGAATCAAGGCGGTTGGTCACATTTAAGAATGTGTTATTCAATGTGTTTCTCTGGGCTATAGCAGTAAAGGCCAAATTCAATATTTTATCAAATCATTTTTTTTACAATCTTTTTTTATACCTAAAGAAGTCCTCCCCTCCACCACTCCCCCCTATGTTTCGGGGCCGATTAGCCACCAGTAACTGTCTGGGTCCCTAATTAGTGACTGACTAGATGATAAATAGTGCCACAACGCTCAGTCCTAGTTGCTGTGGTGATAAGAGTGGGCAGAGAACACTCACGACAGAGATACTACTAGAACACTTAGATGATGTCCCGGGACCGAAATATAATGGTATAAAGGCTTCTGTGTGGGGTGTCGGCAGGTAGCCTAGCGGTTAAGGGCATTGGGCCACATAAAAAAAATGCGGGGTTGTTTGGTTGACCCAACTTCTGGGTTGCAGGCATTGGGTCACTTAGTTGGGTTGTTCTCTTTAAAAAAGAACGGTGTTGGATTGTTGATGCTGGGTTATTGGTGCTGGGTTATTGAAATATGACCCAGCGGGTCAGATCAGAAGACTGAATGTGTAGTTTAGTAGGGGCGAGGCTTTCAGATTGTTACATAAGCCACCCATGAGAGTAAACGTAATTCCGTTAATCTGTTCTGTTGTATAGTTATCACAGGTTGAACGATGACTTTTTTCTGCCTGTGTTTTATATATACAGGGCATTTCCACACTATGAGGTTGGAATAATACTGAGAAAATTATGAAAATGCCCTTTTGGTGTAAAACCTGTTTGAAAGGACCACCTGACATTTCAGCTTGTTTGTTGGGATAGAGTTTTGGCCTACCTGGTGACATTCAAGGTGGTAAATTAGTTAATAGGCCAATTAGAAAGAGAGTTCCAAACCTCTCTGCCAATAACAGCTAGTTTTCAGTTTTCCTGATATTGAGATAAAAATAGCAGCATTGGAACTTTATTTTTTGGACATTGTGAGATTACAGAAACATGGGTTAATTTATAGTTTTTTACAGTAACTTACTTAGCTGCCAGTTACCTGTAAGTTACATTGTGTTACCATAAATTCCAAATAAACTTTGGTTGAACAATTATTACTGTAAAGTTTCATTCGAATTTATGGTAACATACTGTGCTTTTTTTACATTCATGTACTGTTAAACCAAAGTTTATTTGGAATTTACAGTAACATACTGAAACTTTTTTACAGTAACTTACAAGCTGCAAGTAAGTTACTGTAAAAACAACAGGATTTGGTTTTACAGTACATGTTGAGTTATTCATGCAACCCAACTGATTAGATCAAAATAACCCAGTGTGTGATCTATCCAATATTTACCCAGCGATGGGGTACCAAAGAACCCAAATTGGGTTGTTTTTAACCCAGCATTTGTGAGTGTGTGTGTGTGCGTGTGTGTGCGTGTGTGTCTGTGTGTGAGAGAGAGAGGATGCTAGAGTAGGGAACAAGCGTGTAAAACTCATATGTGAGTGAGAGAGATATCGTTTGCTAGAGTAACGAGCTATAATCAAATCTAAAAAAAGAAGCCGCACTGTAAGGGACATTGGAGTATAGAAGTGTTTCACATCAGAGCCATTTGACTATAGGTTCCCCTTGGGAGAGTACGTTTACCTCCACGCCAACACCTGTTAAACATTGAGTGCCATACATAGCCAAGCTTGTTTACTGTATGTTATGCAAAGTATATAAAAACACCCGTTACATATGCTACACTGTACAATATCTGACAGCTCAAAGCCAAACAGTGAGACATAAGTGTGCGTCCCAAATAGCACCCTATTCCCCCTATCGGTCAAAAGTAGTGCACTTTATTAAAGGGAATAGACCAGTTTTCTTCAGGGTACATTGAGGAAGAGACCAAACGTTATCAAGAAAAAGAAAACAACCTCCGTGCTCACCGCGCATCGCAGCAATTTAATTAAGTCTTTGCTAATTGAGACAGCCAGTATTGAGTTGCTGCCGATGATAAATTGGTTTAATGAGGTTGTTGTGTTTTACATCTATTTGTGTGTGCATTAATCACTTTCATCTGTTGCTGTGTGCAGCAGTTATAGTGACACCTCATTTGACATGGCTATTTTCGGTTGTCACGGGTGTGTGGGATTACATAAGGTTTTCACCCTGTCATGATATATTCTGGAAGGTATCTGACTTCATAGTGAAGAGTTCATATGTTCAGTTCTGTTGAAGACTGTGTAACAGCGTATAACTATAGCTACACCACAGCACATGTACAATGTGGTCATGATTATGGTAGCTAATTGGTAGTGTCATCAACAGGTGCATGGAGAGGGGTGACGATGTAGACATAATTTAATTGATGAGTCTTGAGACTTAGTGGGGGGGGGGGCTGTTTTCAGAACAATGGAATTCCAACTATTGTTTATCTGGTAAAATTGTAGCTCTTCTACCTATACTTATTTCTATATCTACAGTAATATATTAATGTAAAGTTAAAGGCCATGAACTGTCAAAATCATGAAATTGGATGATATATGGATGAAACCAGATCAAAGTATGTTGCTTCTACATTGATAAAGGTTGATCATAAAGTTACTGGACCGCTCCCCCACGTCAAATACTTAGATTCAGGAGGTGGGTTTATTAAGGGGATCGGGTGACATCACTCTAACTCTCATTTTAATACACCAATGGTAACATAATATTCTCTTACCTAAATTAAATAACAACGGCATTGTAACGAACATCGGAGAAGGCGAGTTTGCAAAGGGGCGTGGTTAATATAGCTACTCTATTGGTGCCAAAATTTGACTGTAGTGTGTCAGCAAATATTACACGTTTACACTATTAATCTATGGCAAATATACTTACTGTATATGCTTCCTTCATCTGTGTCTGGTGTTAGCTAGTTAGCTGGCTAGCTAGGTCTTCAGCCAGCATGGAACAAAAGAGCGGGTCAGTGCTGCTGTGAACCGCATCCGAGACATGCCAAACAGGAGATGTATAAAAAAGAAATTGACATCGGTGATGCAAATTCAATGTTGTTTAAATTGCTTTGTGTATCACCAAATTTGTTTGAGATTATATTAATGCTAACTGCATCTTAGTTTCTTGACGTTTGCGTATCAAAGAGATGCCAGTCAAGGTGAGTTCATGAATATAAGCTCCCAGCCCACTCAGCCTGTCTTTTCAAACTTCCTGGTAGTTAGCCATGAGAGATTTACATTTGACAAAAATGTTGAGCATTTCTATTCCCAAAAATGTTTATGGGTGATATTTTCAAAATGCTATTTTACATGGGAATCAGAATGACTGTTTGGCATCTTTAAGGTAACTTACTGTAAGATAAAGTGTTACTGCCTATTCATATAGTAAACTACTTTTATATGTGCCACATGCATAACGGACAGAAAACACCCACCTCTTTCTCATCTTTTTACCACTTATTTCTCTACTTCCTCAGGTCTGTATTCCCTCACCATCTATCTATCTCTGTCTCTCTCTCTCTGGCACTCTCCATCTCTCTTATCCTCTCTCTAGACACAGTGCTTTTTCTTCTCCTCCTTCCGCTATCATTATTAGCTCTCCACCTCTCCTTCATTTATCCCTGTGTTCTTCCTCTCTAACCACCCCCTCCTCTCCATCCCTCTCTCCACTAGATTTGACCTAATCCCCATGGATTGCTCTTGTATGAAGGTGTGTGTCACTGTGTCTGTGTCTGTCTGTGTGTGAGTGTGTCTGTCTGTGTGTGTGTGTGCGTGTGTGCAAACGCTGCGAGATTACTTTACAAATGTTTCCCATTTGTTACCTCGCTGTAAACCCCACTAGGAACACATCAATCCCATTACTTTGGGACAAACACATCCTAATCTTCTCACTTCTGCCCGCCCGCCCTAGTGGGCAATTGAAGCAATACTTCTCCACCCGGCCTCCTCCTCTGTGGGGGTTTTCCCTCCCTCTTTCTCTTATTTTGTCTTCACCAAGAAATTGAAGCGATACTTCTCACCCAGCCTCCTCCTCTGTGGAGTTTTCCTTCTCTCTTTCTCTTATTTTGTCTTATTTTTTGTACTTTCCTGTTCCTGTGAATCAATTTTTTTATGTGATGGACGAATAAGAGAGGTGACACATTATTGAGCGGCTGTTTCTCTTGTGCAGTGGTTCTCAAACCTCTCCTCGTGTACCCCAGAAGTTTCACAATTTTGTTTTAGCCCTGAACTAGAGTAACAGTATTGCTTCCGTCCCTCTCCTCGCCCCTACCTGGGGTGGAACCAGGGACCCTCTGCACACATCAACAGCCACCCTCGAAGCATCGTTACCCATCGCTCCACAAATGCCGCAGCCCTTGCAGAGCAAGGGGAACAACTACTTCAAGGTCTCAGAGCGAGTGACGTCACCGATTGAAACGTTATTAGCGCGCACCCCGCTCACGAGCTAGCCATTTCACATCGGTTACACTAGCTCACTTGATTCATCTCATCAAGGGCTTGATGATTATTTGACAAGTTGAATCAGGTCCAAAATAATCCATAGTTATGTTCCAACAGCGACGTTTTGTTAGTGCGTTCAAGACACTATCCCAATGGTAAATAACGGTCATGCGCACGGCACATTTCGTGACAAAAAAATTCTAAATATTTCATTACCGTACTTCGAAGCATGTCAACCGCTGTTTAAAATCAATTTTTATGCCATTTTTCTCGTAAAAAAGCGATAATATTCCGACCGGGAATCTGCAATTAGGTAAACAGCCGAAAGAAAATATATCACTGGGTCGACTCGGGCACGAGCCTAATTCCTTTGTCCTCTGATCGGCCACTTGGCAAAGGCGATTATGTGTTTCAGCCAGAGGCTGCCTCGTCATCGTTCAGGTTTTTCCCAGGCTCTGAGAGCCTATTGGAGCCGTAGGAAGTGTCACGTTACAGCTAAGATCCTGACTCTTCAATAAACAGAAGCAAGAACAACAACACCTTGTCAGACATGCCACTTCCTGCATGAAATCTTCTCAGGTTTTTGCCTGCCATATGAGTTCTGTTATACTCACAGACACCATTCACACAGTTTTACAAACTTTAGAGTGTTTTCTATCCAAATCTACTAATTATATGCATATTCTCGTTTCTGGGCAGGAGTAGTAACCAGATTAAATCGGGTACGTTTTTTTCCGGCCGTGCAAATACTGCCCCCTAGCCGAAAACAGGTTAAGAACCACTGCTCTAGTGGACCCGACAGACAGAATCTGTGTCCCAAATGGCACCCTAATCCCTGTCTAGTGCATTACATTTGAAGGGACCATGAGGCTCTGGTCAAAAGTAGTGCATTATAGTAATACGGTGCCATTTGGGACACAAGACTGTGACAAATGTTCAAGAGATCATAAGATCAGGACAAAACAAGCTAAATCAGTTTTTTTGCCCCTTGTACATTATTCAATTAACTTGATGTTTTGGAGTGTTTCGCTTTTTTCTTCAAGCAAGAGAGGTTTTCTTTTGGGCCTTAGCATTAGACAGTTTTCATTGTCTAACATGGCTTCATATCACAGTTAGATTCCCATATTCTTTGTAGTAACATAAAGAATTTCATTATTTGTTGTATAACTTGGAAATACATGTGATACAATTTAACTCAAACCTTGACATATATGCGTAAATAACTGGCTCATTCCACTAATTCGGTGCATTTTAAGAAGTGTAACTTGGTTTCACCTAGTTTTAACATTCTGTCATATGGAGCACATTTTCGAGTTCATAAAAAACAAGTGTTCCCATCTCAAGAGGTTAAATAACCAAATTAGTGAGTGCCAAATGAAGTAACAGGGTTGACTGTAGCAGGGTTGACAATTTCATCTTAAAGGAAAATTTAGCTTTATTACAACCAAATCACTATTTGTGATGTAAAGAGCATGTTAAAGAAGGGTCCAGACACTTTTTAACAATTTCACTTGTTTTGGGGGCCTCTGAAAATACATGAACAAGTGCTACAAAACACCTAAATATGTAATTTTAGAAATGGAAAAGCCTAGCAGTATAGTGATGCAGGTCTTTAGATGTTGTACACTTGAAATTGTGTCATTCCGAACTTTATCCACAACGTTATATTCCATAGTAGATTTGTTTCACTGTTTCAGAGACGCATCAGTGACATTGCAGGATATGTTTTGAAACAATTACTGCTTCGCATACATGTCAGTGAATTCTATGTGTTACAGCGGGATGAGTTAACAGACGTGTTAACAGACGTGGCGGGTCCGGCATAGCTCCTGGTATATGTCCGTTACGTTTATGGGGGGTCAATTAAGGAAGACATCCTCTTCTGCAAACTACTGGAAACCAGGACAACAGGAGAGGATATTTTGAAAGTACTGGACAGATTTGTGACATCAAATGGACTTTGGTGGTCAAGATGTGTTGGTATCTGTACTGATGGTGCAAAAGCCATGACAGGGAGACATAGTGGAGTGGTAACGCGCATGCAAGCAGTTGCTCCCGACGCCACTTGGGTACACTGCAGCATCCACCGAGAGGCTCTTGCTGCCAAGGGAATGCCTGATAGCTTGAAATACGTTTTTCACTGCAGTGAAAATGGTTAACTTTGTTAAATCAAGGCCCCTTAACTCTCGTGTATTTTCTGCATTATGCAATGATATGGGCAACGGCCATGTAGCGCTTTTACAACATATAGAAGTGTGCTGGTTGTCAAAGTACTGACACGTTTTTTAAATTGAGAGACAAGCTTAAAGTTTTCTTTACTGACCATCATTCTCACTTGTCTGACTGCTTGATGACGAGTTTCTCACACGACTGGCCGATCTGGGTGATGTTTTTTCTCACCTGAATGATCTGAATCTAGGATTACAGGCTCTCCACAACTATATTCAATGTGTGGGACAAGAAGTTAGAGCTCTTCTCTGTCTGCATTAACAAGGACAACACACATCTTTCCATCATTGTATGCTTTTTTGTGTGCAAATGAACTCAAGCTTACGGACAATGTCAAATGTAATATAGCGAAGCACCTGAGTGAGCTTGGTACGCAGTTACGCAGGTACTTTCCCGAAACAGACAACACAAACAACTGGATTCGTTATCCCTTTCATGCCCTGCCTCTTTGCAAACACGTACCTATGTGAAAGTGGATTCTCAGCCCTCACTAGCATGAAAACTAAATACAGGCACAGACTGTGTGTGGAAAATGATTTAAGACTGACACTCTCTCCAATACAACCCAACATTGTAAAGTTATGTGCATCCTTTCTGTCATGGCTGTCGAGCGGAGCAAAGTGCAGCGTGGTTGTATTTCCACATTTTCTTAAATCCGTGCAACTTTGCAATGCACAAATAACTACTTAAATATGATCTCCAATTAGAGACAACGAGGACCAGCTGCCTCCAATTGGAGATCATCCCAAACAAGCCAACATAGAAATACAAAAACTAGAACCTAAGAACATAGAAATAGAAAACATAGAAAAACACCCCCTGTCACGCCCTGACCTACTCTACCATAGAAAATAACATCTTACTATGGTCAGGATGTGACACCTTTCAATCACACCCTTCTCATTAACCTGTGGTGAGTTATTCACCATTTTTGATGAACATGTAAGATGGTGAAATAAACACCAAAATTATTGATTATGATTATATTATTATTTGTGCCCTGGCCCTATAAGAGCTCTTTGTCACTTCCCATGAGCCGGGTTGTGACAAAAACTCACACTCATTCTTATGTTTAATACATGTATCGTATAGTGTGTGTTAGGCTTACAATGATGGCAAAAAAACAACATTTGAGAGTGAGCTGACCCTCGTGCTAGAGGGGATACGCAGCTGGAGGTTGAATGCTTTGAGGGGTACAGGACTATAAAAAGTTTGGGAACCACTGCGATAGAGGCACCAAACTACAAATGTTTCGACCCTCCAGGAATTGAATATCCCTGCTGTAGGGTATTAAGCCGTATTTGCATATTTCCCAGGGTGCAATTTTTTATATATTTTTTTGTTACCAGACTGTTGTCGTGGACAAAACAACTGCGAAGTCTGAAAAATACAAGGTCAAATGATTACATTGTTCACTTGTGTTTGCTAGTGTTGTTGCATTCATTCATTTTCAGTCCTGTGGCCTTCACCATGTGACATCATAAGTGAATATGTCGTCATTAAAACCAAATAATTTAAGACAATACATATTTCATAAGGCCTTCTTCTGAGGACCTACTTTTACATCGTAGTATTCTCGTAGTTTACAGGCCCCATCAGGCCTGCAAGTCACATTATGCTGGCTTGCACAGTGATGTGTAATTCATATTGCAATCCAGCCAGAGCGGGGCTTTCAAACATTTTTAATCATTTTGAATCACCTGCAACCTGCATTCAGAATGACTGCCAGGAAAGGAAACTCTAACATATGAGACTGAAAGTCTCCCGAGTGGTGCAGTTCTCTAAGGCACTACATCGCAGTGCTAGCTGTGCCACTAGAGATCCTGGTTCGAGTCCAGGCTCTGTCGCAGCCGGCTGCGACCGGGAGACCCATGGGGCGGTGCACAATTGGCCCAGCGTTGTCCCATTGCGCTCTAGCAACTCCTGCTGCGGGCTGGGTGCAAAGCATGCTGACACATGCTGCCAAGGGGTATGGTGTTTCCTCTGACACATTGGTGCGGCTGGCGTCCGGGTGTCAAGAAGCAGTGTGGCTCGGCTGGGTTGTGTTGTGTTTTGGAGGACGTGTGGCTCTCGACCTTGGCCTCTCCTGAGTCCATACGGGAGTTGCAGCGATGGGACAAGACTAACTACCAATTGGATACCATGAAAAAGGAGTTAAATAATATATGAGATTACCTCAAAGATCTAAACTGGAACAGCCATTTCAGTAACGGGTGCAATAAATCCAAGTAACAGATTGGGATAGTTTAGAAAAATGTGCAGTATGTTATTTATATTTGAGTAGCATAAGATGTATTAATCAATCAATGATGCAGAAACATAGATATTGAAATAAACAATTTAAAAAAGTCTACCTGGAATAGAGCATGCTGGGAAATATAATAATGATGGGCGTAGTTTTGGTTCAACTCCAATATTGAGGTTATTTTTGTTAATTTAACTCTTTACAGTGTTACTCAGAAATGTTAAACTGAAAAATCATCTCTAGTTAACACTGACCAATTTGCTGTGTTCAATGAAAGGGACACATCTGCAGGCTTCCATACATTTCAAAAACCTTTTAGACTTCTGATGAACCGTAGATGCCACATCAAGAACCCCACACTTAACTCAAAGGTTTTTTATCAGGCAAAAGTTATCCAAGAAACCTTACAAGCTGAGAAATAACCATTTATGATTCTTAATGTTTGTCAGTGTAGTTTGTTCTAAGAGAATTAATCCTAAACATCCTTTTCTCAAGTAGAACGTAGTCTGTAGTCCAAATACACTTTTCACATTTCATGCCATCCGTATACACAATTATTGTTTCAAATTACTATCCCTATTTATTCACATAATTTGCTTGTCATTGATGGTCGAAGTGTGTGTCAAGAGAGCTATAGCTTTGAGTGGGCTATCCTGCTGGTATTGTGTCTTAACAAAATGCAAACTGACAGTCCTGTTTATTCAACAATTATAGTCAGCCAGCCTCCCACCCCACATGCTCTTTTCATTACCGCAATTTAAATCTGGTGAAGAGGGGAAGATTATAGACTAACGAATATGAGGTCTCTCTAGTAAATAGGTTCTTATTTTTAGGGGGGGTCTCGAAATGGGATTATCGCTTCGCTCTAAGAAATCAGGAGCTAAGAGCCCCCAACTGTGGCCCCACCACTCGCCATAAAAGAGGTAAGCATATAGATTCATGATGAGTATAGCGAATAAGGGGATATATTTGGTGAGGTGAAACGTTTTGAGCATTGCAGACAGAAATGTAATGAATAAAGCTGAATAAAGATGCATGATTGACATGTCATATCTGTTCTAGACAATGTGTTTCTATCTGAATGTTCTGTAACATTGCACCATTGTGAACAAACAAGTGGTTCTTAATGAACAATTATGAATATCCAGGTAATATGTGATTGCTAGATAAGTGGGGTTTTGTACTCCGTTTGGAAATGTAATCTCACATTTGGAGTTTGAATCTGACACTGGCATTGTTTTCATTCATTTACTTTGTTGAAGAGTCAAACCAAGCAGCTCGATTGAGTAAAATGTGTACTTTCATCTCAGTAAGACTGATTGCTTACCCAAATGACTCTACTTTTGACTGGGCTCTGGTCAAAAGTAGTGCACTACATATGAAATAGGGTGTGCTTTGGGATGCATGGATCTTTCATCTGTGTCCCACAAATATGGAATGGGCTTTTTCTGGCAAACCAAAATACTATTTCCAACTAATCAACCTTATTTGATAAAACCGGTTGGTGACATGAATGAGATGGCCACTAAATAGATTCTGTAGATTAAATATAGACGAGCATAGAAGAATAGTCGAGCAAAAAGTGGATATTTAAAGTTGCAATTTTAAGAACTTTAACAAAGGAAATCCAATGCATGTCCTTAATAGTTTTTTGGGGTAGTGCATAAAACCCACCATGAATTTCCCAAGAAGAAAAAAGTATTATTATATTTTTTTGTACGTTTCTTTTTTGTTTTAAAAGGTGATTATTGGTATTTTTGTTAGTTTGGGTGGCGCCTTCAAGCCTTATATGTCTTTGAGTAACTGAGGTATATACAGTTGAAGTCGGAAGATTACATACACCTTAGCCAAATACTACATTTAAACTCAGTTTTTCACAATTCCTGACATTTAATCTGAGTAAAAATTCCATGTCTTAGGTCAGTTAGGATCACCACTTTATTTTATGAATGTGAAATGTCAGAATAATAGTAGAGAGAATGATTTATTTCAGCTTTTATTTCTTTCATCACATTCCCAGTGGGTCAGAAGTTTGGCCATATCAACCGTTATTTTGTTTGGAGGAAAAAGTGGGAGGCTTGCAAGCCGAAGACACCATCCCAACCGTGAAGCATGGGGGTGGCAGCATCATGTTGTGGGGGTGCTTTGCTGTAGGAGGGACTGGTGCACTTCACAAAATAGATGTCATCATGAGGAAAGGAAATTTATGTGGATATATTGAAGCAACATCTCAAGACATCAGTCAGGAAGTTAAAGCTTGGTCGCAAATGGGTCTTCCAAATGGACAATGACCCCAAGCATACTTCCAAAGTTGTGGCAAAATGGCTAAGGACAACAAAGTCAAGGTATTTGAGTGGCCATCACAAAGCCCTGACCTCAATCCTATAGAAAATTTGTGGACAGAACTGAAAAGTGTGTGAGCAAGGAGGCCAACAAACCTGACTCAGTTACATCGATCTGTCAGGAGGAATGGGCCAAAATACTGCCAGCTTATTGTGGGAAGCTTGTGGTAGGCTACCCAAAACATTAGACCCAAGTTAAACAATTTTAAGGCAATGCTACCAAATACTAATTGAGTGTATGTAAACTTCTGACCCACTGGGAATCAAATCAAATGTATTGATATAGCCCTTCTTACATCAGCTGATATCTCAAAGTGCTGTACAGAAACCTGCCTAAAACCCCAAACAGCAAGAAATGCAGGTGTAGAAGCATGGTGGCTAGGAAAAACTCCCTAGAAAGGCCAAAACCTAGGAAGAAACCTAGAGAGGAACCAGGCTATGAGGGGTGGCCAGTCCTCTTCTGGCTGTGCCGGGTGGAGATTATAACAGCACATGGCCTAGATGTTCAAATGTTCATAAATGACCAGCATTGTCAAATACTAATAATCATAGTAGTAATCATAGAGTAAGTGTCAGTTGGCTTTTTCATAGCTGATTTTTGAGAGTACCTCTACTGCTCCTGCTGTCTCTAGAGAGTTGAAAACAGCAGGTCTGGGACAGGTAGCACATCCGGTGAATAGGTCAGGTTCCAGCAGGTCTGGGACAACAGGTCTGGGACAGGTAGAACGTCCGGGGAACAGGTCAGGGTTCCATAGCTGCAGGCAGAACAGTTGGAACTGGAGCAGCAGCACGGCCAGGTGAACTGGGGACAACAAGGAGTCATCAAGCCAGGTAGTCCCGAGGCATGGTCCTAGGGCTCAGGTCCTCCGAGAGAGAGAAAGAAAGAAAGAGAAAGAGAGAATTAGAGAGAGCATATTTAAATTCACACAGGACACCGGAAAAGACAAGAGAAATACTCCAGATGTGACAGACTGACCCTAGCCCCCCGACACATAAACTACTGCAGCATAAATACTGGAGGCTGAGACAGGAGGGGTCAGGAGACACTGTGGCCCCATCCGATGAAACCCCCGGACAGGGCCAAACAGGTAGGATATAACCCCACCCACTTTGCCAAAGCACAGCCTCCACACCACTGGAGGGATATCTCCAACCACCAACATACCATCCCGGGACAAGGCCGAGTATAGCCCACAAAGATCTCCGCCATGGCACAGCCCAAGGGGGGGCACCAACCCAGACAGGAAGACCACGTCAGTGACTCAACCCACTCAAGTGACGCACCCCTCCCAGGGACGGCATGGAAGAACACCAGTAAGCCAGTGACTCAGCCCCCGTAATAGGGGTAGAGGCAGAGAATCCCAGTGGAAAGAGGGGAAACCGGCCAGGCAGAGACAGCAAGGGCAATTCGTTGCTCCAGCCTTTCCGTTCACCTTCACACCCCTGGGCCAGACTACACTTAATCATAGGACCTACTGAAGAGATGTGTCTTCAGTAAAGACTTAAAGGTTGAAACTGAGTCTGCGTCTCTCACATGGGTAGGCAGACTATTCCATAAAAATTGAGCTCTATTGGAGAAAGCCCTGCCTCCAGCTGTTTGCTTAGAAATTCTAGGAACAATTAGGAGGCCCGCGTCTTGTGACCGTAGCGTACGTGTAGGTATGTACGGCAGGACCAAATCGGAAAGATAGGTAGGAGCAAGCCCATGTAATGCTTTGTAGGTTAGCAGTAAAACCTTGAAATCAGCCCTTGCCTTAACAGGAAGCCAGTGTAGGGAGGCTAGCACTGGAGTAATATGATCACATTTTTTGGTTCTAGTCAGGATTCTAGCAGCCGTATTTAGCACTAACTGAAGTTTATTTTGTGCTGAGTGTGATGAAATAAATGTGATGAATGTGATGAAATAAATTGATGAAATAAATAAAAGCTGAAATAAATTATTCTCTCTACTATTATTCTGACTTTTCACATTCATAAAATAAAGTGGTGATCCTAACTGACCTAAGACAGGGAATTTTTACTCGGATTAAATGTCAGGAATTGTGAAAAACTGAGTTTAAATGTAGTATTTGGCTAAGGTGTATGTAAACTTCCGACTTCAACTGTACCTCTCTGATTGTGTATTTATTTCTATAATTTAAAACAGCATGGCCACAAACAAAGCAATGCATATAACATTTCAAAACAGGTACAGATTAACTAAGAATATAATATTACATTCTTAATAATAATTAGCAAAAAAACGTTTTCTCCCTTGCTTCAGAGGATGTGCTTTGATTGTCTTGCCCATGTGCTTTTTGTGTGGCATTCTAGTTTGAATATTCACAAATATAGTAAGTGAACGGCTACTGTGTTTTACTTTGGTAGTGTTACATTTTTTTCCCCACAACGCTAAGTAATTTACTGTAATCTAATGGATTCAGTTTATACAGTACATAACTGTTGATTATATAATAATTTACTGTGACAGTTAAGGGATTTTCTTACAGTGGAGCTAACCCAAAATTCACAACAATATCCAAGCAACGAACTGCCATTAGGTTACTGTGAAATGCATAATAAACTCAACAGTGCAGCTCTTTATTGTCACATGCTTTTGCAAAGATGGCAGAACTGACAGTATTAAAAGTGGTGATAAACCTTTGATCAACATAACCATCAGCCACTTAAACTGGTACAACACTTCCACTGTGCCACTGTTGGCACAAATACACAAAATTCTGTAATAATTGTTGTTTACTGTACTTTCACTGCAAGCAGTAGCCTGTAGTGTACCGTAAAATTACATTAACTTTTTAACAGTGTAACATTTCATAGTATAAAAGAAAAACATCGTGAAGAGCGAAATAACAGAATGGTTGTTCACAACCACACAAAAACAAGGTTATTGAGCGGTTCTTTGTCAGGGGTGAGGGTGATATGTCTAACAATTGTTTTTGTTGCATATCATTAAGGGTTCTTTACTGCTGTGATGGTTTAAAAAGTTTTACCCTACAGGCTACTGGTTGCAGTGAAAGCACGGTAAACAACAAGTTACTGATTTTTCTAACTGTAACTTTAGCAAGCAGTTGCTTATCAACAGATAGTTTGTTGACAATATGACCATCTGTAGAGCATCTACAGATGGACTATCCGGGCTATCCAAATAAAGTGTGTTCTGTTATGTTGCAAAGGTTGAGCACCTTCCATCACATTTCACAGTAACTTAATAGCAGTTACTTGCCTGGAAGTTGCTGTGAATTAGGCATTACCTAACTGGCACCCAAGTGTTTGTAAGTTTTTGTAAATATCACAGCTCCTCATCTCGGGAAGGGCCACATATTTTATGTGGACAATTGGTACAGCATCTGCTCTCCAACAGCACAGGGGCCCGGGGCACAGTCAGGGCACAAAATTCCATGTTGAACTGCATCTTCGACGATTAATGTCCCTTTGGAGTTGCTCTTTGGAGTTGTCTTTTTTCCTCCTTTGTCTGCTCTTGAGTGTTTTGTTTCACTCTTCCCGGCCTTGCCCTCTGTATTTCCAATGTGTTGAGCTGCTATCGATCTGAGATAGGCGTTCTGGTGTTTTTTGCCCTCTCTATGTTCTCTGCATACTGTATTTAAGGTCATTCTACAGTTGTTCCATAAAGGACAGTTATGAAATTAGAAAAACTTGACTTTTTAATTGTTTTGGTGGCTTATGACTTGACGGCGGTCACAATGCCTGCCATGGAATTAATTTGCAATACATGCAGCTATTCAAGTACTATGTAACAAATGTTAATATAATGTTATTACTAGTTCTACTACAAAGTTATGAGCAACTTAATGTAAAGTATTTCCGACTAATGCTGTATGGGGTATAGGTATCAAGACAAAATGGACATACATCTTTTCAAAATGAATAATGTCTGCTTAAGGGAGTGAGTGTGATGCCCACATTCTTTCCATCTGTCTCTGGATCAACAGAAATGAGGGGTAAAGGGAACATTTAATAGAGCTTGCTTTACAAATCAACACAGATGTATCCAACAGGTCAACTGTATCTTTTTAACCCTTTCAAATACCACATGTTGCTATTTAGTTATCAAATGATACAGTGAGTGCACTGCTATAATCTTACTCTTAGAAAATGATATTGATTTAGCTCATATCTTATTAGTGAAGAGTATTTTGAATCTGCTTTAGATTACTTGTTCGGTGCACTTTGTCAGTGTCTAGTTGTTTGGGGACAGAGAGGGATGCTTGTAATGGAGTCTTTAATGAATGTGGTTGAAGACAGACACAGAGCTAAAGATATAAGACATTTAATGTCTACACAGCTCTGGGTTTACAGTACAACCTGTCCGGAAGGCAGATGTGTGTGTGTGTGTGTTTGTGTGTGTGTGTGTGCGTGCGTGTGTGTGTGTGTGTGTGTGGTGTGCGTGCATGTGTGTGTGTGTGTGTTTGTGTGTGTGTGGTGTGCTTGCATGCGTATGGAATGCGTGAATTGATCTGTGAGTCATCATTGTCTCCACTCCCACTCTTTCTGAGTTCCCCCTGCTCTCTGTCTAACCACAATGTAGAAAATTCCATGAATACATATTTAAAAAATGACAAACTCACACCTTCGCCACTCTTCTCCCCCTCCTCTTCCCTCAGCTCCACCTGCTCTACGGCTTTCTGTCAACGAATCCTTGGTGGTAGACCCCGGGAAGGACGTGACCCTGTCATGCGAGGTGACCGCCGGATTGCCTAAACCCACCGTCATCTGGTCGCGCTACCTCAACCCGTTGCCGAGAAACTCGTTGGTAAGAAACGGGACACTGGAGTTGCGCTCGGTGACGTCTGCCGACTCAGGCTTCTACAACTGCACTGCAGCCAACAATGTGGGGAACCCGGCCAAGAGGAACGTCAACCTCCTCGTCCGAAGTCAGTGTGTGTTTATGTTTGACTGTTTGGGCATGTCTAGAGGGTTTGAATTTGCACTGATATACTGTAGTGTGTGTGTTTGACTGTTTGCAGTGATATACAGTCGGATCTGAAATTATTGGCAACCTTGATAAAGTTGAGCAAAAAAGACAATACAAAAAAAAAAAAAACTGAGCTACAGTATATTGTGTGCTACAATAATGGGGAAATTATAATATTTTATACTAATACAATTGCTCAGAGAAAGAGATTTTGTTTAACAAGTAATGTTTTTTTCTCAAAAAGAAAGGGGTCAAAATTATTGGCACCTGTTTTCAATACCATTCAATACCTCACCTTGCGAGGATAATGGCACTGAGCCTTTTCTAAAAACCCTTCCTCCATACAGAATCTTTGCAGATCCTTGATATCCTTGGACTGCGCTCTTCAATTCAAAGCAGAGGTTTTCAATGGGGTTCAAAAAACTTAAATGGCTATTGCAACATGTTGATTATGTGGTCAATTAACCATTTCTTTGTGGATTTTGTGTGTGCTTGGGGTTATTGTCTTGCTGAAAGATCCACTTGCGGCGAAGTTCCGGCCTCCTGGCAGAGGCGAGCAGGTTTTTGGCTAAAATGTCCTTGTAATGGATAAAGTCCAGTGTGCCATTGACCTTAAGTGCCCCAGGACCAAAAGAAGCAAAATAGGCCCATAACATCAAAGATCCACCACCATCTTTATGAGGTTATTTTTTGCTCACGGTGTTTGGCAAAAGAGCTCTATTTTCATGTCATCTGACTATAGCACTGGTTCCAATCCAAGTGCCAATGCTGTTAAGCAAACTTTACATTTGTTGGATGACATGAAAATAGAGCCCTTTGGCCACACACCAGTGGAGGGTTTGAAGAATGCATAAGCAGAAAAATAACCCCATACCTACTGTAAAATAAGGTGGTGGATATTTTGTGTGGCTATCTTGCCAGGTGCACAGAACAGTTGCCCCAGGATTTAAGCTTGTTTAGGTGGTTTCTGAGAAGTTCAATCAGGCTTTCTTGTGTCTCCTTCGGCAGTGGTGTCTTCCTATGTTTACCAATGTCCAAATTAAGTGTTCAAAGAAAAGAACCCCATCCCTACAATCAATTAGAGTGGAGGTTAGAAAATGCTGTGGGATTGCTTTGCTGCCTCTGGAACTACTACGGGCCTTGAATGTGTGCAAGACATCATGAAATCAAAAGATTGTATTTTGGAGTGCAATGTTCAACCTAGAGTCCAAAAACTGTGTGGGTTTTATTTTTTATTCAAGAGCACATAAAGAGCATGTACAGTACATACAAAACATAACGCTTCAGTCTTCTCACAAGTGCATAATGAGATTCTTATGTTAAGAGCACATTTTTCCTGTATAGAGCAAAGAGTCTGAATAAGAATACAATATGGTTAAAGCCACATCAGAAAAAACAAAAACAAAAATCCAGAAATTACTAAATTAAACCAGTACAATGTCAGGGACTCTGACCAGACATCTTCTTACCTACAGTGGGGGGGAAAAGTATTTGATCCCCTGCTGATTTTGTACATTTGCCCACTTACAAAGAAATGATCAGTCTATAATTTTAATAGTAGGTTTATTTGAAATCCAGAAAAACGCATGTCAAAAATGATTTGCATTTCTTTGTTCATTTTATGAAGTTTCAGGACTCATAAAAAAAAAGATTTTGTACTTTGAATTGGAACGCCCTTGCTTGGTTGCATGTAGAGGCTTTATATAGTGTTTTCCATACATTCCCCCAACTCTCCTCTGATATCTGCACATGTAATTCAACTTACCATAAATTCCTACAATTCCTGGGCTCTTGACCAGTTCTGCTATTTTTTGAGCTGATCTTAACTTGTTTCTTCTATTGTTCCATATGACCGAAAATAGCTTCTGAACATTAAAACAGCTATCACTAACCTCAATTTGGATGAAGATTTCTATTTCAATGAACTGGCGGCACAGGACATACCGCTCACCCCGGACCAGGCCCTAATCCCTGACACTCGGAAGAGAAAGCGATATAGAGGCCGACGTGTGGGTACCCTGATGAAACTACGGCGGCGATGAAATAAAACGCCTCTACCATCTGTTCTATTGGCGAATGTACAATCACTGGAGAACAAACTGGATAAGCTTCGTTCGAGACTATCCTATCAACGGGACCTGAAGAACTGGAATACCCTGTGTTTCTCTGAAAATTGGCTGAACAAGGACAATATTCCAGCTGTTTTTTTTTTTTTTTATATGAAATCGGCAGGACAGAACGGCAGTGTCGGGTGCCGTGCCTTGCAAAAGTATTCTTCCCCCTCAGCATTTTTTCTATTTTGTTGCATTACAACCTGTAATTTAAATGGATTTTTATTTGGATTTCATGTAATGGACAGACACAAAATAGTCCAAGTTGATGAAGTGAAATGCAAAACATTAATTGTTTAAAAAATAATAAATGGAAAAGTGGGGGGTGCATATGTATTCACCCCTTTGCTATGAAGCCCCTAGATAAGATCTGGTGCAACCAATTACCTTCAGAAGTCACATAATTAGTTAAATAAAGTCCACCTGTGTGCAATCTAAGTGTTACATGATCTCAGTATATATATATATATATATATATATATATATATATATATATATATATATGTTCTGAAAGGCCCCAGAGTCTGCAACACCACCGAAGCAAGCGGCACCATGAACACAAAGTTGTGGAGAAGTACATATCAGGGTTGAGTTATAAAAAAAATATCTGAAACTTTGAACATCCCACGGAGCACCATTAAATCCATTATTAAACAATTGAAAGAATATGGCACCACAACAAACCTGTCAAGAGAGAGCCGCCCACCAAAACTCACAGACCAGGCAAGGAGGGCATTAATCAGAGAGGCAACAAAGAGACCAAAGATAACCCTGAAGGAGCTGCAAAGCTCCACAGCGGAGATTGGAGTATCTGTGTCATAATTGTTGAAGCCGTGTTGAATGGACCAAACTGCAGGCGGAATGTGGATACTCATCTTTTAATGTAAAGAATAATAAATTAAAGCAATGTATACACAGGAAAACAATAAACACGAAACTCACGACAGGCTAACAGGCTTACTACAAACAAAAAGACTAGCAGTGTTAGCACAACCACCCACAAACCCAAGTGACAAACATACTCCTAAATATATGACTCCCAATCAGGAACAACGATCCCCAGCTGTTCCTGATCAGGAGTCACAAGACTAACACAGAAACAGACATACTAGACAACACATACAGACTTCTGCCACGTCCTGACCAAAATACTACACCACTACTCCCTCTGCTGGTCAGGACGTGACAGTACCCCCCCCCCCCCCCCTGAAGGTGCAGACCCCAGAATGCACCTTAAAAGAAAACACAAAAATCCCCAATACCACAACCAAAAAATAATACCCCCTAAACAAAAAAGGGAGGGAAGGGAGGGTGGCTGCTGTCAATGACGGCACTGTGCTACACCCTCCCTCCCCAACCCACCTATCCTGGAGGTGGCTCTGGTTCCGGCCTCCTGCCCTCCAGGTTGTAGGCAGACTCCTTGGGGTCCGGGTCGTAGACAGACTCAATTTGTTGTGGCTCGTGGGCAGGTTCCCTCATTTCCATGCTGTAGGCAGACTAATTTACAACACAGTTAGTCACATTCAGTTCCGGGTCGCAGGCAGTCTCCCTCGGTTCCGGACTGCACACTGGTGTCGGATACTCTGGACTGCACACTGGTGCCGGATACTCTGGACTGCACACTGGTGCCGGATACTCTGGACTGCACACTGGTGCCGGGCTCTTGAGGCTGGGCCGACGCACTGGAAGCCTGGTGTGTGGAGCTGATAGAGGTGGTACCAGGTTGAAGACACGCACCCTAGGGCTAGTGCAAGGAGCGGGAACAGGCTGAATAGGACTAGGCCGACTCATGGGAAGCTTGGTCCGGGTTGCTGGTACTGGTCGTGCCATACTGGAGGTACTCACTTCCGGGATAGCACAAGAGGCAGGAACCGGAAAGACTGGGCCATGGAGGCGCACAGGTGGCCTTGACCGCACCGCCTGCACAACCCGTCCTGGCTGGATGGATGGAACTAGCAGCCCTGCATGAGCGGGGTGCTGGTACAGGGCGAACTGGGCTGTGCAGGGGCCTGATGGTTGCCGTACGTAGAGCGGGAGTAGGGTAGCCTGGTCCTAGGAGGCGTACCGGCAACCAGATGCGCTGCGCAGGCATCCTCCTACCAGGCTGGATGTCCACTCTAGCACGGCATCTGCGAGGGGCTGGAATGGCACACACCGGACTGTGCGTGCATATGGGTGAGATAGTGCGCACCTCAGCAAAACACGGCGCCCTCCACTCCATACGCTCCTCCACATAATCACGGGTAGCTGGCTTATGGCTCTTCCTTGGCCTAGCCAAACTACCCGTGTGCCCCCCCCCCAAAAAACAAATTATTGGGGGTGCCTCTCCGGCTTCCTCGCCAGTCGTGTACCCCGGTAGCGTTCCCGGTTCTCACCAGCCTTTCCACCTGTCCCCATGGAAGGCGATCCTTTCCAGCCTGGATCTCCTCCCAAATGTAGGAGCCTTTTCCCTCCAAGATCTCCTCCCAGGTCCATTTCTCACCATAGTCCATGTACTCAGCATTGCTCTCCTTTTTCCGCTGCTTGGTCTTGTTTAGGTGGGTGGTTCTGTCACAGTTGTCGTCAGGTATAGAGGACCAAAACGCAGCAGGAATGTGGATACTCATCTTTTAATGTAAAGAATAATAAATTAAAGCAAAGTATACACAGGAAACCACAAAACTCACGACATGCTAACAAGCTTACTACAAACAAAAAGACTAGCAGTTTTAGCACAACCACCCACAAACCCAAGTGACAAACATACTCCTAAATATATGACTCCCAATCAGGAACAACGATCCCCAGCTGTTCCTGATCAGGAGTCACAAGACTAACACAGAAACAGACATACTAGACAACACATACAGACTTCTGCCACGTCCTGACCAAAATACTACACCACTACTCCCTCTGCTGGTCAGGACGTGACAATCTGTCCATAGGACCACTTTAATCCGCACACTCCACAGAGCTTCCGTATAGGAAGAGTGGCCAGAAAAAAGTCATTTCTTAAAGAAAAAAATAAGAAAACATGTTTGGTATTTGCCAAAGGGAATGAGGGAGACTCCCCAAACATGTTGTCGAAGGTACTCTGGTCAGATGAGACTATAATTGAGCTTTTTGGCCATCAAGGAAAACGCTCTGTCTGGCGCAAACCGAACACCTCTCATCACCCCGAGAACACCATCGGGAACTGGCGGGAACTGGAACACGCTGTCGTACATGTCGATCCAGAGCATCCCAACCATACTCAAGGAAAGCATGTCTCGTGAGTACGCAGGCCATGGAAGAACTTGGACATTTTCAGCTTCCAGAAATTGTTTACAGATCCTTGCGACATGGGTCTGTGCATGATCATGCTGAAACATGAGGCGATGTGGGCAGATGAATGGCACGACAATGGGCCCCAGGATCTCATTACGGTATCTCTGCATTCAAATTGCCATCGATAAAATGCAATTGTATTCTCTATGTTCTGAACAGAGTGCCCCGTGGTGGTGGGGTTATGGTGTGGGCAGGTATAAGCTACAGGAAATGACATCAGCAAACCACTAGCCCACACGACGCCATACACACCTGCCATCTGCCCTGCACAGTTGAAACCGGGATTCATCCGTGAAGAGCACATTTCTCCAGCATGCCAGTGGCCGTCGAAGGTGAGCGCTTGCCTACTGAAGTCGGTTACGATGCTCAACTGCAGACAGGTCAAGACCCTGGTGAGGACGACGAGCATGCAGATGAGCTTCCCTGAGACGGTTTCTGACAGTTTGTGCAGAAATTCTTTGGTTGTGCAAACCCACAGTTTCATCAGCTGTCCGGGTGGCTGGTCTCAGATAATCCCACAGGTCAATTCTTTGGCAACATATCTGGTGGACATTCTTGCAGTCAGCATGCCAATTTCATCTCCCTCAAAACTTGAGACATCTGTGGCATTGTGTTGTATGACAAAACTGCACATTTTAGAGTGACCTATTATTGTCCCCAACACAAGGTGCAACTGTGTAATGACCATGCTGTTTAATCAGCTTCTTGATATGCAACAACTGTCAGGTTGATGGATTATCTTGGCAAAGGAGACATGCTCACGAACAGGGATGCTAACAAATTTGTGCACAAAATTTGAGAGAAACAAGCTTTTTGTGTGTATTGAACATTTCTGGGATCTTTTATTTCAGCTCATGAAACATGGGGCCAAAACTTTAGATGTTGCGTTTATATTTATTTTCAGTATATATCAGCACCAATGTGGCTTTCGTAAAATCTACTCCACAGATATGGCTCTTTTGCAACTTGTGGATAAAATCTTTACATCCCTGAACAACAATGAATACACTCCTGGGATCTTTTTAGATTAATCTAAAGCATTTGACACGGTTGATAATAAAATATTACGTTCTAAATTGCATTATTACGGTTTTCATGATTAAACATTTAATTAGCTATATAGTTATGCGTATGATAGAGAACAATTTGTTCATGGAAATGGGAGTGTATCTACCAGGGCCAAGATATCCTGTGGCGTGCCACAGGGTTCAATAATTGGACCTTTGTTATTCCTAATCTATATCAATGACCTTGCTGCTGTGTCTTCTACCGTACTTCCCACTCTCTTTGCTGATGATACCAATTAGATTTTTATTCACTAATTAATGAAGCCAACTCAGGCATGGCCATATTTTATGAATGGTTCCAGATAAAAACAAAAATCTTTAAATGTAAAAAAAATCCAAGAATAAGAAATATTGTTAAAAAAGTCACATCCACTAGATTCCTAATAGATTTTTTTTACTTAACATTTTTGTTAACTAGGCAAGTCAGTTAAGAACAAATTCTTGTTTACAATGACAGCCTACCCTGGCCAAACCCTAACCCGGATGACGCTGGGCCAATTGTGCACCACCCTATTGGACTATCACGGCCGCTTGTGATACAGCCTGGAATTAAACCAGGGTCTGTAGTGACACCTCTAGCACTGTGATGCAGTGCCTTAGACCGCTGCACCACTCAGGAGCCCTGATGAAACGTTGTCCTGGAAAGACCATTGATCAGAAATACAGTGTAGACATTGTTAATGTTGTAAATGACTATTATAGCTGGAAACAGCTGATTTTGTTTTTAATAGAAAATCTACATAGGCGTACAGAGGCCCATTATCAGCAACCATCACTCCTGTGTTCGAATGGCACGTTGTGTTAGCTAATCCAAGTTTAGCATTTTAAAAGGCTAATTGATCATTAGAAAACACTTTTGCAATTATGTTAGCACAGCAGAAAACTGTTCTGATCAAAGAAGCAATAAAACTGACCATCTTTAGACTAGTTGAGTATCTGGAGCATTAGCATTTGTGGGTTTGATTACAGGCTCAAAATGGCCAGAAAGAAAGAACTTTCTTCTGAAACTCGTCAGTCTTTTCTTGTTCTGAGAAATCAAGGCTATTCCATGCGAGAAATTGCCAAGAAACTGAAGATCTCGTACAATGCTGTGTACTACTCCCTTCACAGAACAGTGCAAACTGTCTCTAACCAGAATAGAAAGAGTGGGAGGCCCCGGTGCACAACTGAGCAAGAAGACAAGTACATTAGTGTCTAGTTTGAGAAACAGACGCCTCACAAGTCCTCAACTGGCAGCTTCATTAAATAGTACCCACAAAACACCAGTCTCAACAGTGAAGAGGTGACTCCGGGATGCTGACCTTCTAGTGTACAGTGAGGGAAAAAAGTATTTGATCCCCTGCTGATTTTGTATGTTTGCCCACTGACAAATTAATTATCAGTCTATAATTTTAATGGTAGGTTTATTTGAACAGTGAGAGACAGAATAACAACAAAAAAATCCAGAAAAACGCATGTCAAAAATGTTACAAATTGATTTGCATTTGCATCCCTCACTGTATATATATTTTTTACGAGCACCTTATAAACTGTATGCACCAAAAACCCTGTTGTTTTGACAAATGGCAATTTATCACTCATATTGATTAGGGGGTAAATCAGGTTGTACATTTACATTACATGTATGTGCTGTCTGCAGCAAAGTGATGAAATCTGTTGGTATTATCACAAAGATGAGTGGTTTGGTTCATCTGGCTTGCTTCCTAACTCTATACTATAGCTTAATTGACCCATATCTAATTTACTATAATATTGTCTGGGCCAGTACATATGCATCCTACCTATACAAATTACTCATCATACAAAAGACTAGACACCTTCTCTAATTACCTTGCTCCATCTGCACCTTTGTTTAAGAAACACCAATTATTTCATCTCAAATACTCATACCTCCCAGTTTACCTAAACCCTTCAATGGATTATTCCAGGTTAATTTTGAAATGCATCTACAGTATATAACACAAGACACTGTGATAACCTGCTGCACCTCACATAGTCAAATCTCTATCAGATATAGAGGTACCATACTCTGGAATTCTTATCTTCACATTGACAAAACATCATCCCTCAATAGCTTCAAGAAAATACTGGGGGTCAGCCTGATAAACCAAACTACTCAGTAATCAACTCCATATAGCCTAACTCTCACATGCACACAAACACGTTTAAACAAAACTTGATTTATTTTTCGTGATTACTAATCAATTCATTTCTACATTTATAATTAGTAGGTTTTGTTATCTATTTTAACAAAGCTTTTTTATTTTTGTACTTATGTATTGTATATTGTTTTTTTTGTGTTGTGGTTTTCATATAAGCCCTCGGTGTTACGTTCGTCGTAAAGATTGGACCAAGGTGCAGCGTCGTAGGCGAACATTTTACTTTTATTTAAAATTTACACTGACAAAACAACAAAATACAAAACAAACAAAGTTCTGCAGGCTACACAGCAACTATACAAAAACAAGATCCCACAAACTAAAGGTGGAAAAAAGGCTGCCTAACTATGATCCCCAATCAGAGACAACGATAGACAGCTGCCTCTGATTGGGAACCATACCCGGCCAACAAATAAATAGAAAACATAGATTGCCCACCCTAGTCACACCATGACCTAACCAAATAGAGAATAAAAGGGATCTCTAAGGTCATGGCGTGACACTCGGGCTTCCAACCACACCTGCACACAGGTTGTTGTCTATCACTTGTTTTCTTTGGTGCGAATAATTAAACCCATTAAATATAGTTTGATGTCATTAGTTCCAGTACATTACATCAATATTAATTACAACATTTTCGTTGATCGGACACAACAGTTCTATATTAATTTCTCTTTTATTCACCTGTAAGAAAGCCTGTCCCTTTAAGAGTGACTGACGGCATCACAGCTAGCTCAGTGTTAATTAACCTCCAAAATTCAGCATGCCATCTGTGGCTGAGCAGAAATTATCCAGTTTTATAACAATATTATTCTTATGTATCCTTTAATATTGACTCCTGATGAAGTTGTCAATGTTTTAGTCATATTTTCACCATTCTACAGCATTTTAAGCACTTGTTTTGATGCTAGCTAAGACACTACTGTTAGCCACATTTTGCCTGTCACTTGTAGCCATTGGTATGTTGTATTTGAGTCACTGTATTGTTATAACAGTTGAGAAACATTATTATAGGAAAGTCAACCCCAATTGCCATGATTTCTGGTAGATCATCAAAATCAATCCATCACATCATATTTTTGGACTCATTCAGTTTGTACCTAATTAATAACTAGAATACTATTGGAAATTCATGTTGGAAGTTCCATTTATATTGAAACGCATTAAGAAGGAAAGAAATTAGACAAATTAACTACGGCACACCTGTTAAATGCATTCCAGGTGACTACCTCATGAAGCTGTTTGAGCGAATTCCAAGAGTGTGCAAAGCTGTTATCAATGCAAAGGGTGGCTACTTTGAAGAATCTCAAATATAAAATAAAATGTGTTTAACACTTTTTTTGTTTACTACATGATTCCATGTGTTACTTCATAGTTTTGATGTCTTCAGTGTTATTCTGCAATGTAAAAATGTGTCAAACTAAACAAAAAACATGGAATGAGTAGATTTCTGGTAGATCATCAAGATAAATCAATCACATCACGTTTTTGGACTACCTAATTAATAAGTGGATTACTATTGTAATTTCATGTTGAAAGTTTCATTTATATTACTGTAAGTTGAAAATGATGCTGCTGCTGCTTCCTGTTGACAACAACTTTTGATAAATAGTCCAATGTCAATTTTTTTTTAAGTGTCCAAATCAATAATCAATAAATAGTTTGTGATATATTGAAAACATAAACATAAAATGTACTACCTACACATAGAGTTGAAGTCGGAAGTTTACATACACCTTAGCCAACTACATTTAAACTCAGTTTTTCACAATTCCTGACATTTAATCCTAGTAAAAAATCCCTGTCTTAGGTCAGTTAGGATCACCACGTTATTTTAAGAATGTGAAATGTCAGAATAATAGTAGAGAGAATTATTTATTTCAGCTTTTTTTTCTTTCATCACATTCCCAGTGGGTCAGAAGTTTACATACACTCAATTAGCATTTGGTAGCATTGCCATTAAATTGTTTATCTTGGGTCAAACGTTTTGGGTAGCCTTCCACAAGCTTCCCACAATAAGTTGGGTGAATTTTGGCCCATTCCTCCTGACAGATCTGGTGTAACTGAGTCAGGTGTGTAGGCCTCCTTGCTCACACACGCTTTTTCAGTTCTGTCCACACATTTCTATAGGATGGAGGTCAGGGCTTTGTGATGGCCACTCCAATACCTTGACTTTGTTGTCCTTAAGCCATTTTGCCACGACTTTGGAAGTATGCTTGGGGTCATTGTCCATTTGGAAGACCCACTTGCGACGAAGCTTTAACTTCCTGACTGATGTCTTGAGATGTTGCTTCAATATATCCACATAATTGTCCTTCCTCATGATGCCATATATTTTGTGAAGTGCACCAGTCCCTCCTGCAGCAAAGCACCCCCACAACGTGATGCCGCCACCCCCGTGCTTCATGGTTGGGATGGTGTTCTTCGGCTTGCAAGCATCCCCCTTTTTTCTCCAAACATAACAAGGGTCATTTTGGTCAAACAGTTCTATTTTTGTTTCATCAGACCAGAGGACATTTCTCCAAAAAGTACGATCTTTGTCACCATGTGCAGTTGCAAACCGTAGTCTGGCATTTTTATGGCTGTTTTGGAGCATTGGCTTCTTCCTTGCTGTTGTTCCGGGATTGATTTGCACTTTTTGCATCAAAGTACGTTCATCTCTAGGAGACAGAACACGTCTCCTTCCTGAGCGGTATGACGGCTGTGTGGTCACATGGTGTTTATACTTGCATGCTATTGCTTGTACAGATGGACGTGGTTCCTTCAGGCATTTGGAAATTGCTCCCAAGGATGAACCAGACTTGAGTAGTTCTCCAATGTTTTTTCTGCGGTCTTGGCTGATTTCTTTTGATTTTCCCATGATGTCAAGAAAAGAGGCACTGAGTTTGAAGGTAGGCCTTGAAATACATCCACAGGTACACCTCCAATTGACTCAAATGATATCAATTAGCCTATCAGAAGCTTCTAAAGCCATGACATTTTCCGGAATTTTCCAAGCTGTTTAAAGGCACAGTCAACTTACTGTATGGAAACTTCTGACCCATTGGAATTGTGATACAGTGATTTGTAAGTGAAATAATCTGTCTGTTAACAATTGTGGAAAAATTACTTGTGTCATGCAGAAAGTTAATGTCCTAACCGACTTGTCAAAACTATAGTTTGTTAACAATAAAGAAATTTGTGGAGTGTTTGAATAACGAGTTTTAATGTGTCACAATAGTAATCATACAGTACCAGTCAAAAGTTTGGACACACCTTCTCATTCCAGGGTTTATCTTTAGTTTGACTATTTTCTAAAAATAATATTGAAGACATCAAAACTATGAAATAGCACCAATGGAATCATGTAGTAACCAAAAAAGTGTCAAATACATTTTATTTTACATTTGAGATTCTTCAAAGTAGCCACCATTTGTCTTGATGACAGCTTTGCACACTCTTGGCATTCTCTCAACCAGCTTCATGAGGTGGTCACCTGGAATGCATTTGATTTAACAGGTGTGCCTTTAACAGGTGTGAATTTCTTTCCTTCTTAATGTGTTTCAGGCAATCAGTTGTGTTGTGACAAGGTTGGGGTGGTATACAGAAGATAGCCCTATTTGGTAAAAGACCAAGTCCATATTATGCCAAGAACAGCTCAAATAAACAAAGAGAAATGACAGTCCGTCATTACTTTAAGACATGAAGGTCGGTCAATACGGAACATTTCAAGAACTTTCAGTCCAGTCGCAAAAACCATCATGTGCTATGATGAAACTGGCTCTCATGAGGACCGCCACAGGAAGGGAAGACCCAGAGGTACCTCTGCTGCAGAGGATAAGTTTGTTAGAGTTACCAGCCTCAGAAATTGCAGCCCAAATAAATGCTTCACAGAGTTCAAGTAAGAGACACTTCTCAACATCAACTGTTCAGTGGAGACTGCGTGAATCAGGCCTTCATGGTCGAATTGCTGCAAAGAAACCACTTCTAAAGGACACCAATAGGAAGAAGAGACTTGCTTGGGCCGAGAAACACAAGCAATGGACATTAGACGGTGGACATCTGTCCAAATTTGAGATTTTTGGTTCTAACTGCCGTGTGTTTGTGAGACGCAGAGTAGGTGAACTTATGATCTGCATTTGTGGTTCCCAATGTGAAGTATGGAGGAGGAGGTGTGATGGTGCTTTGCTTGTGACACTGTCTGTGATTTATTTAGATATCAAGACACACTTAACCAGCATGGCTTCCACAGCATTCTGCAACGATATGCCATCCCATCTGGTTTACGCTTAGTGGGACTATCATTTGTTTTTCAACAGGACAGTGACCCAAAACACACATTCAGGCTGTGTAAGGTCTATTTGACCAAGAAGGCGAGTGATGGAGTGCTGCATCAGATGACCTGGCCTCCACAATCACCCGACCTCAACTCAATTGAGATGGTTCGGGATGATTTGGACCTCAGAGTGAAGGAAAAGCAGCCACCAAGTGCTCACCAAATGTGGAAACTCCTTCGAGACTTATGGAAAAGCATTCCTCATGAAGCCGGTTGAGAGAATGTCAAGAGTGATCAAAGCTGTCATCAAGGCACAGGGTGCCTACTTTGAATAATCACAAATATTGATTAGGGGGGAAATCAGGTTATATGCGCTGTTGAAACTAACACAACTAAAAAAACACATGGAAACTGTAAATATTGTTTACTTCACTCATTAGAGGACAACCTGCTGAAGACAACCAGATACATTTTGGAGTGATTCATTTTGATTTTAGGGTCGCCAAAACAGAAAAGGAAACGCAACACTTATTTGTCAATCACTCATTGTTACATCATGTTGAAATCAATAGATTGAGAGGGGTTGGGTTGCACTTCCTGTTCGAACTAACCTTACTAAAAAAACACACAGACTCTGTGAATAATATGTATATCACTGGTTAGAGGACAACTTGTAGAAGAAAGCCAGCTACATTTTGGATTGTTGCATTTTGTTTCAATTGGGTAGCCAACTCAGAAAGGTAAACACAACACTATTTTGTTAATCACTCATATCGATATCAATTTCAAATCAATAGAGCAGGGGCAAACGTTTGGGGTGTATGCACTGTTTTAAACTAACACCATTCAAAGGCCGCACTGAATAAAAAAACTACAAATAAAATGTATAACACTAGTTAGAAGAGAATTTGCTAAAGACAGTCATCTTAATTCTAGAAATGTCAGATGGAAGTTTTGGGAGGCTGCCGAAATGGAAAAGAAAACAAATCAGTTGCTTTGTTATTTAACTTCAACTAATTACGACCCGCCAAAGGATATCAACAGTGACAAGGGATGGCTGTTATTTGAGTGATAGTTTCACTCTCAAATCCATGTACGGGTGTGTGTATTTTATACCTGGAGCGCACAAGATTTTCCCTGCCATTTGAGTTTGAAAATTATCAGTGGTGTAAAGAACTTAAGTAAAAATAATTTTAAGTACTACTTAAGTAGTTTTCTGGGGTACTTTTACTTTTACTCCTCTACATTTCTAAAGAAAATAATGTACTTTTTTCTCCATACATATTTCCTGACACCCAAAAGTACTTGTTAAATGTTTAATGCTTAGCAGGACAGGAAAATGGGTCCAATTCAAGAGAACATCCCTGGACATCCCGACAGCCTCTGATCTGGCAGACTCACTAAACACAAATATTTGGTTTGTTAATTATGTCTGAGTATTGGAGTGTGCCCCTGACTATCAGAAAATTTAAAAATAAAATAAAATAATAACATTTTGCTGTCTAGCTTGCTTAATTAATATAAGGAATTTGAAATTATTCATACTTTTACTTTTGATACTTTTGTATATTTTAGCAATTACATTTACTTTTGGTACTTAAGTATATTTAAAACCAAATACTTTTGGACTTTAGTAGTATTTTACTGAGTGACTTTCACTTTTATTTGAGTCATTTTCTATTAAGTTATCTTTACTTTTACTCAAGTATGACAATTGACAACTTTTTCCACCACTGCTGTTTCGGCTGTAACGGCGGCCTCTACTACCTTGTGGAGTTGGGGTCGGTGAACGGCTTAAACACTGTGAAAATAACGGAATATCTTCTCTTTGATGCCATCTTTCTCTTGCATACTTATCCTTACTCATTGCCAGTCCGATTTAGAAGGGCAATTATGTACTTTTAACTTGTGAATGTCAATTTCGGCAGAAATTGTCACAGAGCTCGATTAACACACAGCCTTCCCCAAGAACAGCAGTTGATGGAGGGCAAACCTCTAACGTTGAATAATTAGAGCAGTTTGCTGCTGAAGAGTAGGCCAAATTGTCAGTAGAAAGGTGCAGCAAGCTCATTGATGGCTACAATAATAATTTGTTGGTGAAAGGCTGTGCCAATATCCTGGTCAAAGGCTGTGCAACCAAGTACTAGCTCTGGGTTCCAATAATTATCTCCATGCCGTTTGTATTTATTTTCAAAAATTAAAATCAAAACTTAAATTTACAAAAAATAAATTGGTTCTGCAATGTTGAAAATCCAATGTGTGGAGACCCAAATAATTTTTCAATTTCAACTTATTTCTAATACCCTACCCATTAAACAAATGCCGCTGGCTATTTCTATCGCTTTTAATCGTCTTTATTTACTTGGATTAATTGGAGCCGAGTGGAAGTAATTAAAGAAGGAGCAGACAAAGTGTGTTTACTGTGTGTGTACTGTGTCCGTGCGTGTGTATATTTTTGTCTTGCACATATGTGTACGTGTGTGTGTGTTTTCCCTTCCCTGTTAATGGGAGTCACACGAGCCCAAGTGGCTTGATAGCACTCAGACGAGTGCTTCGTAAGCGCCTCGCTAACGTATTAAGTGCAACATATGGTCTCCATCTATTTGAGCGCGGAGGGCTAACCATATGACGGTGAAGTTAAGTCTCCCGTCCTGACCAACCCCACTTGCTGAGCTAGTTTGCATGCTTGACGAAGCATGGAGTTACAATGTTTTTATTTTTCCTCTCCTGCACTCTCACTGCTACTAGAGATGTTACATCAAAGCAGCTAACTTCAAAGCAGTGTGCTGATGTGTGTATCACTTTATCAGAAGTACGTCATCAATGAAGTCCGAAGCTTTGTTTGATCACCTGCTTTTTCAGACTGTGTGTTGCAAAATGCAAGATCCCACTTATTTCGCCATGGTTCTGGTGCTTTGTCTGATTTCCAGCTGCTTTCAAACACTGACTTCTACTGCACGTGTACTTACAAATATAGTTAGGATTCTGTACAAAAAGATTCACCTGACTGGTATGGAACATTCAGAGATGTAAAGGTTTGAGGTGGACTACTGTTGAAGGCAAACAATTTTTGTATTTAGTATAGTATAAGCTTCTGTCTTAAAACCTGTTGAGGATCTTATCCCGATCTTATCCCGGTATTGGGATTCATTGTCATGTGACCATGGCGGGGAATTCAAAACTGCAAGAGTAATCATTTCAAAAAATCAAATAATCAACTATTTTCCTCCATTTGAAAGATATATCTCCTAAATCTAACCACGCTGTCCGATTTTCAGAGGCATTACGGAGAATGCATAAAGTTAGGTTATGTGAGGAGAGTACATTGACAATAGCTGCGTGTAATGTTTAGCCAATTCAAAGAAGGGCATCAACAGACAGAAAACTAGCTAGAATTATGCACTTACCTTTGACAATCTGCATCAGATGACACTCATAGGACATTATGTTATACAATACATGCATTTTTAGTTCCATCAAGTTCATATTTATATCCAAAAACAGCATTTACAGTCGCGGTGAAATTCAGAATTTTTTTCGGCTCGAATGCACCCAGTGAATCCAGCATTACAAATCACGGAATTACTATTCGAAAACATTGGTAAATTATAATATTGTCATTCAAAGAATAATATATTATCATCTCGTAATTGCTACCGAAGGGCCAGATCTCAAAATAACTTTACTGGGAAATCACATTTTGTATAAACTGGGTACTATGCTAACAACAATAAGCTATATGCTAAGCTAAGCTAAGCTATACCGTTAGCATTAGCATCATCTAATATCGATAATAACATTCTAAATATCCCCTTACCTTTGATTATCTCCATCAGAAGGCGCTGCCAGAGATCCCAGGTCCAGAACAAATGTGGTTTCTTTTGACAAAGTTCATAATTTATGTCCAAATAGTTAGCGTTCAGTAGGCTCCCACAAAATGAGGTGGGCAGTGTAAAGTCACGTCGAAAAACTAAAGAAAACCTAGTAAATAATCTATTTACGTTTGTTTAAACATGTCAAACGTTGTTTAGCACTAATCTTTTGTTCCATTTTTAACGTGAAACATCAGTAAACATCAGTAATATTTTCACACAACCTATCAAGTGTCTAGAATAAACGATAATGACAAAGGCACTCTTCTCAGATTCATGCGCAGGCGCAAAAAATGAAGTGATGACGTGTCAACTTGTAAGCTTTCTAATTCGGTGTGTATTTATCACAGATGCTTCAAACAACTTTCTAAAGATTGTTGACATCTAGTGGAAGCAGTAGGAGTTGCGAACTGAATCCTTTCTCACTGTGGTATCTTTAAAACAATGACACTAAATAGTACAGTCACAAAATTCTCTTTTTTTTTAATCTATTTTTCACAGGTTTTTGCCTGCAATATGAGTTTTGTTATACTTACAGACACCATTCAAACTGTTTTAGAAAATTCAGAGTGTTTTCTATCCGAATGTGTTAATAATATGCATATCCTAGCTTCTGAGTTGGTGTAGGAGGCAGTTAAAAATGGGCACATATTTCTTTCAAAATTCTCAATACTGCCCCCGTGGCCCGTAGAGGTTTTAAGCATCCTAAATAATGCCATATATTCCATTTCTTTTAAATAGTCAACTTGAAGGCAAAAAAGAGAAGCCTGATGTAAGATGCAAACCTGGTATTCCAACTGATTATAAGCTACTAAAGACAATGACTTACCACGGCTCCACAGTGTTTAAATGAAAACAGAGAAAAAATACCTCTATCTGACAATCACACACTGCTATTTATTGCTGACCAGCAGGTGTAGTTAATGTGCATTGTAAAGAGATAATGAAACTGGTTAATGAACTGTTCGGAAACAATTTGGTAAAATCGCTGAAGCCTTCAGAAAGCCTTGGTTTCCCACCCCTAGGTGGGACCCTATAAGGTCATCCTTTGTACCTTTAGTTATATGTACAGTTCATACCTCAGATAGTACCTTTCTTACATATAGTCCACAGGTACAAAGTGTGCTTTTAGAAAAGGTACATTATGTCTTCATAGGGTTCCACCACAGTGACAAAGCCATATTTTCCTATAGTAGAGGACAAAAATGTGCCTCTACCATAGACCACTTTAAAAGTGATGTGTAATTCCTATTGGAATCCAGCAATAGTTAGGATTTTGAGAATGACTACCAGGAACATTGTGAGGTGACTGCCTAAGCCATTTAAACTGGAACAACCATTTCAGTAATGGGTGCACAAAAAATCCAACTTACTGATTGGATTAGTTGAGAAATGTATGTTATTTATCTTTGTGTAGCATTATGCAAAAACACAGATATAAAAAAACTATTTAAAACATATACATGTAATAGAGCATGATTATGGTACACATGTGGCTTTTAAGGGTACATCCTCAGTGACAAAGCCATTAGTTCCACTTATTTGGCAAAACAGAAATGTACCTTCACACGTACCCCTTTTTTTTGAGAGTGAGAGTGTGATGACTGTACCTTTTATATTCAAAATATTGGCTACATAAATGTACCATTACACTCTTTATCCGCACATTTTACTAAAAGGTACTGCACAGTACCATGAGAGATCATTGTGTGTACCTCTGAAGGTACGTTATGTGTATTTTGATATTTTTGTTGGGACAGTCATAGTTGTTAGGATGGTTAGGGTGGATCTCTCTCCTTTTTGCAAATGGTCCTTCCTTTTCTCATTGTTTATTCTCTTTTTAATTTCCTTCTATTCTTCTCCCTCCCTCCCTCCCTCCTACCTGATCACACCTATATGCCCTGCTTGTTCCCTCCCTCATTCTTAACTCATCACTTTCCCTCTCTTATACTTTCCACCTTCTCCCACCCCATTCTTCTTTACCCATCTCTCCCTTTCTCCTTCCTTACCCCTCTTGCCTTCCTTTCCTCCTCTTCCCCTCCCTACACACCCTTCTTTCCTTCCTCCTTCAACCAACTCCTTCCCTCCCTACACCTCTCCTCCTTCTCTCACCCCTCTTCACCCCCTTCTATTCCCCTTCCCTCCATCTCTCACTTCAGGTATGGGTAACCTTACCTTCCAGATTACACCCGACTCCAACAAGGACAGTGAGAACATCCAGATGGGCCGTGACCTCAAGCTTTCATGCCACGTGGACGCGCAGCCCCAGGACAAGGTCAACTGAATAATAATAATAATAATAATAATAATAATAGGGTATGACCTCTTTATAATGTCTTATAATAGTCTCATAATGATGCAGACTAAATAAGTTGAGAGAATTGAGAGGGATGAACATATGATTTATTAAATGCTTATAATAAGTTACAATGAGTTCAGTAAAGTACAGTACCAGTCAAAAGTTTGGACACACCTACTCATTCAAAGGTTTTTCTTTATTTTTACTATTTTGTACATTGTAGATTAATAGTGAAGACATCAAAACTCTGAAATAACACATATGGAATCATGTAGTAACAAAAAAAGTGTTAAACATATTTTAGATTTTAGATTCTTCAAAGTAGCCACCCTTTGCCTTGATGACAGCTTTGCACACTCTTGGCATTCTCTTAACCAGCTTCACCTGGAATGCTTTTTCAACAGTCTTGAAGGAGTTCCCACCTATGCTGAGCACTTGTTGGCTGCTTTTCCTTTACTCTGCGGTCCAACTCATCCCAAACTATCTCAATTGGGTTTAGGTCGGGTGATTGTGAAGACCAGCTCATCTGATGCAGCACCTCATCACACGCCTTCTTGGTCAAATAGCCCTTACATGGCCTGGAGGTGTGTTGGGTCATTGTCCTGTTGAAAAACAAATGATACGCCATCACATCTAGTTTGCGCTTGGTGGACTATCACTGCAGAATGCTTGTGTTTATCAGCCCAAGCAAGTCTCTTCTTATTATTGGTGTCCTTTAGTAGTGGTTTCTTTGCAGCAATTAGACCATGAAGGCCTGATTCACGCAGTCTCCTCTGAACAGTTGATGTTGAGATGTGTCTGTTACTTGAACTCTGTGAAGCATTTATTTGGGCTGCAATTTCTGAGGCTGGTAACCCTAATGAACATATCTTCTGCAGCAGAGGTAACCCCGGGTCTTCCTTTCCTTTGGCTGTCCTCATGAGAGCCAGTTTCATCATAGCGCTTGGTTTTATCTACTGCACTTGAAGAAACTTTAAAAGTTCTTGAAATTTTCCAAATTGACTGACCTTCATGTCTTAAAGTAATTATGGACTCTCGTTTCTCCTTGCTTATTTGAGATGTTCTTGCTATAGTATGGACTTGGTCTTTTACCAAATCTTCTGTATACCACCCCTACCTTGTCACAACACAACTGATTGGCTCAAACACTGTCATGCCTGCTCCCGCTCTTCCTCCCTCTGGTGCTCGTCGGCGGCAGACTTCCCAACATTACGCACTCAAGCCACATTCAGTACGCACACCTGCCTTTCCCCGTCATGTGCATCAACGCTTATTGGACTCACGTGGACTCAATTACTTGTGTAATTTCCTTCCCTATATCTGTCTGTTTCCTAGCTCTGTTTCCTGCTTCGGGATTGTTTCTCATATGTCCTTGTTTACCCGTGTGCTGATGCTGACTACAAAAGAAAAACCAGCCAACGATGCCTTGCTCCCAGACAGACTAAACAACTTTTTTGCTCGCTTTGAGGACAATACAGTGCCACTGACACAGCCCGCTACCAAAACCTGCGGGCTCTCCTTCACTGTAGCCAACGTGAGTAAAACATTTAAACGTGTTAACCCTCGCAAGGCTGCAGGCCCAGACGGAATTCCCGGCCGCATCCTCAGAGCATGCGCAGACCAGCTGGCTGGTGTGTTTACAGACATATTCAATCAATCCTTAACCCAGTCTGCTGTTCCCACATGCTTCAAGAGGGCCACCATTGTTCCTGTTCCCAAGAAAGCTAAGCTAACTGAGCTAAATGACTACCGCCCTGTAGCACTCACTTCCGTCATCATGAAGTGCTTTGAGAGACTAGTCAAGGACCATATCACCTCCAACCTACCTGACACCCTAGACCCACTCCAATTTGCTTACCGCCCCAATAGGTCCACAGACGACGCAATCGCCATCACACTGCACACTGCCCTAACCCATCTGGACAAGAGGAATACCTATGTGAGAATGCTGTTCATCGATTACAGCTCAGCATTTAACATCATAGTACCCTCCAAACTCGTCATTAAGCTCGAGACCCCGGGTCTCGACCCCGCCCTGTGCAACTGACGGGCCGCCCCCAGGTGGTAAGGGTAGGTAACAACATCTCCACCCCGCTGATCCTCAACACTGGGGCCCCACAAGGGTGCGTGCTCAGCACTCTCCAGTAATCCCTGTTCACCCATGACTGCGTGGCCATGTACGCCTCCAACTCAATCCTCAAGTTTGCAGACGACACTACAGTGGTAGGCTTGATTACCAACAACGACGAGACAGCCTACAGGGAGGAGGTGAGGGCCCTTGGAGTGTGGTGTCAGGAAAATAACCTCACACTCAATGTCAACAAAACAAAGGAGATGATCGTGGACTTCAGGAAACAACAGAGGGAGCAGCCCCCTATCTACATATACGGGACAGTAGTGGAGAGGGTGGAAAGTTTTAAGTTCCTCGGCGTACACATCATGGACAAACTGAAATGGTCCACCCACACAGACAGCATGGTGAAGAAGGCGCAGCAGCGCCTCTTCAACCTCAGGAGGCTGAAGAAATTCAGCTTGTCACCAAAAACACTCACAAACTTTTACAGATGCACACTCGAGAGCATCCTGTTGGGCTGTATCACCACCTGGTATGGCAGCTGCTCCACCCATAACCGTAAGGCTCTCCAGAGGGTAGTGAGGTCTGCACAACGCATCACTGGGGGCAAACTACCTGCCCTCCAGGACACCTACAACCCCCGATGTCACAGGAAGGCCAAAAAGATCATCAAGGACAACAACCACCCGAGCCCCTGCCTGTTCACCCCGCTATCATCCAGAAGGCGAGGTCAGTACAGGTGCATCAACGCGGGGACCGAGAGACTGAAAAACAGCTTCTATCTCAAGGCCATCAGTCTGTTAAACAGCCATCACTAACATTGAGTGGCTGCTGCCAACATACTGACTCAACTCCAGCCACTTTAATAATGGAAAGATTAATGTAATCAATGTATCACTAGCCACTTTATATAATGCTTACATACCCTACATTACTCATCTCATATGTATATACTGTACGCTATACCATCTACTGCATCTTGCCATCTTGACGTAATTAAATGTATCACTAGCCACTTTAAACAATGCCACTTCATATAATGTTTTCATACCCTACATTACTCATCTCATATGTATATACTGTACTCTATATCATCTACTGCATCTTGCCTATGCCGTTCGGGCATCACTCATTCATATATGTTTATGTACATATTCGTATTCATTCCTTTACACGTGTGTGTATAAGGTAGTTGTTGTGAAATTGTTAGGTTATATTACTTGTTAGATATTACTGCATTGTCGGAACTAGAAGCACAAGGATTCCGCTACACTCACATTAACATCTGCTAACCATGTGTATGTGACAAATATCATTGATTTGATTTGATTTGATATGTTGCTGTCGTGTTATTTGTCCGTTCCTGAATAAATGTTTGACTCCCCGTACCTGCTTCTCCTGTCCGACGTCGGTCCTTACAAACACATTAATTGAAATGCATTCCAGGTGACTACCTCATGAAACTAGTTTAGAGAATGCCAAGAGTATGCAAAGCTGTCATCAAGGTAAAGGGTGGCTACTTTGAAGAATCTCAAATATAAAATATATTTTGATTTGTTTAACCTCTCTCGGGTATGTGGGACGAAATCGTCCCACACTATTCAACAGCCAGTGAGAAATCAGAGCGCCAAATTTAAAACCACAAAATGTCATAATTCAAAGTTCTCAAACATAGGACTATTTTACACCATTTTATAGATACACTTCTCCTGAATCGAACCACGTTGTCCGATTTCCAAAAGGCTTTACAGCTAAAGCAAATCATTAGATTATGTTAGGAGAGTACATCTACACAATAACCACACAGCCATTTTCTAAGCAACTAGCATGCATCAAAAATACTCAAAACACAGCTAAATGAAGCACTAACCTTTGACAATCTTCATCAGATGACACTCCTAGGACATTATGTTATACAATACATGCATTGTTTTGTTCGATTAAGTTCATATTTATATCTAAAAACAGCATTTTACATCGGCGCGTGACGTTCAGAAAATATTTTCCCTCAAATACTGCCGGTGAATTAGCGCCACAATTTCAAAAAAATACTTGTCATAAACGTTGATACAAAATTAAACTGTCATTCAAAGAATTATAGATGAACATCTCCTTTATGCAAATGCTATGAAAGATTTCAAAAAAGCTTCACGAGGAAAGCACTCTTTGCAATAATCTGAGTACTGAGCTCAGAAAAATACACTAGGCTATTCAGATAGCCGCCATCTTGGAGTCATCTAAAATCCCAGATCCACAACAAATGTTGTTTTGTTCAATAAAGTCCATAATTTATGTCCAAATAACTCCTTGTTGTTCTCGCGTTCAGTAAGCTACTTCAAATGTAGAAAGTGCGCGGACGATGTCGTGACGAAAAGTTAAAAAAAGTTGTATTTACATTCTTTCAAACATGTCAAACGTTGTAAAACATCAATCTTTAGGGCCTTCAGAACGAGAAGATTCAGTAATATTTCAACCGGACGGTTCCTGTGTCTTGAAAAAGTTTTTGGAACGGGAGGATGATCCTCATGAACGTGCGTCAAGAAGTGATGTCATTCTCTGGGTGACAAACTTCCCAGGCTTCTCATTCGGTCTCTGTTCATCGTAGACTCTTCAAACAACTTTCTAAAGACTGTTGACATCTAGTGGAAGCCTTAGGAAGTGCAAAATGAACCCTAACTCACCTTGTGTTCGATTGGCAATGACTTGAAAGGACAACAAGCACCAGAATTCTCACTTCTCACTTCCTGCTCTCAGGATTTTGCCTGCCATATGAGTTCTGTTATACTCATAGACATCATTCAAACAGTTTTAGAAACTTCAGAGTGTTTTCTATCCAAATCTACTAATAATATGCATATTCCAGTTCCTGGGCCCGAGCAGTAGGCCGTTTAATTTGGGTACGTTTTTCATCCGGCCGTGAAAATACTGCCCCCCTACCCTAGTGAAGTTAACACATTTTTGGTTACTTCATGATTCCATATGTGTTATTTCATAGTGTTGATGTCTTCACTATTATTCTACAATGTAAAAAATTGTAAACATAAAGAAAAACCCTTGAATGAGTAGGTGTTTCCAAATTTTTGACTGGTACTGTGTGTGTGCGTGTATATATATATATATATATATATATATATATATATATATAGCAATATATTAACACAATTAAATAACATATTGCTATATTATTATACTATTAGGTGAACTACATGTGGTACCAGAACGAGGTGCTCATCTACAACTCAGACAGCCTGATTGTGCTGCACAGCGACCCAGACATGGCGCCTGGTACTAGCAGTCTGGAGATCATCGACATGAAGTTCCGCGACCAGGCCACCTACAGCTGCGTGGCCAACTTCCCCGGGAGCACAGTGCCCGAGTTGAGGGTGGATGTCAACATCACCCAGAACAGCGGTGAGTGAAATGTTCCTTTGTTCTGTTGCCATGTTCACATGCTATCAGAGTTATTGGAAGCTCCTAGTTCCCAGTGGGAAATTTCACTTTACCATCCAAGTCGGAATTACAAGTGGGAAACGCAGAGAGAATGTTGTTTCCCGAGTTGCCAAGTAGTGACGTTTCACCACTGACCTTTCACCTTTTCAACCAAAAGATGACAACACATCAACGTATTTGCTGTTGTTCTGGGATTGATTTGCATTTTTCGCACCAAAGTACGTTCATCTCTAGGAGACAGCACGCGTCTCCTTTCTGAGCGTTATGACAACTGCGTGGTCCCATGGTGTTTATACTTGCGTACTATTGTTTGTGCAGATGAACGTGGTACCTTCAGGCGTTTGGAAATTGCTACCAAGGATGAACCAGACTGGTGGAGGTCTACAATTGTTTTTCTGAGGTCTTGTCTGATTTCTTTGATTTTCCCATGATGTCAAGCAAAGAGGCACTGAGTTTGAAGGTTGGCCTTGAAATACTTGTCAATTAGCCTATCATAAGCTTCTAAAACCATGACATCATTTTATGGAATTTTACAAGCTGTTTAAAGGCACAGCCAACTTAGTGTATGTAAACTTCTGACCCACTGGAATTGTGATACAGTGAATTCTAAGTGAATTAATCTGTCTGTAAACGGTTGTATAAAAAATGACTTGTGTCATGCACAAAGTAGATGTCCTAATTGATTTTCCAAAACTATAGTTTGTTAACAAGAAATTTGTGGAGTGGTTGAAAAATGAGTTTTAATGACTCCAACCTAAGTGTATGTAAACTTCCGACTTCAACTGTATATATAACCACTTTAATGTCCAATAGAAATGGCCTTGCTAATGTCAACATTTAACCTCTCCCCCTCCACCCTTCGTCCGGCTGTCCTCATCTTTCTTTTTTTTTCTTTCTTTCTATAAACCCTGGTTTTCTTTTGGGCAACCCTTTCTAAAATATTTTCTTGCCCTCCACTCCTCCCTCTTCCTCTTTATTCCACTCTTCTCTTTATCTCTCCATCTCTATCTCCCCCCTCACTCCGCCTCTCTCCCATCCCACTCCCTTCACACGCCCTCTCACACCCTTCCCCCTTTCTCCCCCCACAGTCACTCCCCCGATTTTAACGGTGCCAGAAGGGGGCCAGGTGGTGAGCGTGAGGGAGGGAGGCACCACCGACCTGGTGTGCCTGGTTGATGGCAAGCCCCGCCCACCTGTGCTTTGGTCGCGCGCCGACAAGGACCTGGCCATGCCCACGGGTGAGTGGGCGGTGGAAACACACGACGGGCGCCTCCACCTGACCAACGTCACCCGCGACCTGATGGGTGCCTACCGCTGCCAGACGGCACCATACAATGGCCTCAACATTAAGCCACGTCAAGCGCAGGTTCAGCTGAATGTACAATGTGAGTAGTAAAGTACTATATTTTCCATGAGATGTCTGTTTATTGAGCTCTGAATAGAATAAAGTATTTCCCAAGATAAGTGTTTCTCCTGGTCCTGGTGACCTATATGGTGTGCAGGGTTTTGTTCAGTCCAGTGGTAACACAACTAATGAATGAATCAAGGTATCTTCACATTTTTGATTAGTTGAATAAGCTGTGTTACTGTAACAGAGGTAATTCAGAACCACACATGTAATGAGTAACGTTGCCTGAGACCTGAAGACCTGTGTCAGTTCACCCAGCTAACAATATTCTGTCATTAAAACTCAATCATCAATTTGTTCAGATCGATAGCTAGTAGTATTAGATTAGAATGGACTGCAGTCACTGTCTCAATTCAATTTCAAACTCACACTGGACCATAGTAAGCTAACGATAACCCTTAAATGGGGTCGAATGCACTGTTACTAACATACACAACAACGTTGCTAATTAACAAATGGTATCAGAAACCAACGCGTCTAAGTGTTTATTGTTTGTGCGAGCAATTAGCGACTAAGCTATTAACAAACACTCCCCTTGGTTACATTTAGAATTCTTGGTGGTGTGCAGTAAGAGTGCTTTTGCCTGCTGCACTTCAATAATGCTTCCACTATGAAGCGGGCTCGTTCATAAAGTTCAAAACCCTAAAAGCCTTAGAATTCATTACGATTTCTCTTCTCTTGGCACCATCACAAAGGCAAGCCAGAGAGCCTATTCATTAACTGTATAGTATGTGATGTTGCTTGACGCTCATGAAAATACACCTTCCCCCTTTATAGTTTTGAAATCGGTGCCATTGAAGGTGTGTTGGTGTGTTTTATTTTCAATGCGAGCTGTGCCATTGTTGAAAGAACTTTTCCTCTTTTGCTCAAAATCCTATACAGTTCACTTTAGAATGTGTTATTGTGTAAACTGTGAAATAAGATAATTTAAATCGGTGGATGGGGTGAACAATACAATCCTGGCCATAGAGAAACATAGAGTCTCAAAGAATAACCCTGAAATGCACATTGCTTTGTGTAATATCCCTTTACATCCATTCTTAAAAATAACATTGTTTACAGCTTTTGTTCCGTTGCCTGTATTTCCCATGAAATGTGATGTGCAGTATGGCCCCCTTGATGTCCAGCCAACTATACCCTTAGCCGCTGAAGAATAAGGATCAGAGGAGTATTCAATTGTGTCAGGGCCTGACCATGGGGCCAAACAAAAAGGAAACTCTATGTGGTCATGTCAAAAATGCAACTCATTTCTACTTTTGATGCATTGGTTGTCCGTGAATGCTTTGATTGGACTGATCATGTCAACATCATACTTTCAAAATCTTAGCTAGCAAGCTAGCAGTCATCGTCATGAATCAAGTCAACAATCTACTGGCAAATCCTTTTCATTCCTTGTCATATGAAGAGAAATAATGAAGAGAAATTATATATAATACGTATCGGTACTCATCGGCCATTGGACATAAACATTACACAACAAGTTGGAAATCGCAAATTCCCCAATGAGTGGTTCAGATAAAATCAGTGGCTAACTGCAAGCATTGCAAAGCAATCAATTCCTGCTATTCAGTGGAGTGGGTGTGTTGTCCAAGTCTGGGATTAAGGGTCTCTTTTCCAAGTTTAAAAGGACATTGGCCATGCTGTCAATCCAGCATGACTTCTGCCGTGCTCAAAACAACTGGAAACTCGGAACTGGGAAATCTCAGACTTGAATGAGTTCAAGACAACTGGGAACTCCCCAAAAAAACTAGCACCGACTGGGAAAATACGTTTTGAAGTTGGGAACGCGGGCCTCTTTCTTGAGCTTCGACCTTGAGATCTCTGACGTCATCATCATTCAACCTTTTTTCTGAGTTCCCAGTTGTCTTGAAAGCACCATTAATCCATCGAATGCCAGCCTTTGATGACAAAGTTTGATGACAAATTTGACCACGAAGGACTGCTGCGCCACTGTCCTGTTGAAGTGAGCACAACAAGGTGAGTCCAAAAATGTCTTGTGTGCTACTGAATAAATGATGTAATATGCCAGGGAGATATGACCAGTATACTGTAGCTAAGAAAGGAATACTAAGTGTATGTTGTGTAGTAAGCTGTTAGCAGCCCATGTGACTCGCCCTAATAATTGTGTCCCTTTTCCCCTCATAATTTAGCCTACTGTTCTGACCTGGTGGCGCAAATGTAGACTATAGCCTGTTTTAGAAAAATGTAATCATTGAATATTGTATGAGCTTTCATTGTCAGCTTATATTCCCCCTTTATTTATCCTACTGTTCTGATGTGGTGTACAGGGAGAATACTGTAAGAACAGCCCATGTTCTGACTTCTGTCACTGTAAATTTCAAAAGTGCTGAACAAATAGTTATATTGACTACGTCTGTCCTAGCTCGCTCATTAATGTCTTAATCGAAATTACGGATTGCCTCTTATCCGCTTGTTGTCCCCTTATGCCATAGTTTGTACATCTCAATTGTCAGTAGAAACCACATTTGTTTAAGCATATCAGTTATGTTTTTTTAAAGGCAGTAAATGAGGCTGAATGAACTGTTTCGCTGCCAGACAAGGCTTCGCTGATAGCCAGGTGTAGCAGTGGTAAGGTGTTGGGACTGCTGCTGGGACTCTGCTGTTGGGACAGCTTTATGTAGGCCCCAACAGTTTGTGGGCACCGGTTATCACCGTTATAGTAATTTTTTGTTTAGTGTTGTGTTGTGTAGTTTCTTTGCTGGCATGCATCTGAACATTATTATTATTATTTTATTATTATTATTTTTTTTGCCCCACCAAGATTTACATGCTAAAATTGCCAATGGATAGGTTAGATGGAGTTGTTGTTGCAGACACTTATCCAATCCTCTCAGATCTCCACAAGTGCCTTGTGGACAGGGCCTTAAAGTTTGTTTGGAATTCATGGTAAAGTATATGCCCAAACTAGCTTGCTTAGCGAATTAAGCTAGCTTAGCCCCAAATGCATGCTAGCTTCAGTAAAGACTACTATGACATGGAGCTGTTATTCCAAACCCTCGCAACCCACATCCACTGTCCGTCCACATCCTAAGAAAGATACTGCTAGATTTACAAGACTGGCTAATGCAGGCGGGGCGGAAGTGTGACACCAGTCCACTTCAACGATTTATTGGAGCCAGAAAGAGAGAGGGATTAGAGAGAGACAGAGGAAGAGAAAGTGAAACTGAGAGATGAAGATAGTTAGTGATCAAGAGAGGTAAGGAGAGAGAGAGAGAGAGAGAGAGAGAGATGGAAGGAGAAAAGAGAACCAGGGAGAGGAGGGAGAAGGGAAAGAATGAAAAACAGGGAGAGGATGAGAGAGTGAGGTAGAAGTTGCAGAACCCCTTTGCCAGGGAGCAATAAGCGCTTTGGAAACCAACGATTCCCCCTTCCTTTCCTCCCTCCCTCCTTCCCTCCTGCTTTGTATTTATTTGTTTATTGGGTTTGTTTTTGTACCCTTCATTTGTTTTTGTACCCTTCATTTAGCATCTTTGATCGATACCCGGGGAAGATGCTCCTTTATAATTAAGGGAACCTCTTCTCTTTCTCTCTTCCTCCCTCCTTCTCTCCTTTTCTCCTCTTCCTTCTTTTATACTCCCTAGTCCTCCCTCTCTTTCTAGCTCCCTTACCGTGACATGGATGTTGTTCCTCATTGCTATTCTCATCATCAATTAGGCAGCATCTCACTCTTTGTCTCCCTCTATCGCTCTCTCGCTCTCTTGTCTATTTCCTTGTCACCTCTCTCCCTTCTGTGTCCCTTTTTGCTTTTCCTCCCTCCCTCGCTCCGTCTAGCCGACTCAATCATCTCCAGTCTCTCTCTCATTCACTCTAACACTACACTCTCTCCATCATCCGTCATTCTCTTTTCACTACACACACACACACAACCTTTTCTCCCTTGCACTCAATGCAGATCAATCTACCCCTTGTCTACCATACTGTAAATGTCTGGGGACTAAGTGATATGTCTGGGTGTGTTTGTGTGTGGATTTGTGTTTGTGTTTGTGAGAGAGTGTCTGTCTGCCTCCATGTCTGTCCATCTCTCTGTCTGTCTTTCCACCCTGGTTCGAATCCAGGCTGTATCACAACTGGCCGTGATTGGAAGTCCCATAGGGCGGCGTACTATTGGCCCAGCGTCGTCTGGGTTTGGCCGGAGTAGGCCGTCATTGTAAATAAGAATTTGTTCTTAACTGACTTGCCTAGTTAAATAAAATAAAATATACAGCTCTGGGAAAAATTTAAAGACCCCTGCAAAATTAGCAGTTTCTCTGGTTTTACAATTTATAGGTATCTGTTTGGGTAAAATTACAATTTTTGTTTTATTCCTTAAACTACAGACAACATTTCTCCCAAATTCCAAATAAAAATATTGTCATTTAGAGCTTTTATTTGCAGAAAATTACAACTGGTTGTCACGTCCTGACCAGGTAAAGAGGTCATTTGCCATAGTAATATGGTCAGGGCGTGGCAGGAGGTTGTTTTGTGCGGGTTTTTGAGTTTCTGTTTCTATGTGGGAGGGTTCAAGTTTTCTATTTCTATTGTTTTCCATGTTTGGCCGGGTATGGTTCCCAATCAGAGGCAGGTGTCTTTCGTTGTCTCTGATGGGAAGCCATACTTAGGCAGCCCGTTTTCCTTTGGGGTTTGTGGGTAGTTGTTTTCCGTTTTAGTCGTAAGAACCTGACGGGACTGTTGTTGGTCGTTTTCTTGTTTTGCCGTTGAAGTGTTTTCATTAAAGAATTAAGAATGAGCACTATCCACGCTGCGTCTTGGTCTCCATTCCACTACCCCGTGACACTGGTGAAAATAATAAAAAAAGATGCAGTGTTGTCAAACCTCGAATAATGCAATGAAAACAAGTTCATATTCATTTTTAAACAACACAATACTAATGTTGTAACTTAGGAAGAGTTCAGAAATCAATATTTGGTGGAATAACAGCTTTAATGTGTCTTGGCATGCTCTCCACCAGTCTTTCACATTGATGTTGAATGACTTTATGCCACTCCTGGCGCACAAATTCAGCTCGGATTTGTTTGATGGCTTGTGACCATCCATCTTTCTATTGATCACATTCCTGAGGTTTTCAATGGGGTTCAGGTCTGGAGATTGGGCTGGCCATGACAGGGTCTTGATCTGGTGGTCCTCCATCCACACCTTGATTGACCTGGCTGTGTGGCATGGAGCATTGTCCTGCTGGAAAAACCAATCCTCAGAGATGGGGAACATTGTCAGAGCAGAAGGAAGCAAGTTTTCTTCCAGGACAACCTTTAACGTGGGTTGATACATGCGTCCTTCACAAAGACAAATCTGCCCGATTCCAGCCTTGCTGAAGCACCCCCAGATCATCACCGATCCTCCACCAAATTTCACAGTGGGTGCAAGAAACAAATACATAATACATTATCTTAACTCTAGGCAATCATTGTAACTAAGAATTTGTTCTTAACTGACTTTCCTACTTCAATAAAGGTTAATTAAAATAAGTAAACAGTATTAGTCAAGGACTGAACTACATATATTTTAAATGTCACACATAGTCTACATATCAGTACATACTGTCATGACGTTGGCCTCTTTGGGTACAGGGCTATCAGTTGACCCCCTCCCCTTTGTACCATCCCCCCAACCTACCTTCCCCCCAACCCAGGCCCTGTGTGAAAGGGTTGTAAAAACTCTAAGAGGAGTTTTTACACATGTTTCATAGAGAGACAAAGGAAATTCTTCCAACTCATAGAATTGGAGAACCGAGCGACATGTGTGTTCTGGAGAAGATATGGAAGATTGGTGAAGACTCCAGCTACGAACTGATCCGCTTGGTACAATTTTGTGATACTCAGAAGAGACAATATAGCCATATTACCATAAAACTGTTTATATAATAGCCTCAGCGATGAGACTGGCATCATAATGGTTGTATAAAATGTATTAATAAGGATAAAGCTATTTGTAATACATTGAGATGCTATGTACTGATGTTAATGTGATAGAATTGTATTTCTGTAACCAAGTCTAACTCAGTCATAGGCACGCCCCCAGGGACACATACAGGACCAGGCGTCATTTGACAAGCCTGTTCTATGGGCACTATAAAACACCCCTGATTTACATTTCTACAGACCAGGCCTACACTCCATTGCGAGTTGGCTCATAGGTTTGACCATCCAAGTACTCTACTGAAAGTGAACTATACCATGTGGTTAACTTTTAGACTATCGATATCGACAGAATAAGAACAAGTCTTTGATATTAATTATTAGTCTGCAGCTAAGTAAATTATATCATCGAACGCGAAGACCAACCACATCCATTCTATGACGACATTAATGGATGTCGCTCTGAAAGATCCATTCTAACCGAGAGAGAGAGAGAGAACGCGGACAAACTCTCCATCAGAACATAACTCTTCCAAAGGGATCCCGACGACACATGAGTGTAAATATATATTGATTGCAATTGTTCCCGAATGAGTGAGCCTTCAATTGTCAATTGTTAATATTAATGAACTCTGTGTAACTTCTCAGCTTACCGTTTATGACCCATTGTCTAACAGACCAGCCATGCTTGTTAGCCATTAGGGCACATTACTATACCAATCCTTTGTGACGATAATTACTGTTTGTATGTTTTCTGTTAATTACTTAGTGTAGTAAATAAATGATTTTAAGACAATTGATGTATGGATGATTTTAGTAAAGACTGGGTTCGTGCAGATACAACAATTTACGACGTTTGGGAATGAGACTGGACGCGAGGTAAAATACACCATTCAAACCAGAAGATAATCGGCCTATATTATAATATAGGAAAGTTATATTAGGAAAATTATAACTTTGTAATCTGAATATTTTTCTTGGTGCCCCGATCTCCTAGTTAATTACAATTAAACGATTAATCAGTTTAATCGCGTGATAATAATTACAGGGAGTTAATTGATAAACCTATCTTCAGTTTAATGGTACCCAAAGACACGACAATACACACAATATATAGGTCTAATACATAATACAATACAACATAAAATGTCTGTGTCTCTTCTTCACAGTCCCCTTTGTGCAGTAAGGTGTTCTTTTATCTGTTTTATTAAACTGGTTTTATTGCTAGCTTGAGTTACCTGGGGTGGCAGAGAGTTCCATGTAGTCATGGCTCTATTTAATACTGTTTCCCAGCCTCTGTTCTGGACCTGGGGACTGTGAAGAGACCTCGGGTTGCATGTCTTGTGTTGTACCAATGAGGGTCCGAACTGCTTGACAGTCCGGTACCTTCAACACATCAATACCTCGCACAAAGCCCAATAGTGATGCAGTCAATCTCTCCTCATCTTTGAGCCAGGAGAGACTGGCATGCATGTTGCTGACACTTGCCCTTCGTGTACATCTAAGTGTGATTCGTGCTGCTTTGTTCTGGACTAACTGCATTTGACCTATGTACCTCTTTGCCGCACATGACCACACAGCTGGACAGTAGTCCAGGTGCGACAAAACTAGGGCCTGTTAGACCTGTCTGGTCGACTGAGATGCCAAGAAGGCAGAGCATCGCCCTATCATGGACAGACCTCTTCCCGTTTTAGCAACCATTGAGTCTGTATGATTTGATCAAGACAGCTTACTATCTAGGGTTACATCCAGCAGTTTAGTCCCCTCAACTTGCTCAATCGCTACATTATGCAATAAAAAATCTAAATGAGGTATAGATTTGTCCCAAAAATTGTGCTTTTCGTTTTTGAGATACTGTATTTAGCACCAGCCTATTGCTAGTTACCATTCTAAAACTGACTGGAGCTCTATGTTAACTTCTTATGGATGGTGGCAGTATTGAGTAGCTTGGATGACTGACGTGCCCAGAGTAAATCGCCTGGTACTCACTCCCAGAAAGTAAGATATGCATATTATTAGTAGATTTGGATAGAAAACACTCCGACGTTTCTAAAACTGTTTGAATTATGTCTGTGAGTATAACAGAACTCATATGGCAGGCAAAAACCTGAGAAGAACCCAACCAGGAAGTGGGAAATCTGAGTTGTAGTTCTTTCAAGTGATTGCCTTTACAGTATACAGTGACTTAGGGTTAATTTTGCACTTCCTAAAGCTTCCACTAGATGTCAACAGTCTTTAGAACATTGTTTGAAGATTCTATGGTGAATTTGATGGGAATAACAGTCCAAGGAAGTAGGTGTCCCATTTTAAGGCATGGGCTCAGTCATGCGCAAAGCTGAGTTCATATTCACTCCTAAAGAGAACGGATAGGTCTGGTTGGAATTTTATTGAAGATATATGTTAAAAACAACCTAAAGATTGATTCTATACATCGTTTGACATGTTTCTACAAACTGTAGTATAACTTTTTTGACTTTTCGTCTGGACTGAGTAAGCATGCGCGTTGTGGATTTGGATAGTGAACCTAACGCGCGAATAAAATGGATGTATTTGGACATAAAGATAATCTTTATCGAACATTTATTGTGGAGCTGGGGTTGCTGGGGTTGCTGGGAGTGCCTTCTGATGGGAAGTGAATATTCAAAGGGAAGTGAATATCTATAATGTAATTTCTTAGTTTTATTGATTCCAAAATGGCGGGTTTCTGTTCGCTTGTTGTTGGTGTCCTCTGGGCTGTACTCAGATTATTGCAAATTGTGCTTTCGCCGTGAACCTTTTTTGAAATCTGACAAAGCGGGTACATTTAGGAGAAGTGTATCTATAATTCTGTGCTTGACAAGATATTTGCGGAGTGGTTGAAAAATGGGTTTTAATGACTTCAACCTAAGTGTATGTAAACTTCCGACTTTAACTGTAAGTATCTTTATTGCTAGCCAACATTGAATTACTGCGTGTGTCCTTAGCTAACCTAGCTAGCTAGCTGGCTAATGTCTGCAAGTTGACCGAAGCCATTTTGGTTTGCTCTAAATTGCTCGTAAACATCTTGCTGTGCGACCTAGAAAAAAATCACACAGATATAAATTGTTGTGATAGGCTTCACTGTACCGCTGCCTCTGAGTGCCATAAAGAATAAACTAAGCGCAGACACATAACCCAGCTAGCACAGTGGATCTGGCCTGAGTCTGGGCCGCCTTCGGCACTATTACTTATGGCTAGGATGGAAGGATTGAGCTCAGGCTGATTCTGGTGTGAGTTATCTGGCCAGAATGTATTGCTTGGGGATTGCCTGATTCCGGAGTTATCTGGCCCAAATGTATTATTTTTAGGCTTGGGCCGATTGGGGCTACTCTCTAGCAGATGATTACATGGGCTGCTTTATATTAAAATGTCATTATTTATTTTTCCATATTTTCTCATTGTTTCTGTGATCAAAAAATACTATTAACATGTAGATATTCTTTAAGAGACCTGTATTTTAGTATTTTGATACTTTGTTCAAGGCAATTGATAAGCATTAAAAACTTTGTGAATGGAGCCTCCTGAGTGGTGCAGTGGTCTAAGACACTGCATTGCAGTGCAAACTGCGTTGTTAAAGATGCTGGTTTGAGACCTGTGCCGGCCGCGACCAGGAGACCCATGAGGCAACGTACAATTGGCCCAGCGTCGTCCGAGTTAGGCAAGGGTTTTGCCGGTCGGGATGTCCTTGTCCCATCGCGCAGTAGCGACTCGTGGTGGGTCAGGCGCATGCACGCTGATGCGGTCACCAGGTGTACAGTGTTTCCTCCGACATAACTTTCTTTTGGGGATGATGGGTATAATTTGTATGCATAAAATGGACAATAGTAATATTTAAAATGACTAAATCGGTAATTTTGTATACATTTATTTAAATTAGCATCTGGCCGCTTCTAGGGGGATTCTGGTAAGGTGCAGGCAAAGTCAGCTGAATTCCAGTAGACGGAAAGGCCCCGATGTACTTTGGCCGATTCTGGGCAGTCATTCATTTTGATTCCGGGCCGAGTCCGACACCCGATTCTTTGCCTTCTGGGCCGATTTCCCCATTGCAAGCTGTAGCGTGGCCAATATTTCATGTAGGATAGCAGCCTACAAAAATAACAAATAGGCTATTGGTAGCCATCTAGATGTCAGCATTAATTTTATTTTATTTATTTAACCTTTAATTAACTAGGCAAGTCAGTTAAGAACAAAGTCTTATTTACAATGACAGCCTACCCCTAAGCCGGACGACGATGGGCGAATTGTGTGCCGCCCTAAGGGACTCCCAGTCACGGCTGGTTGTGATACAGCCTGGAATGAACCAGGGTCTGTAGTGACGCCTCTAGCACTGAGATGCAGTGCCTTAGACCACTGCGCCACTAGGGAGCCAAATACAGTCTACTCAATGGGGAGAGCATGAACAGCGAACACACCGGGACACAGTATTGTTAAGTGTCACAACCCTGTGTGATTCAATTCACTCGGCTCTTAGCTGCGCCACTAAAAACCCGCCCAGAAGGCTTGAAAACTATCCCAATTTTTATTTCACAGCAAGAGAGGACTTGCCACATCAGGGAGAAGTATGTCGCTAGCTAGTTAGTTCATTGTTCTTTACATCACTTGTCATGACATGCGCGTGTGCTGGCGCTGCTCTCCTCTCACTCACTCAGCTGCCTACTGCCTTAGAGCTCTGCTACCCGAGACAAGCCCGATGGGCCCCGACATTATACATTGGGTTATGGCCGGGTAGGGCCTGTTGATCACTAACATTTTGAAGCTGAGCTATTTGCTTGTGCTCTGCTGCGCAGCACAGTCATATCTAAGATAATAACATGGTGTCAGAAGTGCTGAAGTGTTGGGGTATAGGGGGCAGTATTTTCAAGGCTGGATAAAAAAACGTACCCGATTTAATCTGGTTACTAATCCTACCCAGTAACTAGAATATGCATATACTTATTATATATGGATAGAAAACACCCTAAAGTTTCTAAAACTGTTTGAATGGTGTCTGTGAGTATAACAGAACTCATTTGGCAGGCAAAACCCTGAGACAGATTCTGACAGGAAGTGGATACCTGATGTGTTGAATTACCTTTAAGCCTATGCCATTGAAACACACAGGGGCTTATTAATGTTTTGGCACTTCCTATTGCTTCCACTAGATGTCACCAGCCTTTACAAAGTGTTTTGAGTCTTCTACTGTGAGATCTGACCGAACAAGAGCCATGGAACGGTGATGGTCGATTAGACTCTGGCGCGCGAGTTCATGTTGGGTACTCTCGTTCCAATACGTTTTAAAAGAGAACGCAATCGTCCGCCTTGAATTTTATTCATGTTCTGGTTAGAAAAGGCACTAATGATTGATGCTATACAACGTTTGACATGTTTGAACGAACGTAAATATATTTTTTCCCCTCGTTCATGAAGTGAAGTCCGGCGGGCTTAGATCATGTGCTAACAACACAGAGCTTTTTGGACATAAATGATGAGCTTTTTTAACAAAACTACATTCGTTATGGACCTGGGATTCCTGGAAGTGACATCTGATGAAGAGAATCAAAGGTAATGGATTATTTACATAGTATTTTCGATTTTAGTACTCTTCAACATGGCGGTTAGTCTGTATCGCAAAGCGTATTTTTCTGGGCGCAGTGCTCAGATTATTGCAAAGTGTGATTTCCCAGTAAGGTTAATTTTAAATCTGGCATGTCCATTGCGTTCAAGAGATGTAAATCTATAATTCTTTGAATGACAATATAATATTTTACCAATGTTTTCTAATATGAATTATTTAATTTGTTGTGCTGACTTGACTGCCGGTTATTGGAGGGAAACGATTTCCTGAACATCAACACCATAGTAAAACGCTGTTTTTGGATATAAATATGAACTTGATAGAACTAAAAATGCATGTATTGTCTAACATAATGTCCTAGGAGTGTCATCTGATGGAGATTGTCAAAGGTTAGTGCATAATTTTAGCTGATTTTATGGTTTTGGTGACGCCTGTCTTTGAATTGACAAAACATTACACACAGCTATTGTCAATGTACTCTCCTAACATAATCTAACTTTATGCTTTCGCCGTAAAACTTTTTTGAAATCGGACAACGTGGTTAGAAAAATTTGAATTTTGACATTTATTTGGTTTCAAATTTGCCGCTCTTGAAATGCACCTGCTGTTGATAGGGTGCACCACGGGTGGCACGCTAGCGTCCCACATAGCCCCAAGAGGTTTTAAACCTTGTAAAATTTAAGATGAGAGATTCAAAAAATGTATATTTTCCTTGAGTTTTGTCATAGATTAGAGTGACCAAAAGTAGCTAACAGCTAACTCCTCTCTCATGTTTCTTTATTCATTGAGCAGAGCCAGAGATACTTTTGAGGAGATGGGAAATTATATTGGAATCGTATTAACTCCCATGTGTACGTTGCCCATGCTATGTCTAGGGGCCATGTGGTACATTCTGAGCGATTCTGGGACAAGGAGACCTCTCCTTCAAAGAGTGAATGGGAGTGAATTGGGAACCAGCTCAAAAACTCAACATGAGCATGAATTTCATAAACAAGAAGTATAACATTACAAATATTTTCCAAGATGTGAGATAATAAACTTGATATCTATAATATTATATAGCTTTGGAATCATGACATTATGTACTTTTGTGGAAAATAGTTACATTTCTCGACTCATATCCTGGCTTTGAGAAGGGATTGCGCGACGATTAGCCTAGTAATTGCGTGACGTAGCATAACAATGTGAACATGATTGATTGACAGTCTGCTGGGTAGGGTGTTATATGTTCCTCTATTCATTGCCCAATGGGATTCCTATTTATTCCTTTCTCTAATGTCTCTGGCAGAGCAGCCCAAGCGGCGACACTCACAGCCGCCATGAACAGAGTGCATGCAGAGTGAGCTGCCTGCGCGCAGGGAGTGTTCGAGTTACAGACAGTGAGGAGCAGCTATGTGTTTACTAACGGATTAAGTTATTTATGATTTCAGGTTTCATGCAGGGTAGGGTAGGGCCTAAACATCGCAGTCATGTGTAGGGCTCGGGCTTAAAATGCATGCCTGTGCAGGGCTCTATGCTGCCTCCAGCCAGACAGGAAGAGGCAAAGGGATAACTCTGCCCAAAGGTGGTGTTCTTTTCGTTCACCAAGTGAATACTTTTTGTATGGAGGTCAATAAGAGTGTCGAAATGTGGTGAACAATAAATGTTTTGGCTTATTTGCTACTTGAGGTTTATTTGATCGAATTGAAGTTTTGTAATGCTTAAGTTGTTACGAGTGTACTGATATAAGTAGGACACGTGATATCACGGGCAACGTTGAGAAAATGTCTTTAAATTGGAGTTGTGACTGTTAGCATTATCAGGGATCCTTAGGCCGTCCATAACCAAGACCTAAACTTAAACCCCACCCTAACCCAAACCTTACCTAACCCTAACTTTAACTTGTACCTTAACCATCTTGCCTCCTCCCGACTGGCTTTCATTTTTGAAGACATATATTTTCATTGTTACAGCGGCCAATGGAGTATCTGGTCAATATAATGGAACATCTGTGCTGTTGCACTCTCTCAAACACACCCTTCCGCCCTCCCCACTACTCACTCACTGACTCACTAACAACCTGCCTCACTGCCTGATAGTCAGCAGCAGGTAACAGTGAAATTAATATATTTTTTTAAATGCCTTGGCGGCCGCAGTGCGATTTAGAAGTAGCCCAAAAACCTGCAACCCACAACCAATACATTTTCACCAGCGACATAATTTTCAAAGTAGACCAATTTGCACAATAACCACGGACATGGCAACCCCAGACACATCATAATTTTGCAGGACAGAAGTGTCCATATTGCATCTTCCCGCTAACCATTTGTTTAATTTAAACAACATTGTTCCATAATGTTACAGTATTAGCTAAGCCTGTTCAGTTTACCAGTAGTATGCAAACATTTGGTGGCACAGAAAGGCTATGGCAACGTTTTATTTCTTGGGGCTATGTGGGACGTTAGCGTGCCACCCGTGGCGCACCCTATCAACAGCAGGTGCATTTCAAGAGCGGCAAATTTGAAACAAAATAAATGTCAAAATTCAAATTTCTCAAACATACAACTAACTTACAACCTTTGAAAGATAAACATCTTCTTAATCTAACCACGTTGTCCGATTTCAAAAAGGTTTTACGGGGAAAGCATAAAGTTAGGTTATGTTAGGAGAGTACATTGATAATAGCTGTGTGTAATGCATTGTCGATTCAAAGACAGGCGTCACCAAAACCATAAAATCAGCTAAAATTATGCACTAACCTTTTACAATCTCCATCAGATGACACTCCTAGGACATTATGTTAGACAATGCATGCATTTTTAGTTCTATCAAGTTCATATTTATATCTAAAAACAGCGTTTTACTATGGTGTTGATGTTCAGGAAATCGTTTCCCTCCAATACCGGCAGTCAAGTCATGACAACAAAATAATTAATTAATATTAGAAAACATTGGTAAAATATTATATTGTCATTCAAAGAATTATAGATTTACATCTCTTGAACGCAATGGACTTGCCAGATTTAAAATTAACCTTACTGGGAAATCACACTTTGCAATAATCTGAGCACTGCGCCCAGAAAAATACGCATTGCGATACAGACTAACCGCCATGTTGGAGAGATCTAAAATCAAAAATACTATGTAAATAATCCATTACCTTTGATTCTCTTCATCAGATGTCACTTCCAAGGAATCCCAGGTCCATAACGAATGTAGTTTTGTTCAAAAAAGCTCATCATTTATGTCCAAAAAGCTCTGTGTTGTTAGCACATGATCTAAGCCAGCCGGACTTCACTTCACTTCACGAACGGAAAAAATATATTTACGTTTGTTCAAACATGTCAAACGTTGTATAGCTTAAATCATTAGTGCCTTTTTTAACCAGAACATTAATAAAATTCAAGGCGGACGATTGGGATCTCTTTTAAAACGTTTCGGAACGAGAGTACCCACCATCAACTCGCACGCCAGGGGTCTAATCGGCCATCACCGTTCCAAGTCTCTTATTCGGTCAGATCTCACAGTATAAGACTCAAAACACTTTGTAAAGGCTGGTGACATCTAGTGGAAGCCATAGGAAGTGCCAAAACATTCCTCAGCCCCTTTGTTTTTCAATGGCATAGGCTTAAAGTCAATTCAACACATCAGGTATCCACTTCCTGTCAGAATCTGTCTCAGGGTTTTGCCTGCCAAATGAGTTCTGTTATACTCACAGACACCATTCAAACAGTTTTAGAAACTTTAGGGTGTTTTCTATCCATATATAATAAGTATATGCATATTCTAGTTACTGGGTAGGATTAGTAACCAGATTAAATCGGGTACATTTTTTTATCCAGCCGTGAAAATACTGGCCCCTATACCCTAACAGGTTAGGGCACATGAAAGTTCACATTTGAGAAGGCATTTCTGCCAAAAAAGTGTACATTCAAACAGCTCTCCTGTGAAGTAGTGACCCGCAACATGTGCCTAGTATCCTGAAACAGATCACATTTAAAGTTTAAGACTTGTTCTCTGAACATTTTCAATTGATGGGGCACCATAATGACATATGATTTAAATGTGTACAGCATTCTGACTCACGGGTGCAACAAATACAGCATCTTTCAAGGCATGCCTCAAAATATGTTAATAAGCCAGAAACAACAATAACATGCACCCACTAGTGGTCAAAAGGTATTTGGCGCTTCAAAATTACTGTAAGGAACTATATTCTGTGGGGTGGAATTACAGTACCAATGAAAATACTGCAATTCTTTCCCCAGCCCACAACATTTTCCCACAATGCACCATCATTTAACCTCTCTGGGCCAGTGGGACGCTTGCATCCCACCTACTCAACAGCCAGTGTAATCCCGTGGCGCGATATTCAAATACCTTAGAAATGCTATTACTTCAATTTCTCAAACATATGACTATTTTACACCATTTTAAAGACAAGACTCTCGTTAATCTAACCACATTGTCCGATTTCAAAAAGTCTTTACAACGCAAGCAAAACATTAGATTATGTCAGCAGAGTACCCAGCCAGAAATAATCAGACACCCATTTTTCAAGCTAGCATATAATGTCACATAAACCCAAACCATAGCTAAATGCAGCACTAACCTTTGATGATCTTCATCAGATGACAATCCTAGGACATTATGTTATACAATACATGCATGTTTTGTTCAATCAAGTTCATATTTATATCAAAAAACAGCTTTTTACATTAGCATGTGACTAGCATGTGACTAGCATTCCCACCGAACACTTCCGGTGAATTTACTAAATTACTCACGATAAACGTTCACAAAAAACATAACAATTATTTTAAGAATTATAGATACAGAACTCCTTAAAGCACATTTTGCAATATTCTGAGTAGATAGCCCGGCCATCACAGGCTAGCTATTTTGACACCCACCAAGTGTGGTACTCACCAAACTCCGATTTACTATTAGAAAAGTTTGATTACCTTTGCTGTTCTTCGTTAGAATGCACTCCCAGGACTTCTACTTCAATAACAAATGTTGGTTTGGTTCAAAATAATCCACAGTTATATCCAAATAGCGGCGTTCTGTTTGTGCGTTCAAGACACTATCCGAAGGGTAAAGAAGGGTGAAGCGCCCGACGCGTTTCGTGACAAAAAAAATCTAAATATTCCATTACCGTACTTCGAAGCATGTCAAACGCTGTTTAAAATCAATTTTTATGCGATTTTTCTCGTAAAAAAGCGATAATATTCCGACCGGGAGTTGTTGTTTTCGTTCAAAGAGAGAGAAAGTAAACATGGTGTCGGCTCGTGCACACGCCTCCAGTCTCATTGTCCTCAGATCGACCACTATCCAAATGCGCTAATGTTTTTCAGCCATGGCCTGCAAAGCCACCATTCATCGTTCTGGCGCCTTCTGAGAGCCTATGGGAGCATTAGAAAATGTCACGTTATGCCAGAGATCCCCTGTTTTGGTTAGAGATGATCAAGAAGACCAAGAAATAGTCAGAGGGAGCGCTTCCTGTTTGGAATCTTCTCAGGTTTTGGCCTGCCAAATGAGTTCTGTTATACTCACAGACACCATTCAAACAGTTTTAGAAACTTTAGGGTGTTTTCTATCCAAATCAAACAATTATATGCATATTCTAGTTACTGGGCAGGAGTAGTAACCAGATTAAATCGGGTACGTTTTTTTATCCGGCCGTGCAAATACTGCCCCCTATCCCCAACAGGTTAAACCAGTATGCTGCAATAAAATGTTCCAGAGTATTTTACTGTTGCTCATGCCAAAAATTACTTTGTATAATATACAGTTTTCTGTTACAGTGCACTGTTGTGAGGCTGGGGTTTTAGCCCACAAAATATATTTATTATCCTTAATAACCTCTACGGGATCATTGTCCCCCCCATGTGACGATTGAGCTAACGTAGGCTAATGTGATTAGGATGAGGTTGTAAGTGAAAAGACAATTTCCCAGGATATAGACATGTCTGACATGGGCAGAAAGATTAATCAAGAATTTAAGCTAACTGCACTGTCCAATTTATAGGAGCTATTACAATGAAAAAATACCATGCTGTCATTTGAGGAGAGTGCACATTTATGAACTTGAAAATGTATTAATAAACCAATTAGGCACATTTGGGCAGTCTTGATACAATATTTTGAACAGAAATGCAATGGTTCATTGATTCAGTCTAAAACTTTGCACATACACTGCTGCCATCTAGTGGACAAAATCTAAATTGCTCCTAACCTTCAATAGTACATATGGCCTTTCTCTTGCATTTCAAAGATGACGGGACAAAAAACAAACAAAAAAAACGCATGTTTTTTTTCTTCGTATTATCTTTTACCAGATCTAATGTGTTATATTCTCCTACATGAATTTCACATTTCAAAAAACTTAAAAGTGTTTCCTTTCAATATGCATATCCTTGATTCAGTTCCTGAGCTACAGGCAGTTAGATTTGGGTATGTCATTTTAGGCAAACATTTCAAAAAAGGGTTTGATTCTTAAGAGTTTTTAAGACATATCATGATTCAAGAAGGTTTCTCCTTTCATTTTGTTGCTGGGACCATTGCTGTGAATGCTCACCTACCTTCCCCTACCCTCTCTTTCTGTCTCTCTTTCTTAAATTAGGGCTAGGTGTTCCGCTAGCGGGACACCTGCCGACAACATCCGGTGAAATTGGAGGGTGCCCAATTCAAATAAATATTTGTAATATAAAACATTCATGAACATCTTATATAATTTAAAAGCTTAACTTCTTGTTAATCTAACTGCGTTGTCAGATTTCAAAAAGGCTTTACGATGAAAGCACACCATGTGATTGTCTGAGGACAGCGCCCCACAGCAACATATTTTTCAACCAGCACAGGCTTCACAAAATCACAAATAGCGATTAAATAAATCACTTACTTTTGAAGATCTTCCTCTGTTTGCAATCCCAATGGTCCCAGCTACAACATGAATGTTTGTTTTGTTCGATAAAATCCTTCTTTATATCCCAAAATGTCTGTTTAGTTGGCACCATCGATTTCCACTCGTTCAACATGCAGACAAAGGAGTCCAAAAAGCTACCACTAAACTTCGTCCAAACAAATCAAACGACATTTGTAGTTAATCCTCAGGTACTGTAAAATGTAAATAAACTATAGTATTTCATACGGAAAGTAGTATGTTTAATAGGAAAGGAAAATTCGTAAGCGTGCGCCGAAAATACTGATTTTCTTCAGGTGGGCTCCTAAGAAAAACTCCAAATACTTGTTAGTTTTTCAAAAAAGAGGCCTTAAAACTTGAATGAAGACTGTTGACATCTAGTGGAAGCAATAGGAATTGCAATCTGGAAGATGGATGTACATAGAAACAATAGATTTCCATAAAAATTATAATTCTGGTCGGATTTTCTTCGGATTCTCGCCTGCCATATCAATTCTGTTATAGTCTCAGACATTATTTGAACAGTTTCAGAAACATCAAAGTGTTTTCTATCAATTATATGCATATCCTGGCTTCTGGGCCTGAGTAACAGGCAGTTTTCTTTGGGCACGTCAGTCAGGCGGAAATTCAGGAAACTTGACCCTAGCCCTAAGAAGATTTATACATCTCCCTCCCTCTCTATCTTACAATATTGATATTTCTCTCCTTTAAACCTAGGAGAGGAGCTGCTTCTACTACTAGACTATATGGGGACACTTTATTTGAAGGGTACCTACATGAGGAAATCATAACACGTTTATAATGCATACATAACCAAATCATTAACACAATTTTTCCTCTCTACACTCAGATGCTCCAGTCCTGGACCCGGTTTTCCAGGACGTTCGCTCGCCCAACTACCAGTTTGTGACCTTGCGCTGCATCATTCAGAAGTCCAACCCGCCACGCATTGCCAGCGTTCGCTGGACGCGAAACGGCGAGCCCCTGACCTCCCTGACCCCACACCCACAGGAGAACCCGCAGCTGAAATTCAAACTGGACCCCAGCAACAACGGCACGTACAAGTGCCATGTCAGCAACGGTGTGGGCTCTTCTACCTGCACCTTCAACATCTCATGTGAGTACCAGAAGCTGCTGGAGTTTCTGGTGGGGTTGAGGTCAATTCCATTTAAATTCAGTCGATTTGGGATGTAAATTGGAATTTCTGTATACTTCCCGAATGGGCTAAATTGAAATGGAATTATCCCAGGTTACTGGAAATTGATTTTACCTTGTTTCCTGGTTTCATACATTAGCACCTTGACTCGACTTCTTTGGTGTTGACAGGTCAGAAAAAAGGCTGGATAGGTGGGAGCAGCCTTACGGTTATGGCTACACCTACAAAAGAGTTTCGCTTTGTGTAAAATATAGGACTGAAAATTAAGTACATGAAAAGTTTGAAAACTTTTACTAATGGACTTAATCTGACCCTCTGATACGCAATAGATAAAAGTATCAAACCAACCAACCAACTAACTCTCCCCCCTCTCTCCTTACCCCTGTCCTTCTCCCTCTCTCCCTCCCTCACCTTTCCCTCACCTCTCCCTCCCCCAACACTGTAGCCCGTCCATACAACGCTGAGTTCTACTTTGACACGCCCAACCCCATCTGCAATCTGAAGGGCAACAACTTCTCCTACAACCTCCAGTGGACCCAGAGTGAGCCCGCGGCTACAGACCGGATCATTGGCTACTGGGTCAATGTTCGCAATGTGAGTCACTCACACAGACACTCACTCACTAGGGATGTGCACAGGGTTTTGAATATTCTCCTTTCCTTTTCTCTCCTCTTCCTCTCTATCCTCCCTTCATATTCCCCATCTCCTTCCTTTATTCTCCTTTCTCCCTTTCTCTTAAAGCCGGTGATGAAAAATGACCCCCCCTAACTATTGGTTGTTGGAATATGGGAAACACATCTGAGAGTGTTTAGGCCTATATGTAAATGTAATCTTGAGTTTATTATACGTTAATGTATTTCCTGTCTTGAAGGTGATACGTCATGACATTGCATGTGTTGCAAAATCTATACCTATGTAGCGATGCAAAATGGCAATCCTGCATAGTTGTGTAGCAAAAATATGCAGATGTGTTCAGCCCCACAATTAATTATTAGCCAGCAGCATACCACCCTGCATTCCACTAATTACTTGCCTTTGAAGTTAAGCAGGGTTGATCCTGGATGGGAGACCAGATACTGCTGGAAGTGGGTTTTGAGGGCCAGTAGGAGGCACTCTTTCCTCTTCTGTAAAAAACATTGCCCTGTGTCGGGTGCGGTCTTTGGGATTGGGATGTTAAATGGGTCCTATCTGTGGTCACTAAAGATCCCATGGCACTTATTGTAAGAGTAGGGGTGGTAACCCTGGTTAACTTCCCAACCTGGCCACCTTCTGTAATCATCCGCATCTTCAAATTGGCTCATTCCTCACCCATTTAACTATTCCCCAGGTCGTTGCTGTAAATGAGAATGTGTTCTCAGTCAACTTACCTGGAAAAAATAAATAAATGAACTTGATGGGTTTTTGCGTTGTGAATCATAAATACGGCTTTAATGTCTCGGCCCTGAGGTGGTCTTTCTAAGCATCGGTGTAAGGCATTGAGGCAACGTTGTGTGGTGGTTGTTTGTTCACTGGGAATGGCCTGAAGTTGTCTTCCATCAATGATACGTGGGCTAGTGGTCTAAAGTACTCCATGGGTACAAACACGTAGGCTAGTGGTCTAAAGTACTCCATGGGTACAAACACTCTGAACATGCATGTGAAACGTTGGTTTGACCACTTACTTTCTTCTTCCATTGGCCAAATTTGTAAATATCAGGTGTGACAGTTGACAGGACATGTGACGGTTGACAGGACATCACAATGTTCCCCCTTAGCATCTCTCTCTCTCTCACTCTCTCTCACTCTTCCCAATGGCCTCCTAATTTCCCTGTTAAACAATGTAATCAGCCCACAGCAAGAGAAGGAAAGTGAGAGAGAAGTAAAGAGGGAGATGGGGGAAGAGAGGGAAATAAAAGGAAAAAGAGGGAGAGGGGAAGAGAGGAAGTATCTTGATGAATTATACAAGCGTGGCAGTATTCAAAGCAAAAAAGCACACACACACACTCTCTCACATAAACGCACACACACAAACACACAATTGGGGCCAGAAAGGGAGAGAGGGAGTAAGGGGGCTGGATTAGTCAGCTTGGCTTTGTGCAGCTGAAAAGCAAAATGCCATGCTCTTTAACTTCTTGAGGCTACCTGGGACGTTAGCGTGCCACCTGTGGCGCACCCTATCAACAGCAGGTGCATTTCAAGAGCGGCAAATTTGAAACCAAATAAATGTACAAATTCAAATTTCTCAAACATACAACTAACTTACAGCCTTTGAAAGATAAACATCTTCTTAATCTAACCACGTTTACCGATTTCAAAAAGGTTTTACGGGGAAAGCAAAAAGTTAGGTTATGTTAGGAGAGTACATTGACAATAGCTGTGTGCAATGCATTGTCGATTCAAAGACATGCCTCACCAAAACCATACAATCAGCTAAAATTATGCACTAACCTTTTACAATCTCCATCAGATGACACTCCTAGGACATTTTGTTAGACAATGCATGCATTTTTAGTTCTATCAAGTTCATATTTATATCTAAAAACAGTGTTTTACTATGGCGTTGATGTTCAGGAAATCGTTTCCCTCCAATACCGGCAGTCAAGTCATGACGACAAAATAATTAATTAATATTAGAAAACATTGCTAAAATATTATATTGTCATTCAAAGAATTATAGATTTACATCTCTTGAACGCAATGGACTTGTCAGATTTTAAATTAACCTTACTGGGAGATCACACTTTGCAATAATCTGAGCACTGCGCCAGACAAATACGCATCGCGATACAGACTAACCGCCATGTTGGAGGAATCTAAAATCTAAAATACTATATAAATAATCCATTACCTTTGATTCTCTTCATCAGATGTCACTTCCAAAGAGTCCCAGGTCCATAACGAATGTAGTTTTGTTCAAAAAAGCTCATCATTTATGTCGAAAAACCTCCGTGTTGTAGCGCATGATCTAAGCCAGCCGGACTTCACTTCACTTCAAGAACGGAAAAAATATATTTCCGTTCGTTCAAACATGTCAAACGTTGTATCGCATAAATCATTAGGGCCTTTTTTAACCAGAACATGAATAAAATTCAAGGCGGACCATTGGGTTTTCTTTTAAAACGTTTCGGAATGAGAGTACCCACCATCAAATCGCGCGCCAGGGTGAATGATGGACCATCACGTTCCATGGCTCTTATTCGGTCAGATCTCACTGTAGAACACTCAAAACACTTTGTAAAGGCTGGGGACATCTTGTGGAAGCAATAGGAAGTGCCAGAATATAATTCACCCCCTTTGTTTTTCAATGGCATAGGCTCAAAGTCAATTCAACACATCAGGTATCCACTTCCTGTCAGAATCTGTCTCAGGGTTTTGCCTGCCAAATGAGTTCTGTTATACTCACAGACACCATTCAAACAGTTTTTGAAACTTTAGGGTGTTTTCTATCCATATATAATAAGTATATGCATATTGTAGTTACTGGGTAGGTGTAGGAGGCAGTTTAAAATGGGCACACTTTTTTCAAAAAATTCTCAATACTGCCCCCTATACCCTAACAGGTTAAAACTCATTCCTTAAGTAAGCACCTGCTGGGAGACACCGGATTTAGCATCTTGCATGCTAGTTGGTAGGATGTTTCGTGAATGAGTTTGCACACTCCTTCTGCTGCTTGGACGTGTACAGCATGCATTGTTGTTGATGCCCAGCTAGCACATAATGTTCTGAGAACCATATGTTTCTTAGAGCATGGTGACAGCATGGTTTTCCAATGTTTATTTTGCACACAACCTTCCCACAATCTTCTGGAAATGGTGTAGGAGACCCAGCTAGCACATAACGTTCTGAGATGGGAATATTTCTTAGCTGGGAATTTCAGTACTTGAGCATAACATTTCCTAAAAGTTTCCTCATGGTTCTAATTAACCTGTTTGGGATAGGGGGCAGTATTTTCATGTCCGGATAAAAAACGTACCCGATTTAATCTGGTTATTACTCCTGCCCAGAAACTAGAATATGCATATAATTATTAGCTTTGGATAGAAAACACTCCAAAGTTTCTAAAACTGTTTGAATGGTGTCTGTGAGTATAACAGAACTCAAATGGCAGGCCAAAACCTGAGAAGATTCTGTACAGGAAGTACCCTGTCTGACCATTTCTTGGCCTTCTTTGTCAACTCTATCCAAAATACAGGATCTCTGCTGTAACGTGACACTTTCTAAGGCTCCCATAGGCTCTCAGAAGGCGCCAGAACGTTGAATGATGACTCTGCTGTCCCAGGCTGAAAAACAGTAGCGCATTTGGATAGTGGTCGATCTGAGAACAATGAGACGGGAGCGCGCATGCACGAGACGACTCCATTTTCAACTTTGAGTCTTTGAACGAAAAAAGGGTTTCCAGAATATTATCGCTATTTTATGAGAAAAATCGCATAAAAAATGATTTTAAACAGCGTTTGACATGCTTCGAAGTACGGTAATGGAATATTTTGAAATGTTTTGTCACGATACGCGCCGGGCGCGTCACCCTTCGTTACCCTTCAGATAGTGTCTTGAACGCACGAACAAAACGCCGCTATTTGGATATAACTATGGATTATTTGGAACCAAAACAACATTGGGTGATGAAGTAGAAGTCCTGGGAGTGCATTCTGACGATGAACAGCAAAGGTAATCCAATTTTTCTTATAGTAAATCTGAGTTTGGTGAGTGCCAAACTTGGTGGGTGACAAAATAGCTAGCCTGTGATGGCCAGGCTATCTACTCAGAATATTGCAAAATGTGCTTTCACCGAAAAGCTATTTTAAAATCGGACACCGCGATTGCATAAAGGAGTTCTGTATCTATAATTCTTAAAATAATTGTTATGTTTTTTGTGAACGTTTATCGTGAGTAATTTAGTAAATTCACCGGAAGTGTTCAGTGGGAATGCTAGTTCTGAACGTCACATGCTAATGTAAAAAGCTGGTTTTTGATATAAATATGAACTTGATTGAACAAAACATGCATGTATTGTATAACATAATGTCCTAGGAGTGTCATCTGGTGAAGATCTTTAAAGGTTAGTGCTGCATTTAGCTGTGGTTTTGGTTTTTGTGACATTATATGCTAGCTTGAAAAATGGGTGTCTGATTATTTCTGGCTGGGTACTCTGCTGACATAATCTAATGTTTTGCTTTCGTTGTAAAGCCTTTTTGAAATCGGACAGTGTGGTTAGATAAAGGAGAGTCTTGTCTTTAAAATGGTGTAAAATAGTCATATGTTTGAAAAATGGAAGTTTCGTATTTTCGAGGAGTTTGTATTTCGTGCCACGCCCTATCATTGGATATTGGAGCGGTGTTTACCTAGCCCAGAGAGGTTAAAATAACATCAAATTGATCGGAAATACAGTGTAGACATTGTTAATCGACAAAAAAAACTAAAAATCAAAAACAAGGACATTTCTAAGTTACCCCAAACTTTTGAACGGTACTGTACATAGATACTGTATGCTACAGTAGAAACGACAACACGATATACAGAAAATAAGGCACTTACTTTGATTGGAACGTGTACACAAAACAACAACGAAGGCAATGCGAGCGCCAGACAGAAAATGTGCATGTCACGTCCTGACCCTAGTAAGATGTAATTTTCTATAGTAGAGTAGGTCAGGGCGTGACAGGGGGGGGGGTTTGTTTTTCTATTTCTATGTTTGTGTTCTAGGTTTCTATTTCTATGTTGTTTTTTGGGTTGCTCTCCAATTGGAGGCAGCTGGTCCTCGTTGTCTCTGATTGGAGATCATATTTAAGTAGGGGTTTTTCTTCCTGGGTTTTTGTGGGTTATTATATTTTGAGTAGTGTTTGTTTCTCTCTGTGTCACGGTTTGTTGTTTTTGTCAATTCAGTTATTTATGTTTTGCAAAGTTTCACGGATTTAATAAAATATGGAACTACAACCACGCTGCACTTTGGTCTGCTCCTTTCGACAGCCATGACAGTGCAAGACTGCTGTGGTGGTTAATTGTTTTACTATCAAATGAGGAGAGACAAACTTATCACACAAGTCAGAGTTATCCCTTATTAATAAGGGAGCAGGTCAATACAACGCACACATATAAAGTGAATCGATTGAGTGCTCTACGATAATGATGGCTGATTGACAAATCACGCTCAGATGATTCGTTGAGAGCCCCGAGACAAAAGTATTTTATAGCCAAGATACACCCCTTTCAAACTACATGACGAACAATAGATGTATAGAATGTGTCACAAGGTTAAGATTTGTATGAAAGATACTTTTAATTCACAGCAGACAGTATCTGGTGTGTCAACAGTATCTGCTGTGTCAACAGTTATTTTTCATTGTATAGACCAGGGTCTGGTCATCTCTCCCTTGTGCCATATAGAACAGAAACATTAACTAATGCTCTGGAATGCAGTCTCTTTAGGTTTTATCATCCAAAAGACAGCATAAATCTCCTGTCAGTGTTATCTCCCACAGGCCCATCCTCAGTAGAACACACACAGATGAGCGTTCTAACAACCCCTTATTCTGTTGCATAAAACAAACAGTTGATACAATAATAGCATTATAACATAATATTGCAATTTTCCAAGACACCTGAACAATTACTACATTGAGAACGGTTTCATAGACATGGGTTAAGCCTAGTCCTTGACTAAGCATTACCTCTTAATGCAGATCTCCAGGTTGCAGTTGTAAATGAGAACTTGTTCTCAACTGGCCTACCTGGTTAAAATTGACAGGAACTTCTTAGTCTAAGACTAGGCTTCATCTCTGACTGTGTAACCGGCAAGTAGTATGTCACAAACAGCTGACTTTTACCCTACACTCAAACTGTGGTTTCTCATTTTTCCTCATGGACCTGTAGCAGCAAGCCCTTGTGCTGACCTTTCCTGTTACCTTGTCCCTGTTCGAAACTGTTTGGAATAAAAATAATGAGCAATCAGAATGTTAGCTAGCTACTGTAAAAGGCATGTCTTATTAAACTACGTTACAGCTTTGAGTAAACATCCTTGTCTGGTCTGATATGCAACTTGGCTATGCTTACCTTCATAGTTGAAAAGGTAACTGGAGATAAAGTTTGAATTTTTCTAACTTGGAGGTCGGTGCTGTGCTACTTGTCTTGGCCAGACAATATATATCCGTCACTGTTGTCTTTGGCAGCTCTTGCAAGCGCCTTGTGTAAAACAGTGCCATGGTTGGTAAGGGAAGGGGGCTTTGGCTAATTGCTAGTCACTGTTACAAAGAAAAATGCTATTGCAACCTCTTCGCAATAAGGAATTGAGACCAAAAGCTCAAGAGTTTTTAAGTGTTTATTACCAAGGATATAGTCAGCTGAGTGCATACATTTAGAAAGTTCACAAAACATCTTATACTCTTCCCTCCTTTTAGGCACCCCCGCCTTGTCGGTGTCACCTCCCCAGCTATACATTTTATGACCTCAATGAGTTTGCCATATCTCCCCTGTGGAATGTCCATGGTCCTCTCTTGTCCTGTGCCTGACCCTGCTGTCTGATCGTAGGCAATTTCCTAATTTGATTAGGTCAACCTTTCTAAATTAGCATGCACACAGTTTAATGGCCTAAACTCCATTAATACTCACAGTAATTATTCACTAAACAGGATACAAACAAACTACAGTTTAACTTGAAACATGCTACATTTTAACAGAATCCATCAGTCCCCCCTATTAAACCATAAACACTTCTTATTGGTAAATATCACTAAACAATAATTTAACTGCCGGCTGTAGGCTTTCTTCTTCTTTGGTTTTCTCCAGACCTGAGAGTGTGATAGAAACAGACTTGATAGAGAAAATACTTGTAAGGCTCGGGCGTAGTGGAGGAGGAAACAGACGCAGGAAGCAGCGAGAAGGGTTATAGTTTTTAATGCTCGAAAAGCAAAACACCTGCTAACCCAACATGCGAACTTACCGCACACAAAATGAAAGTGCCCCAAACACAGGGGACAAAATACAGTGAGCGCAACACGATGCACTAGCGCAAAATACAGACAGCGCTTACCCAAGCAACACACAGAGGAAACAATCCCGCACAAAGAGTAGGCGGGCCAGCTAGCTCATATAGCCCCGCTAATCAACCCAACTACCGACAGGTGCAAACAATAACAGAAAGGGGGAAAACAAAAAAGGAATCAGTGGGAGCTAGTAGGCCGGTGATTACGACCGCCGAGCACCACCCGAGCAGGAGGGGGCACCACCTTCGGTGGGAGTTGTGACAGCGAGGCGTCGGGCGATCCGGACGTAGGCGATGGAAATCCTTCAACATGGATGGGTCCAAGTTGTACTCCGCCAGGCACCCAGCACCTCTCCTCCGGACTGTACCCCTCCCAGTCCACGAGGTACTGCAGGCCCCTCACCCGGCGTCTCGAGTCCAGAATGGCCTGTGTGCTGTACGCCGGGGACCCCCGATGTCCAGAGGGGGCGGAGGGACCTCTGGCACCTCACCTTCCTGTAGGGGACCAGCTACCACCGGCCTGAGGAGAGACAAATGAAACGAGGGGTTAATATGGTAATAGGAAGGGAGTTGCAACTGATAACACACCTCGTTTATCCTCCTCAGGACCCCACACACTGCGGCCCCAGCTTCCGGCAGGGCACGCGGAGGGGCAGGTTCCAAGTCGAGAGCCAGACGCTGTGCCCCGGTACGAACACGGGTGCCTCACTGCGGTGGCGGTCAGCACTCCTCTTCTGCCGTCCACTGGCCTCCTTCAGGGATTCCTGGACGGCTCTCCAGGTCTCCTTGGAGCGCTGTACCCAGTCCTCCACCGCAGGAGCCTCGGTCTGGCTCTGGTGCCATGGTGCCAGGACCGGCTGGTAATCCAAAACACACTGAAAGGGTGACAGGTTAGTATAGGAGTGACGAAGTGAGTTCTGGGCTAACTCCGCCCAAGGAATGTACCTCGCCCACTCCCCTGGCCGGTCCTGGCAATACGACCTCAGAAACCTGCCCACCTCCTGGTTTACCCTCTCCGCCTGCCCATTACTCTCGGGGTGATAACCGGAGGTCAAACTGACCGAGACCCCCAGCCGCTCCATAAACGCCTTCCAGACCCTGGATGTGAACTGGGAACCTCGATCAGAGACAATGTCCTCTGGCACCCCGTAGTGCCGGAAGACGTGGGTAAATAGGGCCTCCGCAGTCTGCAGGGCCGTAGGGAGACCGGGCAACATGAGGAGAAGGCAGGGCTTTGAAAACCGATCCACAACCACCAGGATCGTAGTGCTCCCCTGAGACGGGGGAAGATCTGTCAGGAAGTCTACAAATAGGTGCGACCATGGTCGTTGTGGAACGGGGAGGGGCTGTAACTTCCCTCTCGGGAGATGCCTAGGAGCCTTACTCTGGGCGCACACCGAACAGGAAGAGACATAGAACCTCACGTCCCTAGCCAAGGTGGGTCACCAGTACTTCCCCCTGACACCCTGCACTGTCCTCGCCACACCAGGATGACCCGAAGAGGGTAGAGTGTGCGCCCACCGAATCAATTGATCACGGACACCAAGCGGCACGTACATGCGACCCACGGGACACTGAAGGCGCAGGTTCCAATACTAACGTCCGCTCGATGTCCGCGTCCACCTCCCATACCACCAGTGACACCAGCCTAGACGCTGGAATGATGGGAGTCGGATCGATGGGCCGGTCCTCAGTGTCATAAAGACGGGACAGCACCTCGGCCCTCGTATTCAGGGAGCCTGGTCTATAGGAAATCGTGAACCTAAACCGGGCGAAGAACATGGCCCACCTTGCCTGACGCGGATTCAGTCTCCTAGCTCCCTGGATATACTCCAGATTCCGATGGTCGGTCCAGATGAGAAAGGGGTGCTTAGCCCCCTCAAGCCAGTGTCGCCACACCCTGAAGGCTTTTACCACCGCTAGCAACTCCCTGTCTCCCACATAATAGTTATACTCCGTCGAACTAAGCTTCTTCGAAAAGAAAGCGCAGGGGCAGAGTTTCAGTGGCATACCCGAGCGATGTGATAGGACGGCACCCACCCCAGCCTCGGATGCGTCCACCTCCACTATGAATGCTAGAGACGGGTCCGGGTGCGCCAACACGGGTGCTTCGGTGAACAGCACCTTCAACCTCTTGAAGGCTCCGTCCGCCTCAGTCAACCACCGCAAACGCACCGGCCCACCCTTCAGCAGTGAGGTAATGGGAGCCGCTACCTGGCCAAAACCCCGGATAAACCTCCGGTAGTAATTGGCAAACCCTAAGAACCGCTGCACCTCCTTCACCGTGGTTGGAGTCGGCCAATTACGCAGGGCCTTAACGCGGTCACACTCCATCACCACCCCCGTGGTGGAAATGCGATAGCCCAGGAAGGAAACGACTCGTTTGGAAAACACACATTTCTCAGTCTTAATGTATAGGTCATGCTCCAGCAGTCTCCCAAGCACCTTGCGTACCAGGAACACATGCGCGGCGCGGGTGGCGGTATATATCAGAATATCATCGATATAGACAATCACGTCCTGCCCGTGCAGGTCCCTGAGAATCTCGTCTAAAGGATTGAAAGACGGCTGGAGCATTCTTCAACCCATACGGCATGACGAGGTACTCATAATGGCCCGATGTGGTACTAAATGCAGTTTTCCACTCGTCTCCATCCTTAATACGCACCAGGTTATACGTACTCCTGAGATTCAGTTTTGTGAAGAATTTTGCTCCGTGAAATGATTCCACCGCCGTAGCGATGAGAGGTAGCAGGTAACTAAACCCCACCGTGATAGCATTTAGACCTCTGTAATTAATGCACGGACGCAGACCTCCCTCCTTTTTCTTCACAAAAAAGAAACTCGAGGAGGCGGGTGAGATGGAGGGCCGAATGTACCCCTGTCCCAGAGATTCCGTGACATATGTCTCCATAGCCACCGTCTCCTCCTGTGACAAGGGGTACACGTGACTCTTGGGAAGTGCAGCGTTAACCTGGAGATCTATCGCACAATCCCCGTCGATGAGGTGGTAATTTGGTCGCCCTCTTTTTACAAAAAGCGATCGCCAAATCGGCATAGTCAGGGGGAATACGCACGGTGGAAACCTGGTCTGGACTCTCCACCAACGTGGCACCTATGGAAACTCCTAGACACCTCCCTGAACACTCCTCGGACCACCCCTGGAGAATCCCGTTTCCACGAAATCCGGGGATTGTGATCAGCCAGCCAGGGGACCCCCAGCACCACCGGAAACACAGGTGAATCGATAAGAAAGAAACAAATACGTTCCTTATGATTCCCCTGCGTTACCATGTCCAGTGGAACCGTAGACTCCCTGACCAGCCCTGACCCTAATGGCTGGCTATCTAGGGAGTGCACGGGGAAGGGGGAATCTATCGGCACTCGCGGAATGCCCAGCTTAATGGCGAATCCGCAATCCATAAAGTTCCCAGCTGCGCCTGAATCGACTAGCGCCCTATGCTGGGAAGAGGGAGAAAAATCAGAAAACAAAATTTAATAAGAACACGTGACCAACAGGGGGTTCTGGGTGAGTTTGGTGCTGACTCACCTGGGGTGACGGAGAAGTGTTCTGCCTACCCTCTCGATTCCCAGACTGACTCCTCCAGCACCGGTCGGCCGTGTGTCCTCACCAACCACAGCTGGTGCAGGAGGAGCCACCTCCTCCGGTGCCCCTCGGCACGGCCCCCCCAACTCCATAGCAGTAGGGGTGGGGGTGCACGGAGATGGAACGGACAGGACCCTTTCCAAATGCCCGTGGGCAGCCATCAGATTGTCCAGTCGGATCGACATGTCGATGAGCTCATCCAGAGAAAGAGCGGTGTCTCGACAGGCTAGCTCCCTGCGGACGTCCGCCCGGAGACTACACCGGTAATGATCTATCAGGGCCCTGTCGTTCCACCCCGCCCCAGCAGCCAAGGTCAAGAACTCCAGTGCGAAGTCCTGTGCGCTCCTCGTCTCCTGCCTGAGGTGGAACAGCCGCTCACCCGCCACTCTACCCTCCGGAGGGTGGTCGAACACGGCCCAAAAGCGGCAGGTGAACTCTGGATAGTGGTCCCTCGCCGAGTCCGGACCATTCCAGACCACATTGGCCCACTCCAGAGCTCGGCCCGTCAGGCAGGAAACGAGGGCACTCATGCTCTCCTCTCCCGAGGGATCAGGTCTGACGGTGGCCAGGTACAGCTCGAGCTGGAGCAGAAATCCCGCCGCTCCATCATACTCCCTCGGGAGCGCCAGACGAAGTGCGCCGGAGCCAGACGCAGTGGGAGGCGGAGGTGGCTGCGTCGGAGGAGCCGGAGGTGGAGAGAGGAGACCACTCCTCTCCCAATTATCCATCCTCTCCATCATCTGGTCCATCGCGGATCCAATTCGGCGGAGGACGGACGTATGATGGAGTGCGCGTTCCTCCATCGAGGGAATGGGGGTTAGCAGCTGCTCCTGCTGATTCCATTGGTGGTGCGGGATTCTGTAAGGCTTGGGCGTAGTGGAGGAGGAAACAGACGCGGGAAGCAGCGAGAAGGGTTATAGCTTTTAACCTCTCTAGGGTATGTGGGGCAAAATCGTCCCACCTACTCAACAGCCAGTGGAATCCCGTGGCGCGTTATTCAAATACCTTAGAAATGCTATTACTTCAATTTCTCAAACATATGACTATTTTACACCATTTTAAAGACAAGACTCTCGTTAATCTAACCACACTCCGATTTCAAAAAGGCTTTACAATGAAAGCAAAACATTAGATTATGTCAGCAGAGTACCCAGCCAGAAATAATCAGACACCCATTTTTCAAGCTAGCATATAATGTCACATAAACCCAAACCACAGCTAAATGCAGCACTAACCTTTGATGATCTTCATCAGATGACAATCCTAGGACATTATGTTATACAATACATGCATGTTTTGTTCAATCAAGTTCATATTTATATAAAAAAAAACAGCTTTTTACATTAGCATGTGACGTTCAGAACTAGCATACCCACCGAAACTTCCGGTGAATTTACTAAATTACTCACGATAAACGTTCACAAAAAACATAACAATTATTTTAAGAATTATACACTGCTCAAAAAAAATTAAGGGAACACTTAAACAACACATCCTAGATCTGAATGAAAGAAAAAATCTTATTAAATACTTTTTTCTTTACATAGTTGAATGTCCTGACAACAAAATCACACAAAAATAATCAATGGAAATCCAATTTATCAACCCATGGAGGTCTGGATTTGGAGTCACACTCCAAATTAAAGTGGAAAACCACACTACAGGCTGATCCAACTTTGATGTAATGTCCTTAAAACAAGTCAAAATGAGGCTCAGTAGTGTGTGTGGCCTCCACGTGCCTGTATGACCTCCCTACAACGCCTGGGCATGCTCCTGATGAGGTGGCGGATGGTCTCCTGAAAGATCTCCTCCCAGACCTGGACTAAAGCATCCGCCAACTCCTGGACAGTCTGTTGTGCAATGTGGCGTTGGTGGATGGAGCGAGACATGATGTCCCAGATGTGCTCAATTGGATTCAGGTCTGGGGAACGGGCGGGCCAGTCCATAGCATCAATGCCTTCCTCTTGCAGGAACTGCTGACACACTCCAGCCACATGAGGTCTAGCATTGTCTTGCATTAGGAGGAACCCAGGGCCAACCGCACCAGCATATGGTCTCACAAGGGGTCTGAGGATCTCATCTCGGTACCTAATGGCAGTCAGGCTACCTCTGGCGAGCACATGGAGGGCTATGCGGCCCCCCAAAGAAATGCCACCCCACACCATGACTGACCCACCACCAAACCGGTCATGCTGGAGGATGTTGCAGGCAGAAGAACGTTCTCCACGGCGTCTCCAGACTCTGTCACGTCTGTCACGTGCTCAGTGTGAACCTGCTTTCATCTGTGAAGAGCACAGGGCGCCAGTGGCGAATTTGCCAATCTTGGTGTTCTCTGGCAAATGCCAAACGTCCTGCACGATGTTGGGCTGTAAGCACAACCCTCACCTGTGGACGTCGGTCCCTCATACCACCCTCACGGAGTTGTTTCTGACCATTTGAGTAGACACATGCACATTTGTGGACTGCTGGAAGTCATTTTGCAGGGCTCTGGCAGTGCTTCTCCTGCTCCTCCTTGCACAAAGGTGGAGGTAGCGGTCCTGCTGCTGGGTTGTTGCCCTCCTACGGCCTCCTCCACGTCTCCTGATGTACTGGCCTGTCTCCTGGTAGCGCCTCCATGCTCTGGACACTACGCTGACAGACACAGCAAACCTTCTTGCCACAGCTCCATTGATGTGCCATCCTGGATGAGCTGCACTACCTGAGCCACTTGTGTGGGTTGTAGACTCCGTCTCATGCTACCACTAGAGTGAAAGCACCGCCAGCATTCAAAAGTGATCAAAACATCAGCCAGGAAGCATAGAAACTGAGAAGTGATCTGTGGTCCCCACCTGCAGAACCACTCCTTTATTGGGGGTGTCTTGCTAAATGCCTATAATTTTCACCTGTTGTCTATTCCATTTGCACAACAGCATGTGAAATGTATTGTCAATCAGTGTTGCTTCCTAAGTGGACAGTTTGATTTCACAGAAGTGTGATTGACTTGGAGTTACATTGTGTTGTTTAAGTGTTCCCTTTATTTTTTTGAGCAGTGTATATTATATCACTTGCACTTTCAGGGGCCTAAACAAAGGTTTACAATCTGGCTGTGATTACAGGGGAAAGAAAACATGCCAAAACGGACTTGTCAAAACACTCAACCAGTAAAGGTTCAAGACTTGCTGCGACTTTCAACAGTCCCCAACATACATTAAATCGTTTTTTAAATTAGTTTTTAATTTTAAATGTAGCCTTTATTTAACTAGGCAAGTCAGTTAACAAATTCTTATTTACAATGACGGCCTACCAAAAGGCAAAAGCCCTCCTGCGGGGACGGGGCCTGGGTAAATTTTTCAAAATAAATACAATAGAAATAGAGGACAAAACACACATTACAACAAGAGAGACAACACAACACTACATAAAGAGAGACCTAAGACAACATAGCAAGGCAGCAACACATGACAACACAGCATGGTAGCAACACAACATGGTAACAGCACAAAACATGATACAAACATTGTTGGGCACAGACAACAGCACAAAGGGCAAGAAGGTAGAGACAACAATACATCACACAAAGCAGCCACAACTGTCAGTAAGAGTGTCCATGATTGAGTCTTTGAATTAAGAGATTAAGATAAAACTGTCCAGTTTGAGTGTTTGTTGCAGCTCGTTCCACTCGCTAGCTGCAGCGAACTGAAAATACAAGCGACCCAGGGTGTGTGTGCTTTGGGGACCTTCAACAGAATGTGACTGGCAGAACTGGTGTTGTATGTGGAGAATGAGGGCTGCAGTAGATATCTCAGATAGGGGGAGTAAGGCCAAAAAGGGTTTTATAAATAAGCATCAACAAGTGGGTCTTGGGTATACAGAGATGACCAGTTTACAGAGGAGTATAGAGTGCAGTGATGTGTCCTATAAGGAGCATTGGTTGCAAATTTGATGGCCAAATGGTAAAGAACATCTAGACACTCAAGAGCACCCTTACCTGCCGATCTATAAATTATGTCTCCATAATCTAGCAAGGGTAGGATGGTCATCTGAATCAGGGTTAGTTTGGCAATTGGGGTGAAAGAGGAGCGATTACGATAGAGGAAACCAAGTCTAGATTTAACTTTAGCCTGCAACTTTGATATGTGCTGAGAGAAGGACAGTGCACCGTCTAGCCATACTCCCAAGTACTCCAAAGTTAGGGCACTACTACCACATATCAGTTCAATTTGTACAGCATTCTCACTAACAAGTGCAACAAATATAGCCACGTACAAGGCATGCCTCGGAAAATATGTTAATGAGCCAACGATTCTTTCCCTCCCACAACATTTTTCCACAAGGCACCATAACTTACAGAACGCTGCAGTAAATATACAGCAAAACGGTACTTTATTGTTAAATTATATTAGAACAATTGAGTAATCGGGGGAGAAGGGCCTTGGTCAGTGAGGTGACAAAGAACCCGATGTTCACTCTGACAGAGCTCCAGAGTTCCTCTGTGTAGATGGGGGAACCATCCAGAAATACAACCATCTCTGCAGCACTCCATCAATCAGGCCTTTATGGTAGAGTGGCCAGACGGAAGCCACTCCTCAGTAAAAAGCACATGACAGCCCGCTTGGAGTTTGCCAAAAGGCACCTAAATTACTCTCAGACCATGAGCAACAAGATTCTTTGGTCTGATGAAACCAAGACTTAACTCTTTGGCCTGAATGCCAAGCGTCACATCTAGAGGAAACCTAGCACCATCCCTACAGTGAAACATGGTGGTGGAAGCATCATGCTGTGAGGATGTTGTTCAGCTGCAGGGACTGGGAGACTAGTCAGATCGAGGGACAGATTAAACGGAGAAAAGTACAGAGAGATATTTGATGAAAACCTGATCCAGAGCACTCAGGACCTCAGACTGAGGCGAACGTTCACCTTCCAACAAGACAATGACCCCAAATACATAGCCAAGACAACGCAGTGGTGACTTCGGGACAAGTCTCTGAATGTCCTTTAGAAGCCCAGCCAGAGTTTGGACTTGAACCTGATCGAACATCTCTGAAGAGACCTGAAAATAGCTGTGCAGCGACACTCTCATCTAACATGACAGAGCTTGAGAGGATCTGCAGAGAAGAATCTCCCCAATAGGTGTGCCAAGCTTTTGTATTTTTTATTAACCTTTATTTAACTTGGCAAGTCAGTTTAGAACAAATTCTTATTTCCAATGACGGCCTACCCCAGCCAAACCCTAATCCGGACAACGCTCGGCCAATTGTGCTCCGCCCAATGTAATCAAACCAGGGTCTGTAGTGACACCTCTAGCACTGAGATGCAGTGCCTTAGACCGCTCCGCCACTCGGGAGCCCCGACACTTGTAGCGCCATACCCAAGATGACTTGGGAGGCTGTAATTGCTGCCAAAGGTGCTTCAACAAAGCACTGAGTAAAGGGCCTGAACACCTATGTACAGTTGAAGTCGGAAGTTTACATACACCTCAGCCAAATATATTTAAACTCTGTTTTTCACAATTCCTAATATTTAATCCTAGTAAAAAAGCAAAGCACCCCCACAACATGATGCTGCCACCCCCGTGCTTCACGGTTGGGATGGTGTTCTTTGGCCCTGCAAGCCTCCCCCTTTTTCCTCTAAACATAACAATGGTCATTATGGCCAAACAGTTCTATTTTTGTTTCATCAGATGAGAGGACATTTCTCCAAATAGTACGATCGTTGTCCCCATGTGCAGTTGCAAACCGTAGTCTGGCGTTTTTTTGGAGCAGTGGCTTCTTCCTTGCTGAGCGGCCTTTCAGCTTATGTCGATATAGGACTAATTTTACTGTGGATATAGATACTTTTGTACCTGTTTCCTCCAGCATCTTCACAAGGTCCTTTGCTGTTGTAATTTAACCTCTTGAATGTCTCATCCCGTTAGCGGGATCATTTTCCAGCGAAAACTCCTAGCGACATTAGCATAACGAAATTCAATATTTTTTTTTTTTCAAATATAGGGCTGTCTCATATCGTTTTATAGATACACCTCTCTTGAATCGACCCTCGTTGTCCGATTTCAAAAAGGTTTTACAGGAAAAGCACAATATTAGATTATGTTAGAGGAGTACTTTGTAAAAATCGCATCATATGAATTTTCCAACCAAGCACACGCATCACATATAGGCAAAAAACAGCTAAATGCAGCACTAACCTTTTACAAACTTCATCAGATGACACACCTAGGACATCATGTTACACACAGCATGCAATCTTTTGTTCAATAAAGGTCATATTTCTATATAAAAACAGCATTTTACATCGGCACCTGAGGTTGACTAACTATTTTCCCATATAATGCGTCCCGGTAAACACTGCTACAATTTTATAAATTACTATTCGAAAACGATTTTTTTAATATATATTGTCAATCTAAGATTTATAGATGAATATCTCTTGAAAACACCAGTCAAAACAGATTTTAAATTAACTTTACAGGGTAATCACACTTTGAGATCAAATGGGATGCGATACCCAGAAATTGAGCTCGAAAACCTAACTCGGCGCCATCTTTGAACATTTGAACACGTAACATCTGATATTGTATAATATCGCCAATAATCCCTCACCTTTAGTTGTCTTCATCAGAAATCCCTTCCCGATGTCCCAGGTCCATGACAAATGTATTTTCGGTCGAAAAAGTCCATGCTTTATGTTCCATTAGCTTCCTCTTGTTAGCGCGTCCTAAGGCTGTAATCAAAAGTCGATCCGTGGGCGGCAGCTGTCTAACGCAAAATGACTGTTTACGGTAAGTTAGGGTCGTTCAAACATGTCAAACGTTGTATCAAGACATCGTCAGGGCCTGTTTCAACAAGAAAGCCAATCAGATTCAAGTGGGACGATTTCATTGTGTTTCAAAAAACTTCCAAAGGTGGGGGCAGACACGGCCGCCAACGTCACAATGCTCATGGCCCTCCGACTGTGACCAATTGCCACATCGTCTCTTTCACTGAGTTTCTACCGTAGAACCCTCAAAACACTTTGTAAAGACTGGGGACATCTAGTGGAAGCACTGGAAAGTGCTCAATTTTCATTTTTTTACGTTGTGATTTATAGGGAAGGCTGTGAAGTCGAGTCCACAATTCAGATTTCCACTTCCTGGTTCAATCGGTCTCGGGGTTTTGACTGCCATACGAGTTCTGCTATACTCACAGACACCATTCAAACAGTTTTAGAAAATTTAGGGTGTTTTCTATCCATATAAAATAAGTATATGCATGTCTTAGCTTCTGACTTTGATTAGTAGGCCGTTGAAAATGGGAACGATTTTTTTCCAAAATGCGCTGTGGCGCCCCCTATCCTAGGGGAACGGCAAGAAGTTAACAAAATGTGAAAAAGTAAAAGGGTCTGAATACTTTCCAAATGCACTGTATGTTTTTTGAACGTAAAATCCATGTAAATCCAATTGTCTACGTATTTATATGCGGGACACAATCAATTGGAGAACCATCTAATGAGTCAGCATGTTGTTCATCTGAAACATCCTTACGAGAGTTTGAAAACATGTATTTAGTTTTCCCTGTATACGCACAAGTTTTAAATCAGCAAGGGGTTCCTGCATAGCTATAAAATGTGACTGTAGTTTTGACACCGCTAAATCAACTGTCGGGGCAACAGCATACATCCCAAAATTGACTCCTGTGTACACCTTTATGTACATTAATTAAGAAATTCTCACTTAACCTCATCAATCACAATGGCCTGAGTTCTGTCACTATGATAAAACAGGTGGAACAAATTAGAGGTCGACCAATTAATCGGAATGGCCGATTAATTAGGGCTGATTTCAACAATGTGTTGCTAACCATCAACATCAACGCCTTTCTTAAAATCAATACACAAGTATATATTTTTAAACCTGCATATTTAGTTAATATTGCCTGCTAATATGAATTTCTTTTAACTAGGGAAATTGTGTCACTTCTCTTGCATTCTGTGCAACAAAGTCAGGCTATATGCAGCAGTTTGGGCTGCCTGGCTCGTTGCAAACTGTGTGAAAACCAACTTTGCCAAACGGGGGATGACTTAACAAAAGCGCATTTGCAAGAAAAGCACAATCGTTGCACGAATGTACCTAACCATAAACATCAATGCCTTTCTTAAAATCGATACACAGAGGTATATTTTTTTAAACCTGCATATTTAGTTAAAAGAAATCCAGGTTAGCAGGCAATATTAAACTAGGGAAATCGTGTCACATCTCTTTCGTTAATTGCACGCAGAGTCAGGGTATATGCAACAGTTTGGGCCACCTGGCTCATTGCGAACTAATTTGCCAGAATTTTACGTAATTATGACTTAACATTGAAGGTTGTGCAATGTAACAGGAATATTTACGTTTATGGATGCCACCCGTTAGATAAAATACGGAACGGTTCCGTATTTTACTGAAAGAGTAAACGTTTTGTTTTCGAAATGATAGTTTCCGGATTTGACCATATTAATGACCTAAGGCTCGTATTTCTCTGTGTTATTATGTTATAATTAAGTCTATGATTTAATATTTGATAGAGCAGTCTGACTGAGCGGTGGTAGGCAGCAGCAGGCTCGTAAGCATTCATTCAAACAGCACTTTCGTGCGTTTGCCAGCAGCTCTTCCCTGTGCTTCAAGCATTGAGCTGTTTATGACTTCAAGCCTATCAACTCCGGAGATTAGGCTGGTGTAACCGATGTGAAATGGCTAGCTAGTTAGTGGGGTACGCGCTAATAGCGTTTCAATCGTTGACGTAACTCGCTCTGAGACCTTGAAGTAGTTGTTCCCCTTGCTCTGCCAGGGCCGCGGCTTTTGTGGAGCGATGGGTAACGATACTTCGAGGGTGGCTGTTGTCTGTGTGCAGAGGGTCCCTGGTTCGGGGCGAGGAGAGGGATGGAAGCTATACTGTTACACTGGCAATACTGAAGTGCCTATAAGAACATCCAATAGTCAAAGGTATATGAAATACAAATTGTATAGAGAGAAATAGTCCTATAATTCCTATAATAACTACAACCTAAAACGTCTTACCTGGGAATATTGAAGACTCATGTTAAAAGAAACCACCAGCTTTCATATGTTCTCATGTTCTGAGCAAGGAACTTAAACGTTAGCTTTTTTACATGGCACATATTGCACTTTTACTTTCTTCTCCAACACTTTGTTTTTGCATTATTTAAACCAAATTGAACATGTTTCATTATTTATTTGAGGCTAAATTGATTTTATCGATGTATTATATTAAGTTAAAATAGTGTTCATTATTGTCATTATTACAAATAAATAAATAATGTAAAAAGAAAAATGCCGATTAATCGGTATCGGCTTTTTTTGGTCCTCCAATTATCGGCGTTGAATAATCGGTCGACCTCTAGAACAAATATAGCCCCTTACCATGCACGCCTCAAAATATGTTAATGAGCCAGAGTCTTTCTCCGCCCACCAAATTTTCCCACAATGCACAAGTATATATTTTGTTACACTGGCAATACTGTGCTGCTGTAAATATGCTGCTGTAAATATACAGCAAAACAGGTAGTACAGTACTTTACTGTAAAATGGTAATGTAAAATTAATGCAACTTCTGTCATTTTACAACAGTGTTGCGAAATGCCATTGAGCCCCCCATATTACTGTACTGTAATATAGAATAACAGTAGCTATCTGTAAATATTTTTCTGTAAATTTACATCAATTTGTTAAAGTAATTCATTGTTTTTTAAATATGTTGGTAACAGTTTTATTAAAGCAATAAGGCACATGAGGCAGTGCTGTATCATGAATACGGTCACAAGTAAATTAATTGATTGACTGGCCCTCCGCTATCGTGTTGGACCAAACAACGCCATTTACCTGTGACTGTATTCAGAAAACCATCATGGGGGAAGTTAGGTACTATGGTAAATGTATTCATTTTTTGCAAATGTATGCACATTTAAATCATTTTATAGTTCAAAAACTATTTATTTATTTAATTGTAAGACTTTTTTTACAGTTGGTCTAGTGTCTGTAGCTTAAACAGTTAAAGAGCTGTACCATTTTGAAAACCAACCACTATAGGCTGCCATTGACAGCCATGTTGTTTTATGCATTTTCAAATAGTTATAATGCACGGTAATATTGTTTAGTGTCAGGACTTGCACTATTATCAGACTTTCCTGAAAAAAACATGGAAATTAATACAAAAACTGTTTTTGTATTAAGTGAAATATTAATATTATTATAAGTCGAAAAAAACCAGGATATTTAAAAGCTAATTTGAGCTATGTACTAACAAGGCTTTTCAGCATCAGCAGCTTGACTACTGCTAGAATACTGTAGCTTTATTGATCTACTGTACTTCAACAACAGATATACTCACATTGGATGGGTTGATTGGGATTCAAACCTTCTCTCAAACAGCCTAATACATACTCTTACGTGCATCTTAAAGTTCGTTGCCAAACACCATATAAAGTCCAAAAAATAATGAGAAGAAGACTGAAGGAGGAGCGATTACTAGAAACTAACTAGGTTTATTATTTTATCTGTGGATTAATTGTCGGAGTAGAGGACCTTGTGCATTTCAGGTAAAATAACAACGCAATGTTTATATCCCATGACAAATTAGCTAGCAACAGCAAGCTAGCTAGCTAAATTGCCATGAGTGTTTCATGTGTTTCAACCTGTCCCCAAATGAATATAGTTGGTTCAGAGTTCGTTTTGATATTTCAACCTGGATGGACAAAATCAACATTTGTGCGATGGTGCATGTGGACGCACGCACGTGCCTGGGTCTAGTCAGCATGCTAGAGTAGGGTTACACTATTGATGTACTTGGTAATGTGAACGTGTTTTTTCATCCCATTCCATTCATTTAAATGTTATTGGGAGGTAAGTTTCAAACGGCTTTACTATATATATCAGTTAGGGGAGTTAAACCTGTTGGGTCCCATTTCTCACCATCTCCTTCTCCCCCCTCTTTCTATCCCACTCTCTGTTTCCCCCTGATGAAGCAGAATGAAAAGATGAATCAGATGAACCTGTTCTCCAAGCAGATCGACACGAAGGAGCCGGTGAAGGGCAGCCTCATGTCCTACATCCTGACTGACCTGAAGATCCCCCTCTCCTATGAAATCCGCCTGGCCCCCATCACCACCTACAGCACAGGAGACTATGTCAGCCGTACCATCAAGTACACAGAGTGTGAGTAGTGCCCGGTGACTGGCTTGCACCTGGAGCCAAAATGGACACTCTTTAGTTAGTGTCTAATGACATTAATAATAATAACTAATCCGTAGCTGGCCAAACAGGGTTGGGTTCAATTCCATTTTAATTCCAGTCAATTCAGAAAGTATACCAAATTCCAATTCCAAATATTCTTACTTGAAAAGTATTTAATTTTAATTTCATTATACTTCCTGAATTGACTGGAATTGAAATGGAATTGGCCCCAACCCTGTTGCCAAGTAGGCCCTTTTTGTTATGTTAATTTAGGCAATTATTTAAATACATTTTAAAATGTGTGCAACTACCAGGGTTGGGTAGGTTACTTTCTACATGTAATCTCTTACAGTTACAAGTTACCGGTCCAAAATTATAATCAGTAATGTAACTTTTGGGTTACCCAAACTCAGTAACGTAATCTTATTACCTTAAATTACTTTTAGATTACTTTCCCCTTAAGAGGCATTAGAAGAAGACAAAAATGTATGTTATCAATTGAACCACATCTATTGCAGTTGAAATCAACGTTAAAGATTACATAGCTGGCCATATATGGATGTTATGGGTTGGTTTATGTAGGCTTCTTCAAAACGATTGCTTTCTAGTAAATATAATAATACAATTAAATTATCTTTACATTGAAAACCAAACTCTATCAGAATTCCAGAATTCCAGTCATTCCAATTATACCCCTTGTTATACCCCTTGATCTTCAAGAATAGGACTTGGAAATATGTATAGATTAGCCAAAAATCTCACATTTGGATTCATCAGACCAAAGGACAGATTTCCACCGGCGTAATCTCCATTGCTTGTGTTTATTGGACCAAGCAAGTCTCTTCTTATTATTATTGGAGTCCTTTAGTAGTGGTTTCTTTTGCAGCAATTCAACCATGAAGGCCTGATTCACGCAGTCTCCTCCGAACAGTTGATGTTGAGATGTGTCTGTTGCTTGAACTCTGTGAATAATTTATTTGTTCTGCAATTGCTGAGGCTGGTAACTGTAATGAATTTATCCTGTGCAGCAGAGGTAACTCTGGGTCTTCCTTTCCTGTGGCGGTCATCATGAGAGCCAGTTTCATCATAGCGCTTGATGGTTTTTGCGACTGCACTTGAAGAAACTTTCAAAGTTCTTGAAATGTTCTGTATTGACTGACCTTCATGTCTTAAAGCAATGATGGACTGTCGTTTCTCTTTGCTTATTTGAGCAGTTATTTTTTACCATAATATGGACTTGTTTTTTTACCAAATAGCGCTATCTTCTGTACAAGTGATTGGCTAAAACGCATTAAGAAGGAAAGAAATTACACTAACTTTTAACAAGGCCCACATGTTCATTGAAATGCATTCCAATTGACTACCTCATGAAGCTGGTTGAGAGAATGCCAAGAGTGTGCAAAGCTGTCATCAAGCCAGTTTTATTTATTTTTATTTCACCTTTATTTAACCAGGTAGGCTATTTGAGAACAAGTTCTCATTTGCAACTGCGACCTGGCCAAGGTAAAGCAAAGCAATTCGACACATACAACAACACAGAGTTACACATCGAATAAACAAAACATACAGTCAATAATACAGTAGAAAAAAAAAAAACAAAAGTGTATATATAAAGTGTCTGCAAATGAGGTAAGATAAGGGAGTTAAGGCAATAAATAGGCCATGGTGGCGAAGTAATTACAATATAGCAATTAAACACTGGAATGGTAGATGTGTAGAAGATGAATGTGCAAGTAGAGATACTGGGGTGCAAAGGAGCAAGAAAAATAAATAAATACAGTACGGGGATGAGGTGGGTAGATAGATGGGCTGTTTACAGATGGGCTATGTACAGGTGCAGTGATCTGTGAGCTGCTCAGACAGCTGGTGCTTAAAGCTAGTGAGGGAGATATGAGTCTCCAGCTTCAGTGATTTTTGCAGTTCGTTCCAGTCATTGGCAGCAGAGAACTGGAAGGAAAGGTGACCAACTGAGGAATTGGCTTTGGGGGTGACCAGTGAGATATACCTGCTGGAGCGCGTGCTACGAGTGGGTGCTGCTATGGTGACCAGTGAGCTGAGATAAGGTGGGGCTTTACCTAGCAGAGACTTGTAGATAACCTGTAGCCAGTGGGTTTGGCGATGAGTATGAAGCGAGGGCCAACCAATGAGAGCGTACAGGTCACAGTGGTGGGTAGTGTATGGGGCTTTGGTGACAAAACGGATGGCACTGTGATAGACTGCATCCAATTGGTTGAGTAGAGTGTTGGAGGCTATTTTACAGATGACATTGCCGAAGTCGAGGATCGGTAGGATGGTCAGTTTTATGAGGGTATGTTTGGCAGCATGAGTGAAGGATGCTTTGTTGCGAAATAGGAAGCCGATTCTAGATTTAATTTTGGATTGGAGATGCTTAATGTGAGTCTGTTTACAGTCTAACCAGACACCTAGGTATTTCTAGTTGTCCACGTATTCTAAGTCAGAGCCGTCCAGAGTAGTGATGCTGGACGGGCGGGCAGGTGCAGGCAGTGATCGATTGAATAGCATGCATTTAGTTTCACTTGCATTTAAGAGCAGTTGGAGGCCACGTAAGGAGAGTTGTATGGCATTGAAGCTCGTCTGGAGGTTAGTTAACCTGTTGGGGCTGGGGGCAGTATTTGCACGGCCGGATAAAAACGTACCCGATTTAATCTGGTTACTACTCCTGCCCAGTAACTAGAATATGCATATAGTAGATTTGGATAGAAAACACTCTAAAGTTTCTAAAACTGTTTGAATGGTGTCTGTGAGTATAGCAGAACTCATATGGCAGGCAAAAACCTGAGAAGATTCCATGCAGGAAGTGGAAATCTGATTTGTGGATTCACCTTCAACACTTTGCCTATGAAAGACACCGTGAGTTAGGATTTATTTAGCACTTCCTAAGGCTTCCACTAGATGTCAACAGTCTTTACAAAGTGGTTTGAGTCTTCTCCGGTAGAAACTGACCGAACGAGAGGCCTGGAAAGTTGGTCATAGGGGGAGGGCCATTACTACTATGATGCGGGCCCCCGTGGGTACCCTTTCGTTCCGAAACGTTTAGTAAGACAATGCAATCGTCCGCCTTGAATATTATTGAAGCTCTGATTGAAAAAGGCCCTAAAGTTTAACTTATACTACGTTTGACATGTTTGAACGAAGGTAAATATATATTTCTTGCACATTCGTGACGACAAGTCCCGCGCCCCTCGTACATTATTAGTAGCCTTCGGAACGCGCTAACAAGAAGGAGCTATTGGGACATAAATTATTAACTTTTTCGAACAAAACTACATTTGTTGTGGACATGGGATTCCTGGAAGTGCCTTCTGATGAAGATAATCAAAGGTAAGGGAATATTTACAATAGTATATTTGATTTTAGATGGTTCCAAGATGGCGCTAACCTGTATCGCCTAGCCTATTTTTCTGAGCATAGCACCTCATTTATTGCAAAGTCTCATTTCCCAGTAAAGTTATTTTTTAATCTGGCAATGCGGTTGCATTCACGACACGTTAATTCTTTGAATGACAATATTACATTTTTAAAATGTTGTCGAATATTAATTTTGAAAGTTGTAGCGCTGATTCACCGGGAGTATTTGAGGGAAAATATTTTCTGAACGTCACGCGCCGATGTAAAATGCTGTTTTTATATATAAATATGAACTTTATCGAGCAAAAAATGCATGTATTGTGTAACATGATGTCCTAGGAGTGTCATCTGATGAAGATTGTCAAAGGTTAGTGCTGCATTTAGCTGTGTTTTGGGCACACTTTGCAATAAACGACGTGGTATGCTCAGAAAAATAGGCTAGGCGATACATGTTAGCGCCATCTTGGAACCATCTAAAATCAAATATACTATTGTAAATATTTCCTTACCTTTGATTATCTTCATCAGAAGGCACTTCCAGGAATCCCAGGTCCACAACAAATGTAGTTTTGTTTGAATAATTTATGTCCCAATAGTTCCTTCTTGTTAGCGCATTCCGAAGGCTACTCATAATGTACGAGGCGTGCTGGTCTTGTCGTCCCGAATGTGCAAAAAATATATATTTACATTTGTTCAAACATGTCAAACGTTGTATAACATAAATCTTTAGGGCCTTTTTCAACCATTGCTTCAATAATTTTCAAGGCGGACGATTGCATTGTCTTACTAAACGTTTCGGAACAAAAGGGTTCCCATGGGTGCCCGCGTCATAGTAGTAATGGCCCTCCCCCTGTGACCAACTTCCCAAGCCTCTCTTTAGGTCAGTTTGTACCATAGAAGACTCAAACCACTTTGTAAAGACTGTTGACATCTAGTGGAAGCCTTAGGAAGTGGTAAATGATTAATAAGTCCCTGTGCGTTTCAATGGCAAAGGCTTGAAAGTGATTCCACACATCAGATTTCCACTTCCTGTTCGGATTTGTCTCAGGGTTTTGACTGCCATATGAGTTCTGTTATACTCACAGACACCATTCAAACAGTTTTTGGAAACTACTAATTATAGGCATATTCTAGTTACTGGGCAGGAGTAGTAACCAGATTAAATCGGGTACGTTTTTTATCCGGCCGTGTAAATACTGCCCCCTATCCCCAACATTAATAATACATTTTTGAAGTGGTTGAAAAACGACTTTTAATGAATCCAACCTAAGTGTATGTAAACTTCCGACTTCAACTATACTTTTCAAGTTACAGTATTTCATCCATACAGTTTTTAATGACATCACAAAATGAAAAACAATATTACATTCATATTATTATTATGTTAGAAATATTATTATGTTATTCACTTTTTGGATGTTAGAGTTTTGGGTGAGAACAGACATTCCTTTGGTTGATACTAAAGTTAAAGAGAGAGTCCTCTCCTGCTTAATTTACAACCAAGTGTGAGCTTTCAACCCGGCAGTATCCTCCTCCCCCCTTTGCGGGTGGGAGAGGGTCTGGTTACGGTCAGCCATTGCCAAGCTGATCTGACCCATTGTGATCCTCACAGGACAGTCATGACAGTAGTTTTCCACAACACAGTGCATTCATGTAATGGGTTGAAATTGATATGATAGTTGTTGTTGGTAGCAACTGTGTGGATAGTTGGAGGATTGTTTTTCATTAGTTTATGTGATTGAGTTGAAACAAACAGCGAATTATTGCTGAAATTCTAAGAGCTGATTGAAGAGGGGTTGCCCATGTGATTAACTGGCCATTTTTAAACTTCAAACTGTCTCTCCTAAGTTTTTTTCTGTTAGTCTCTCCCACTCTTGCTTTCCCTACTATATCTCTCTTTAATTTTTTCTTTCATACTCTCCCTTTCTCTTTCAGTTCTGTGTCTTGATAATGTGTCCCTCTTTTTTCTCACTTCTTCTCTCTGTGATCCCTCACTCTTCCCTCTTTTTCTCTCTTCTTTGTCTCTCAATGTTCTTGCTCATTATCTCTGAATCAATCTTTCTATAACACCTTCTTTCTTCACATTTCTCTTTCTGACAGACCATGTCTGTGGCTTTGAGGACAAGCACATCTGCGGATTCTCCCAGGACCGGGGCGACAATTTTGATTGGACAAGACAGAACCACCTGACCCAGAACCCCAAGCGTTCATCCAATACCGGCACAGAGATGGACAGGAGTGGCACCAAAGAAGGTAGGCTACACTCTTAGATGTAAAGGAGCCTGGAATAACCTTTTGAGGTTATAAAAATTGCCATAAAGGGGGAACCTTCCCAGGTCACAAAGGTTTCTTGAGAAACTCCTCTTAGACGTTCCGCTAGCGGAACACCTGCTCCAATATCCAATGATAGGCATGGCGCGAATTACAAATTCCTCACAAATCCCAAAACTTCAATTTCAGACATATGACTATTTTACACCATTTTAAAAGACAAGACTCTCCTTTATCTAACCACACTGTCCGATTTCAAAAAGGCTTTACAGCGAAAGCAAAACATTAGATTATGTCAGCAGAAATAATCAGACACCCATTTTTCAAGCTAGCATATAATGTCACAAAAAACAAAACCACAGCTAAATGCAGCACTAACCTTTGATGATCTTCATCAGATGACACTCCTAGGACATTATGTTATACAATACATGCATGTTTTGTTCAATCAAGTTCATATTTATATCAAAAACCAGCTTTTTACATTAGCATGTGACATTCAGAACTAGCATTCCCACCGAACACTTCCGGTGAATTTACTAAATTACTCACGATAAACGTTCACAAAAAACAAATTATTTTAAGAATTATAGATACAGAACTACTTTATGCAATCGCGGTGTCCGATTTTAAAATAGCTTTTCGGTGAAAGCACATTTTGCAATATTCTGAGTAGATAGCCTGGCCATCATGGCTAGCTATTTTGACACCCACCAAGTTTGGTACTCACCAAACTCTGATTTACTATAATAAAAATTGGATTACCTTTGCTGTTCTTCATCAGAATGCACTCCCAGGACTTCTACTTCAATAACAAATGTTGGTTTGGTTCCAAATAATCCATAGTTATATCCAAATAGTGGTGTTTTGTTGTGCGTTCAAGACACTACCGAAGGGTGACGAAGGGTTACGCGCCCGACGCGTTTCGTGACAAATAAATTCAAAATATTCCATTACCGTACTTCGAAGCATGTCAAACGCTGTTTAAAAAACAATTTTTATGCAATTTTTCTCGTAAAAAAGCAATAATATTCCGACCGGGAGTCGTTGTTTTCTTTCAAAGACTAAAAATAAAAACATGGTGTCGGCTCGTGCACGCGCCTCCAGTCTCATTGTTCTCAGATCGACCACTTACCAAATGCGCTACTGTTTTTCAGCCAGAGACAGCAGAGTCATCATTCACCGTTTTGCCGCCTTCTGAGAGCCTATGGGAGCCGTAGGAAGTGTCACGTTACAGCAGAGATCCTCAGTTTTCAATAAAGAGAGTGTAGAAGGCCAAGAAATGGTCAGAGAGGGCACTTCCTGTAAAGACTCTTCTCAGGTTTTGGCCTGCCAAATGAGTTCTGTTATACTCACAGACACCATTCAAACAGTTGTAGAAACTTTGGAGTGTTTTCTATCCAAAGCTAATAATTATATGCATATTATAGTTTCTGGGCAGGAGTAATAATCAGATTAAACCGGTTACATTTTTTATCCGGCCGTGAAAATACTGCCCCCTATCCATAATAGGTGAACAGGTTCTTCGAGGAAATCTTGTGACATGATGCATATCTTTTCTCAAAATACGCGTATACTGGGCTGCCTGTGTAAATGTTCAAACAGGAAACTTTTTGTGATGGAAGGGGTAACATTTTTTACATTTTTAGTAATATATTGTAGCAGCAGCATATCAGAAGATGTGAGGCATGGCCTAATGTCATTCCTGTTCATCATAAAGTTTGTACACTACAAATACAAAATTTCCTTGAATGTTATACATATTACACATGCTAATATAATATTAGCATTGCTGATTACATAGAGTTCCATGACAGTCATCCAAAATGCAATGACCTCTTTATATAGTGGTAGTTACTCCAACATTGGGATTTGCATAGGCTCTTGAGAAACTGACAAACGTCTTTAAGTCTCATTGAAGCTACAAAACTGTCAGTGTTCAACCTTAATGTAAAGCCTCGGAGGGTATTTTGTTGTGGGGAATCTTCAGAATGGATGAGTAATGATAAGCAACCTTTATTCTCATTTTCGAGTGTGGAGCTGCAGCATTTCTGATCTAGGATCAGGTCCCCCCTTTTATTCGTTATGGCTTAAAAGGCAATACTGATCCTAGATCAGCACTCCTACTATTAGGCACTTTGGTAATATGGGCCCAGGTGTTTTGAGCAGTAGTGATCCTAAAAGGAACTAAAATCTACTTAACATATTTTTGAAACTTTTGACACAGGGCCGATGACAATATACTAATGTATTTCATAGCACTTACAACTGTCATACCTATTTGTGGCATGCAGAATTCACAAGGATTTACAGATAAACCCACATATAAAAGGGACCAAATCCACTGTCTCTAACCCAACCCTCTGTCTCCCCTCTCCCACCCGTGTAGGTTGCTACATGTACATTGAGGCCTCTCGTCCCCGGGTACTGGGGGACACTGCCCGTCTCTTGTCCCCCCTCTACAACGTGACCGCTGCCAGGGGCCCCAAGGGCTCTGGTCGTCTCCCTTACTGCATCTCTTTCTTCTACCACATGAAGGGCAAGCAGATCGGTGAGTACATAAGCCACACAAGTTCAGAAGTAAAAGTAAGTAGCCTTGTCCAAGCTAGAATGTTTCTGTAGCGTGAGGCAGCTTGATGTACAAGTACATCCCCTGGACAGGATGCTTGTGTTGCAGGGCCTTAAAACCTTTTAGGGCTAGGCGTCCCGCTAGCAATAAATAATCATACAAATTATGGATATTAAACATTTAGGTACGTGTCTTATATCGGTTAAATTCTTGTTAATCTAATTGCACTGTCCGATTTACAGTAGCTATTACAGCGAAAGCATGCCGTGCGATTGTTTGAGGACGGCGCCCCACATCAAAATATTTTTCCACCTGCACAGGTTTCATAAATTCACAAATAGCGATTAAATATTCACTTACTTTTGAAAATCTTCCTCTAATTTGTCATCCAAAGGGTCCCAGCTATAACATGTAGTGTCATTTTGTTAGATAAAATCCTTCTTTATAGCCCAAAAAGTCAGTTTAGTTGGCGCCATCGATTTGAGTAATCCACTCGTTCAACGGGCAGAGAAAGGAATCTGAAAATCGCCCCTAAACTTATTTCAACAAGTCAAAATATGTTTCTATTTACTCCTCAGATACCCTAAAATGTAATCAAACTAATATTTCTTATGGAAAGAAGTATGTTCAATAGGAAACTGATTTTAGCAGGTGCGTTCTGTCTTCATGGTGCGCGCAGACACGAATTTCCAAGACTGTGTTCCTGTACTAAAACTGATATTTCTTCTTCATTATAATTACAAGCCTGAAACCTTGAACATAGACTGCTGACACCCTGTGGATGCCATAGGAATTGCATCCAGGGAGCTAGTTTCCAGCATGCCCTTATACTTTCCATTGTAAAAGCATGGTCTCTAACATAGGCTAATGTGATTAGCATGAGGTTGTAAGTAACAAGAACATTTCCCAGGACATAGACATATCTGATATGGGCAGAAAGGTTAAATTCTTGTTAATCTAATGGGACTGTCCAATTTACAGTAGCTATTACAGTGAAATAACACCATGTTATTGTTTGAGGAGAGTGCACAATTATGAACTTAAAATTAATTAATAAACCAATGAAGCACATTTGGGCAGTCTTGATACACCCTTTTGAACAGATATGCAATGGTTCATTGGATCGGTCTAAAACGTTGCACATACACTGCTGCCATCTAGTGGCCAAAATCTAAACTGCACCTGGGCTAGAATAATACATTATGACCTTTCTCTTGCATTTCAAACAAAATGGTACAAAATTGTTTTTAAAAGCATGTTTTTTCTTTGTATTATCTTTTACCAGATCTAATGTGTTATATTCTCCTACATTAATTTCACATTTCCACAAACTTCAAAGTGTTTCCTTTCAAATGGTGTCAAGAACATGCATATCCTTGCTCTCAGGTCCTGACCTACCAGCAGTTAGATTTGAATACATGTATGTAATTTTGGGCGAAAATTGAAAAAAAGGGTCCAATACTTATTAAGTGCAGGGTCTCGTGCCTGTGAGGACCCGGCCCAATTTAACCCCTGAGTGTACATAGACGTGCACACACACATGCATGGACGCACACACACGCACACGCACGCAGACAGCCAGACATACACCATACACATACGCACGCAGTACAAACACACACATACACACAGACAAATAGAAAGGTAGTGGTGGTAAGAGAAGGGGGCAGAGAGGGTGTCGCTGGGTGATTTACGAGGGCATGATGCAATCAGTCACTAGGGAGGTGGTTCATCATAGCGTGTGCTATCGGACGGGTTTATCGAGTGCATAGATCTTGTGGCACACTTCGTCCATGTCAACAACCCGGCCCTGCTGATTTATGGGTGTGGAGGATGAGTGTGTTAAAACAAAGCTGTTTGTGCATGGGCATATGTGTGTGGGTGTGTGTGTGTGTGTGTGTGTGTGTGTGTGTGTGTGTTCCCCTTGGAACTATTGTCCCCCCCGTCACTCTACAGGTACTCTAAGTGGTGTACTCTGCGGAAAATAAAGTGATTTCTAATCTATTATATTATAGAGGAGGGGTTGTATCTGTTGTATAGGGAGGTGTAGGAGGAAGGCCGATGCCTAGATCTCAAATCGATCACAACCTCTTAACCTCTTAATTCTGTTAAGGGATGCACACCTCTCTTCCAGTTCCTCCGTCCTGCAAATCTTGAATTGGCATTGAATTTCTCTTTCTATCTCTCTGTCTCTTTATCCCTCCCTCCATTCTCAAATTGTTTAATTAGTCGTTGCCCACTGACTGCCCCTGAACCCTCACCCAGACCACTCAGCATATTTTCTCCCTTTCCTTATTCTCTCATTCTCCCTCCCTGCTGTCTCTCTCCCTTCCACACTATCTCTATGTCTCTTCTGAATGGCTGCCCAGTGGCAGACCAGACACCAGACACACTCCTGAAATATCCTCCCTCCATTCCGAGACATTATTGACTCACTTCTCAAGGCTCTACTTTATTAGAGTAATGCTTTTTTAATAAGGGCTTACTCTTTAAGTCAGACTGCCATGACCCTAGAAGACAAGGAAGATCAGGTGGTCAAAATGGAAGTGGAGAGACAGTAGTCCATTAATCCCAGCCCTTATTTTAGAGGGAATTCCCCTACACTCTTAGAATTATTATTATTATTCACCTTTATTTAAACTGGGAGTCACATTGAGATAAAACTATTTTACCAGAGAGCCCTGTATACGTTTACAAATAAAACCTAATACATAAATAAAACACAACAGCCCTACATAAACATTACAAATAAAACACATAATACACAACATTAAACATATTTAAGAAAAGCAATCACATTCTATGGCCTCCCTGTGGCTCAGTTGGTAGAGCATGGTGTTTGTTTGCAATGGTGTTTGCAACGCCAGGGTTGTGGGTTCGATTCCCACGGGGGGCCAGTATGAAAAAGTAAAAAAATTAAAAAGATTTGAAATGAATGCAGTCACTCTGGATAAGAGTGTTTGCTAAATGACTAAAATGTAAAAATGTAACATGAAAGGCAACTGAATATCTAACTGCAAGGTATTATGTGTATTGTTCCATGCATAAGAGTCCTAAAACTGTTCCCAGTGATAAAAAGTATTGCTGAATGGAATACTGGGTCCAAAACAGAGATTGCCACATGCACGTAAATAATATCAGTATAGCTAATTTCACGGAGAACAATCTTCCTTCTATTTTCAGAACTGGGTCAGGATATATTTCTATAGAAAAGGAACTGAGTTTTCAATGTGTGTTTTAAAAGACAACTTGTCATCAATCCAGATACCCAAGTACTTATAGTGAGAAACTTGCTCAATTTGGGCTCCAATTGGAGTGCAAATACGCAAGTCCTCAGGGTCAACATTACAAGACCTAGAGAACAGCATAAACTTTGTTTTATTTGCATTTAACATCATTTAAGATCAGTAAGTGATTTTGGGATTGAGTCAAAACCATGCTGAAGGTCTTGAATGGCCTGCAGCACTGAAGAGCCACAGGAATGAATAACTGTCAGCTGCTTAGAGATGAATGTTATAGGTGCTAACAGTATTTCCAATATCATTTATATACAACGTGAACAGAAATGGCCCCAAAAACGAACCCTGGGGTACCCCTTTAAGCGCTTTAAGAAATTTGGATTTAACCTTGTCTATCATAATATTCTGGGTTCTGTCACTAAGATAATTGTGAAACCACAAACAGGCTTCAGTGCCAAGGCCTAACACAGACAACATAATCAATAAGATAGAATGATCAACAGTATCAAAAGCTTTTGACAAATCTATAAATAGGGCAGCACAATTCATTTTAGCATCCAAAGCATTAGGGGTGACTTGAGTAATCCTGGAGATTCTCAAGGTACCCTGGAGTTCCTCAAGGAACCATTGCAGTCAATGGGTTCATATTTGCATGATTGGTTAGTTAAAACCTCTTACATCTAGACGTTCCGCTAGCGTGGCGCGAAATACAAATTCCTCTAAAATCCGAAAACTTCAATTTCTCAAACATATGACTATTTTACAGCATTTTAAAGACAAGACTCTCGTTAATCTAACCACACTGTCCGATTTCAAAAAGGCTTTACAGCGAAAGCAAAACATTAGATTATGTCAGCCAGAAATAATCAGACACCCATTTTTCAAGCCAGCATATAATGTCACAAAAACCCAAACCACAGCTAAATGCAGCACTAACCTTTGATGATCTTCATCAGATGACAACCCTAGGACATTATGTTATAATATGCATGCATGTTTTGTTCAATCAAGTTCATATTTATGTAAAAAAACAGCTTTTTTACATTAGTATGTGACGTTCAGAACTAGCATACCCCCCGCAAACTTCCGGTGAATTTACAAAATGTTTTGTAAATTACTCACGATAAACGTTCACAGAAAGCATAACAATTATTTTAAGAATTATAGATACAGAACTCCTCTATGCACTCGATATGTCCAATTTTAAAATAGCTTTTCTGTGAAAGCACATTTTGCAATATTCTGAGTAGATAGCCCCGCATCACAGGGCTAGCTATTTAGACACCCAGCAAGTTTAGCACTCACCAAAGTCAGATTTACTATAAGAAAAATGTTATTACCTTTGGTGTTCTTCGTCAGAATGCACTCCCAGGACTTCTACTTCAATAACAAATGTTGGTTTGGTCCCAAATAATCCATAGTTATATCCAAATATCCTCTCTTTTGTTCGTGCGTTCAAGACACTATCCGAATGGTAAAGAAGGGTGATGAGCACGACGCATTTCGTGACAAAAAAATTCTAAATATTCCATTACCGTACTTCGAAGCATGTCAACCGCTGTTTAAAATCAATTTTTATGCAATTTTTCTTGTAAAAAAGCGATAATATTCCGACCGGGAATCTGTGTTTAGGTTAAAAGACGAAAGAAAATAAAAGTATGGGGTCGACTCGTGCACGCGCCTCAGCCCATTGTCCTCTGATAGAGCACTTGCCAAAAGCGCTAATGTGTTTCAGCCTGGGGCTGGAATTACATCATTCAGCTTTTTCCCGCCTTCTGAGAGCCTATGGGAGCCGTAGGAAGTGTCACGTTACAGCAAAGATCCTCAGTCTTCAATAAACAGAGTCAAGAAGCTCAAGGAATGGTCAAACAGGCCACTTCCTGTAAGGAATCTTCTCAGGTTTTTGCCTGCCATATGAGTTCTGTTATACTCACAGACGCCATTCAAACAGTTTTAGAAACTTTAGGGTGTTTTCTATCCAAAGACAATAATTATATGCATATTCTAGTTACTGGGCAGGAGTAGTAACCAGATTAAATCGGGTACGTTTTTTATCCGGCCGTGCAAATACTGCCCCCTATCCCCAACAGGTTAAAGGGACGGAAAAATCCAAGGACCGGTAAGGACCAATCCAATGCTTTTGAATGCATGGGGTGAGTGAACAAGTGCACACTTTTGGAGAAGTGTAGAGACTTGGAATGAGTCCCTGCAGTTCAATTCAGTACTCACTCACCAATGGCTGAATCCCAGTGGCTGAATCTCAAATCTCTCCCTAATCAACTCATCAAGCTTTGATTATTTGAATCAACTGTCTAGTGCAAGGGTAAAACCAAAACTTCCACCCAGTGGGGCCCCAGGACTGAGTTTGGAAAACATGCACCCCTTGGGTTGCAGAGGACCGAGTTTGGGAGACGCTGAATTAGACCCTTCGACAACCACTTTGGCCAAAGCCGGCAAGGCTGCAGGCGTCAGAGCAAAGTGCTATCCCGCCACGCACCACGGTATGTTTGAAGTTTGGCCAATTTCATTTTAAAAAGTATGGAGAGGCGTGCCTAATTATATGTCACATGCATTTGTTGGATTTTGAGGCTTGACATATGTAACAGATTAAATAACTCCCAAATTAAATGTTTAACTGTTACTAAGGTTTATATCTTGTAAAACAACAGGGGGATTTTTTTTTTTGAATTTCATGTTCATTTTATTATTATTTAAAAGTGGAACATCATTCAAGTCACGAGTGTGTCCCATAGTTGATGGGTTTATTGATCCCGTCGCCACTCTCTGGGAGTTACCCTCTGAGTTTCGTCAGCAACACGTGACAATGGAGGGCCCTCTGAGCGACTTGGTAGATGAGAGGGGGTGGTTTAGGATTCACAGACTCACTTACTGCCTCCCTCTATCAGATTTCAGGTAAGACCCAAGTGCAGACTGTGTTGAAGTAACAATGTTTATTGCAACAACAGCGGCAGGCAAACGACAGGTCAAGGCAGGCAGGAGTCGATAATCCAGAGTAGTGGGGCCAAGGTACAGGACGGCTGGCAGGCCCAGGGTTAGGTCAGGCAGAGGTTGGTAATCCAGAGTAGGGGCAAAGGCACAGGACGGCAGGCAGGCTCAGAGTCAGGACAGGCAAGGGTCAAAACCAGGATGACGAGAAAGAGAGAGACTGGGGGAAAGCAGGAGCTGAGACAAAACGCTTGGCTTGAACAAACAAGACAAACTGGCCCAGACAGACAGAAAACACAGGTATAAATACCCAGGGGATAAGTGGGTAAGATGGGTGACACCTCGAGGGGGGTGGAGACAGGTGAAACAGATCAGGCAGTGACACCCTCACTCACTCATCCTCTGTCTGTTTTTCTCCCTCTATCCTGACCTCACTCTCCCTCTTAATTACCCATAAGCCATGTTTCTGTGTCTCCCGGCCCCTCATTTTCCCTCTTTGGGCTCAGCGGCAGCATTAAACAACATTTAATGAGCTTTGGATACATAAAAAAAAAATTACGGGTCTGGTTAGCCCAGAGAGCGAGAAAGAGAGACAGCCGCAGGACTGCCGAGGAATCATCACAATGTTTATCACTTTTTATTAATCACCGCTTCTAAAATAGAGGGAGAGGTGGAGGGGATGGAGAGAGATGTGTGGAGAAAGAAAGAGGGAGAAGGAGGGACAAACAGGACTAGGAATTGGAGAGAAAGATGGAGAAGGAAAGAACCATGAGAGGGAGAGAGAAAGAAATGGAGAGAAAGAGAGCCTCGTTGCTATAGTGACACTACCGCTGACACTTCCTAACCCCCTCCTTCCTCCCCAGGAGCCGAATCGTTGCATTACTCCAGCAGTTGTCAACACTATTAAGAGTCACTCAATTTGTTATCTAGCACTTCAGTTCCTGAGAAATGGGTTTTCTACAGATGAAATGCAGAATTGTTATTATCATTAGCCATGTTGCATGGGGCTCGACACAGGCCTCATGGGATTTCATATTCCTGCTGCCTGAAGGACACAAGATATGAATAGAACAGAGTAGCAATGATGAATATATATTCCCTCACGACGCCAGGACAGCGGAGTCAATCACCACCTTCCGGAGACACCTGAAACCCCACCTCTTTAAGGAATACCTGGGATAGGATAAAGTAATCCTTCTAACCCCCCCCCCCTTAAAAGATTTAGATGCACTATTGTAAAGTGGTTGCTCCGCTGGATATCATAAGGTGAATGCACCAATTTGTAAGTCGCTATGGATAAGAGCGTCTGCTAAATGACTTAAATGTAAATGTAATATGGCCATCTCTCTCTTATGCTGTCATACTGTATATCATGGGATATCGTAACAAAGATTGAATAGGAGTGGGAGATTGGCCGAGTGTGTGTGGCACAGCACCAGCGTTTGTAACCTCTCTTGCCATGTGAATAGGGTGTCTGGCCACACAAGACTGTAGTCCATTGGCAGCTTGCTTTTGGGGCCTGTTCTCACTTGTTATAACAATGTGTATCTTTACATTTTTGTCATTTAGCAGACACTCTTATCCAGAGCGACATACAAGTCGCCCGGTCGGAATATTATCGCTATTTTACGAGAAAAATCGCATAAAAATTGATTTTAAACAGCGTTTGACATGCTTCTAAGTACGGTAAAGGAACATTTTGAAATTTTTTGTAACGAAATGCGCTCGCGCGTTACGCTTTGGATAGTGACCTGAACGCACGAACAAAACGGAGGTATTTGGATATAACTATGGATTATTTGGAACCAAAACAACATTTGTTGTTGAAGTAGAAGTCCTGGGAGTACAGTCTGACGAAGAACAGCAAAGGTAATCCTATTTTTCTAATAGTAATTCTGAGTTTAGTGAGCCCGAAGTTGGCGGGTGTCTTGAATAGCTAGCCTGTGATGGCCGAGCTATGTACTTAGAATATTACAAAATGTGCTTTCGCCGAAAAGCTATTTTAAAATCGGACATAGCGAGTGCATAAAGGAGTTCCGTATCTATAATTCTTAAAATAATTGTTATGTTTTTTGTGAACGTTTATCGTGAGTAATTTAGTAAATTCACCAGAAGTGTTCGGTGGGAATGCTAGTCACATGCTAATGTAAAAAGCTGGTTTTTGATATAAATATGAACTTGATTGAACAAAACATGCATGTATTGTATAACATAATGTCCTAGGATTGTCATCTGATGAAGATCATCAAAGGTTAGTGCTGCATTTAGCTGTGGTTTGGGTTTATGTGACATTATATGCTAGCTTGAAAAATGGGTGTCTGATTATTTCTGGCTGGGTACTCTGCTGACATAATCTAAAGTTTTGCTTTCGTTGAATAGCCTTTTTGAAATCGGACAGTGTGGGTAGATTAACGAGAGTCTTGTCTTTAAAATGGTGTAAAATAGTCATATGTTTGAGAATTTGAAGTAATAGCATTTCTAAGGTATTTGAATATCGCGCCACGGGATTACACTGGCTGTTGAGTAGGTGGGACGCAAGCGTCCCACTGGCCCAGAGAGGTTAATAAACTGATCACCGTCCATTTTGAATCTCACCGTACCTTCTCCACTATGCAATCTTGTCCCCGAGCTGGTCATGGGTGCACCTTAGCCACGCTCAAGGTCCTAAACTAAATCATATCCGCCATCGATAAAAGACAGTACTGTGCAGCCGTCTTCATCGACCTGGCCAAGGCTTTCGACTCTGTCAATCACCACATTCTTATCGGCAGACTCAATAGCCTTGGCTTCTCAAATGACTGCCTCGCCTGGTTCACCAACTACCTCAGATAGAGATCAGTGTGTCAAATCGGAGGGCCTGTTGTCCGGACCTCTGGCAGTCTCTATAGGGGTACAACGGGGTTCAATTCTCGGGCAGACTCTTTTCTCTGTATATATCAGTGGGTGATTCTCTGATCCACCTCTATGCAGACGACATCATTCTGTATACATCTGGCCCTTCTTTGGACACTGTGCTAACAAACCTCCAAACGAGCTTCAACGCCATACAACACTATTTCTGTGGCCTCCAACTGCTTTTAAATGCAAGTACATGCTCTACACCGATTGCTGCCCGCACCCTCCCGCCTGACTAGCGTCACTACTCTAGACGGTTCTTACCTAGTTTATGTGGACAACTACAAATACCTAGGTGTCTGATTAGACTGTAAACTCTCCTTCCAGACTCACATTAAGCATCTCCAATCCAAAATTAAATCTAGAATTGGCATCTTATTTCGCAACAAAGCCTCCTTCACTCATGCTGCCAAACATACCCTCGTAAAACTGACTATCCTACCGATCCTTGACTTCGGCAATGTCATTTACAAAATAGCCCCCAACACTCTACTCAGGAAACTGGATGCAGTCTATCACAGTGCCATCCGTTTTATCACCAAAGCCCCATATGCTTCCTGCCACTGCGACCAGTATGCTCTCGTTGGCTAGCCCTCACAATACACAGTATCCGTCGCCAAACCCACTGGCTCCAGGTCATCTATAAGTCTTTGCTAGGTAAATCCCCACCTTATCTCAGCTCACTGGTTACCATAGCAACACCCACCCATAGCACGCACTTCAGCAGGTATATTTCACTGGTCATCCCCAAAGCCAACAACTCATTTGGCCACCTTTCCTTCCAGTTCTCTGCTGCCGATGACTGGAACAAATTGCAAAAATCTCCGAAGGTGGAGTCTTATATCTCCCTCTGTCACGTCCTGACCAGTAAAAGAGGTTATTTGTCATTGTAGTTTGGTCAGGGTGTGGCAGGGGGTGTTTGTTTTGTGTGTTTCGGTGTTTTTGGTTTATGTTCTATATTTTCTATTTCTATGTGTATATGTGTATATCTAGTTTTCTATTTCTATGTTGGGTTTTTGGCAATGACCTCCAACCAGGCAGCTGGTTGTCGTTGTCTCTAATTGGAGACCATATTTAGTTGGGTTTGTTTTCACTTTTTATTTGTGGTTGGTTGTTTCCAGTATAGTCTGCGCACCTTACTGGACTGTTTTCGTCGTCAGTTTATTTTGTTTAAGTGTTTTATTTATAAAGAAAGAAGACTTTACCCGATGCGCCTTGGTCCAATCCTTACGACGACTGTGACAGAACCACTCACCAAACAAGGACCAAGCAGCGGGGATTGGAGCACCGAAGTGAAGGATGGACGTGGGAGGCAGAATGACGTTTCTGGGAGAGGAAACTAAGGGAGCTAGATGAGGCCGAGAGGCATCCCCCCAAACAAATTGGGGGGGGGGCACACGGGGAGTTGGGCAGAGTCAGGATGGAGACCTGAGCCAACTCCCCGTGCTTATTATGGGGAGCGACGGATCAAGCAAGCACCTTGTTATGCGGAGATACGCACTGTGTTGCCCATACACGTGCACAGTCCGGTGCAGTCAATAAGGATTCCGCAGCGTTGCCATGCGAGAGTTGGCCGGCAGCCAGGGAGAAGTGCGCCGGCGCAGCGCATCTGGCCACCAGTGCATCTCCTCGGTCCAGTTTACCCTGTTCCTGCTCCTCGCACTAGCCCGGAGATGCGTGTTACTAGGCTGGCGCCTCCAAAGCCAGCCCCACGCATCAGGCCTCTAGTGCGCCTGCCCAGTCCAGTACGTCCTGTTCCTGCTCCCCGCACTCGCGCTGAAGTGCGTGTTACTAGTCTGGTGCCTCCTAAGCCAGCCCCACGCACCAGGCTTCCAGTGCGCCTGCCCAGTCCAGTACGTCCTGTTCCTGCTACGCGCACTCACCCTCCAGTGCACCTCCATAACCCGGTACAGCCAGTGCCTGCTGTGAGCACTCTGCCATTAGTATGTCCTGTTCCTGTTCCCCGCACTCATCCTCGAGTGCGCCTCCATAAACCGGTACAGCCAGTGCCTGCTGTGAGCACTCGGCCTCCAGCGACGCTCTCCAGTCTGCAGCCTCCGGCGACGTTCTCCAGTCTGCAGCCTCCAGCGACGTTCTCCAGTCTGCAGCCTCCGGCGACGCCCTCCAGTCTGTAGCCTCCGGCGAAGCTCTCCAGTCTGGAGCCTCCGGCGACGCTCCTCAGCCCTGAGCCTTCGGCGACGCTCCCCAGCCCGGAGTCTCGGGCGACGCTCCCCAGCCTAGGGTCTTCTGAACGGGAGCTACGCCCAGAGCCAGAGCCACCTCCGTAGTGGGAGGATTGGGAAGGGGGGTGTAGCACAGGGACCGTTGTTGACGGTGGCCACCCTCCCTTCCCTCCCTTTAAGTTTGGGGTTGTTTTTGTGTTTTTTTGTTTGTTTTTGAGGTGCATTCGGGGTCTGCACCTTTGGGGGGGGGGAACTGTCACGTCCTGACCAGTAAAAGGGGTTATTTGTCATTGTAATTTGGTCAGGGCGTGGCAGGGGGTGTTTGTTTTGTGTGTTTCGGTGTTTTTGGTTTATGTTCTATATTTTCTATTTCTATGTTGGGTTTTTGGCAATGACCTCCAATTAGAGGCAGCTGGTTGTCATTGCCTCTATTTGGAGCCCATATTTAGTTGGGTTTGTTTTCACTTGTGTTTTGTGGGTGGTTGTTTTCCTGTATAGCCTGTGTTGCCTTACGGAACTGCTTCGTCGTTTTGTTTAAGTGTTATCTTTAAATAAATTAAGTTTATCAAGCCAGAGTCTATTTTGTTAAATATTTTTTTTGTATCGAGTGTATTTACCGACGGCCTGTATAGGTCCGGAAAAATACATAAATTATAGTTTTTTTTACTCTGCCTGTAAATCCCTATCTCGGCAACACGGATTGATTTGCTATGTCTCTTCTCATGGAGGCTTCCCCATCCAGAGGAAATAGTTAGTGTTTCACGCGCTGCAGGAGCTGTATTTGCTATGATTTTTACATTGGATAAAAGTAGATATCATACACTACACTTCAGTTATCATACACTACAGTTGAGGAACAATGGGAAAGTAATTCTGCTTTGAAAGTTGATAAACTTGTAACCTCACATTTGAGAAAATGGACCTTGAATGTTTTGGTACCTATTGGAGCGCTCTTCTTTGTCTACACCCATTCAGCATCGTTCACACCCTTTTAAGCTTTATCCCCACCCATCACTTTAAGGATTCACATGTGAAGCTTTGTACTAAAACAACCAAAGATTTCAAGACTAAAGGCTACGGGTGTGTTCGGAAATTTTATCTGTAGTGCCAGAGTGTGCTCTAGGCATTCGTAAACTCAGAGCGTTGTCAGATTGGCTGTTCATAAATTCAGAACGTTTTGTTCTGAGTGTGCAGAGCGCACACTGGACGCTCTGGCCGAAAAGTAGGGTTGATCTGAGCATTCAGACTTGTAATCAATGAACTTGTAACCTAAATTTGGAGTAAACACCTACTGGAGAGCTCTTTTGTCGTCTAGATCCTCTTAAGGTTTAGCCCCACTTATCTCTAAGGATTTGCATGTGATGCCATGAAGTAAACAACCAAAGATTTCAAGAATAAAAGCTGGTTCATACTTCGGGTGTATTTGGAAATTTAATCTGGAGTGCCAGCATGTGCTCTGGGCGTTTGTAAACTCAGAGCGTTTCACTCTTGGAGCATTCAGAGTACACACTGGACGCTCTGACCGAGGAGTAGGGTTGATCAGAGCGTTCTGTCCTAACAGCAGTCAAGCTCCCAAGCTAACTGGCTAACGTTGGCTAGCTACTTCCTGACACAAATGACAGAACAGCTCACTTTGACCATTTTACCCGCCCTAGCAGAGCTGGTTAGGCTGTTTTAATATTATCCAGAGCGTTGGTGACTGCGAGAGTGCTCTGAAATCAGAGTAGATAGCCAGAGCAAATTTACCAGCTATGTCTATAGACAGCTGTCGCAGTGACATCATAAACATTCTATTGAAATAGTTACTTGCATAGTGGAGTATATTGTTTGAAAATTAGCTAGCTAGCTATACAATGAACCATAATCGCAACTCATAACGTTACTACCCTGCATAAATATGCAGCTAGCTAACCAACCAGGTTCAATGTTAGCTAGCTAACTAGCAATGCAAATAGCTCTGAGACACGAATAATATTACTACACAGATCATACACGTAATGTTAGCTAGCTAGCCATCCAGCTAACATTAGCTAGTTAGCTAACAATACACTTGAAATGACTTGAAATGAAAATGACTTTCTGACAAAATTAGAAACACGTAATATCTGAAAATGTAGCGAGCTCAACTCTCTTTCCCGTATTCATAGATGGACGCTTCTCCCTCTCTGTCACGGATGCCATGTTTTCCCTTAGTTGGAAGACATAATCCAGAGACAGGTGTTTTATACAACAGCCTTCTATGTGTTCACTTTTCGACTCCGTCTGCATATTTACAATCAAACGGTAGCATTTTCTCCATCTCCTTAAATATCATACTCTAATGCCACTGATTTCAAAACTCGGTCCTCCAGAAAGTGGAGAGCAACACTTATGCAGTTCTACTACATGATATCTTTCAAAAAAAATCTGCGTTAGAAAGGATTACCTACACATTCTGACCAGCTCATATTATAGACAGAAGTGTGCTACATGGCAGACCAATCCAAACTCATATCTCGGCATGTCCAGCCCACTCATTATCTCAGCCAATCATGGCTAGCGGGAAGGTTGCTGACTTTTTCCATGGCTAAAAATCAAATGTTATTGGTCACATACACATGGTTAGCGGATGTCAATGCGAGTGTAGCGAAATGCTTGTGCTTCTGGTTCTGACAGTGCAGTAATATCTAACAAGTAACCAAACAATTTCCGAACAACTACACAATACACACACATCTAAAGGAGTGAATGAGAATATGTACAGTTGAAGTCGGAAGTTTACATAGACTTAGGTTGGAGTCATTAAAACTAATTTTTCAACCACTCCACAAATTTCTTGGTAACAAACTATAGTTTTGGCAAGTCGGTTAGGACATCTACTTTGTGCATGACACAAGTAATTTTCCCAACAATTGTTTACAGACAAATTATTTCATTTGTAATTCACTGCATCACAATTCCAGTGGGTCAGAAGTTTACATACACTAAGTTGACTGTGCCTTTAAACAGCTTGGAAAATTCAAAAAAATTATGTCATGGCTTTAGGAGCTTCTGTTAGGCTAATTGGCATCATTTGAGTCAATTGGAGGTGTACCTGTGGATGTATTTCAAGGCCTACCTTCAAACTCAGTGCCTCTTTGCTTGACATCATGGGAAAATCAAAAGAAATAAGCCAAGACCTCAGAAAAAAATTGTAGACCTCCACAAGTCTGGTTAATCCTTGGGAGCAATTTCCAAATGCCTGAATGTACCACGTTCATCTATACACACAAAGTATGCAATCATAAACACCATGGGATCATGCAGCCGTCATACCTCTCCGGAAGGAGACGCATTCTGTCTCCTAGAGAGACAAGGAAGAAGCCACTGCTCCAAAACTGCCATAAAAAAAGACAGACTATGGTTTGCAACTGCACATGGGGACAAAGATCATACTTTTTGGAGAAATGTCCTCTGGTCTGATGAAACAAAAATAGAACTGTTTGGCCATAATGACCATCGTTATGTTTGGAGGAAAAAGGGGGAGGGCTTGCAAGCCGAAGAACACCATCCCAACCGTGAAGCACGGGGGTGGTAGCATCATGTTGTGGGAGTGCTTTGCTGCAGGAGGGACTGGTGCACTTCACAAAATAGATGGCATCATGAGGAAAGGAAAATTAGGTGGATATATTGAAGTAACATCAAGACATCAGTCAGGAAGTTAAAGCTTTGTCGCAAATGTGTCTTCCAAATGGACAATGACCACAAGCGTACTTCCAAAGTTGTGGCAAAATGTCTTAAGGACAACAAAGTCAAGGTATTGGAGTGGCCATTACAAAGCTCTGACCTCAATCCTATAGAAGATTTGTGGGCAGAACTGAAAAAGCTTGTGTGAGCAAGGAGGCCAACAAACCTGACTCAGTTACACCAGCTCTGTCAGGAGGAATGGGCCAAAATTCACCCAACTTATTGTGGGAAGCTTGTGGAGGGCTACTCGAAACGTTTGACCCAAATTAAACAATTTAAAGGCAATGCTACCAAATGCTAATTGAGTGTATGTAAACTTCTGACCTACTGGGAATGTGATGTAAGAAATAAAAGCTTAAATAAATAATTCTCTGTACTATTATTCTTAAAATAAAGTGGTGATCCTAACTGACCTAAGACATGCATTGTTTACTAGGATTAAATGTCAGGAATTGTGAAAAACTGAGTTTAAATGTATTTGGCTAAGGTGTATGTAAACTTCCGACTTTAACTGTCATATACATATATGGATGAGCGATGGCCGAGCGGCATACTCAAGGTGCAATAGATGGTATAAAATATAGTATATACATATGACGAGTAATGTAAGATAGGTAAACATTATTAAAATGGCATTATTTAAAGGGGCATTGTATAAAGTGACGAGTGATCCATTTATTAAAGTGGCTAGTGATTGGGTCTCAATGTAGGCAGCAGCGTCTCACAAGCTGTTTTTCAGTCTCTCGGCTTTGATGCACTTGTACTGACCTCGCCTGTTGGATGGTAGCGGTGTGAACAGGCAGTTGCTCGGGTGGTTGTTGTCCTTGATTATCTTTTTGGCCTTCCTGTGACATCAGGTGCTAAGCTCGAAATGTTACAATTGTATTCGTATTTACAGATGGCATACACGTTTGTTATTAAGGCACATGAAAGATGTCATTTCAGAAGAAAAAAAAAACATTTTGATAAAAAAAGATTACGTTCAAATGTCTCTCCTGTGAAGTGGGTGGGGAGCATTAAGCTAGGGAGACAGCCAACCTAACTTACGCATTGAATTACCGCTACTACTTTGTGCTTAATAAGAGAACCCAATATACACTGCTCAAAAAAATAAAGGGAACACTTAAACAACACAATGTAACTCCAAGTCAATCACACTTCTGTGAAATCAAACTGTCCACATAGGAAGCAACACTGATTGACAATAAATTTCACATGCTGTTGTGCAAATGGAATAGACAACAGGTGGAAATTATAGGCAATTAGCAAGACACCCCAATAAAGGAGTGGTTCTGCAGGTGGTGACCACAGACCACTTCTCAGTTCCTATGCTTCCTGGCTGATGTTTTGGTCACTTTTGAATGCTGGCGGTGCTTTCACTCTAGTGGTAGCATGAGACAAAGTCTACAACCCACACAAGTGGCTCTGGTAGTGCAGCTCATCCAGGATGGCACATCAATGCGAGCTGTGGCAAGAAGGTTTGCTGTGTCTGTCAGCGTAGTGTCCAGAGCATGGAGGCGCTACCAGGAGACAGACCAGTACATCAGCAGACGTGGAGGAGGCCGTAGGAGGGCAACAACCCAGCAGCAGGACCGCTATCTCCGCCTTTGTGCAAGGAGGAGCAGGAGGAGCACTGCCAGAGCCCTGCAAAATGACCTCCAGCAGGCCACAAATGTGCATGTGTCTGCTCAAACGGTCAGAAACAGACTCCATGAGGGTGGTATGAGGGCCCGACGTCCACAGGTGGGGATTGTGCTTACAGCCCAACATTGTGCAGGACGTTTGGCATTTGCCAGAGAACACCAAGATTGGCAAATTCGCCACTGGCGCCCTGTGCTCTTCACAGATGAAAGCAGGTTCACACTGAGCACATGTGACAGACGTGACAGAGTCTGGAGACGCCGTGGTGAACGTTCTGCTGCCTGCAACATCCTCCAGCATGACCGGTTTGGCGGTGGGTCAGTCATGGTGTGGGGTGGCATTTCTTTGGGGGGCCGCACAGCCCTCCATGTGCCTGCCAGAGGTAGCCTGACTGCCATTAGGTACCGTGATGAGATCCTCAGACCCCTTGTGAGACCATATGCTGGTGCGGTTGGCCCTGGGTTCCTCCTAATGCAAGACAATGCTAGACCTCATGTGGCTGGAGTGTGTCAGCAGTTCCTGCAAGAGGAAGGCATTGAAGCTATGGACTGGCCCGCCCGTTCCCCAGACCTGAATCCAATTGAGCACATCTGGGACATCATGTCTCGCTCCATCCACCAACGCCACGTTGCACCACAGACTGTCCAGGAGTTGGCGGATGCTTTAGTCCAGGTCTGGGAGGAGATCCCTCAGGAGACCATCCGCCACCTCATCAGGAGCATGCCCAGGCATTGTAGGGAGGTCATACAGGCATGTGGAGGCCACACACACTACTGAGCCTCATTTTGACTTGTTTTAAGGACATTACATCAAAGTTGGATCAGCCTGTAGTGTGGTTTTCCACTTTAATTTTGAGTGTGACTCCAAATCCAGACCTCCATGGGTTGATAAATTGGATTTCCATTGATTATTTTGGTGTGATTTTGTTGTCAGCACATTCAACTATGTAAAGAAAAAGTATTTAATAAGATTATTTCATTCATTCAGATCTAGGATGTGTTATTTTAGTGTTCCCTTTATTTTTTGAGCAGTATATTATTCAGTCTCAAATCTAGGCAGGGCGCAGAAACAAAGGAAAGTGCTCTCAGCAGAAAAGGAAAATTAACTTCTAATCAACTTACATCTAATAAACTTAGATTGGGGTACAAAACACAACAGTGAAAATAGACAGAAACTGAACACACACACACACACACACGCTTGTTTTTCTAGCCTCGTGGGGACCAATTTTTGTTGTTGTTCCTATTTTCCCTAACCCTAAACCTAACCCTAATTGTAACCCTTACCCTAACTCCTAATTTTTAAATAGTCTTTGTCCTCATGGGATGTGGGAAATGTCCCCACAAGGATAGAAGAACAAGTCCACACACACACACACACACACACACACAAACCCCCCTCCAAAGCCCCTCAATTAGCTCTGTTCTCCCCTCTCTACCCCGACATGTAGGTACCCTGGACGTGTGGCTGAGGGTGAAGAGCATCGCCTCTGTGGACACTAAGGTCTGGAGCCTGATTGGGAACCAGGGTCCTGACTGGAACCAGGCCAACATCATTGTCAACCCTAGCGGACCCTTCCAGGTAAGGCCGTCCACGAGCATGCCTGGACAAAAATGTACCGTATTGACAAAATATTCAAATGACTGCATTATCTTTCATCAGCATTCTGGAAAAATGTTAATTTTAAAGTTTTCGTTTTCAAATGAACTTGAGAGTCGAGAAACTTTCACAGCACATTGTAGGGCGATGACTACTAATGTAAAAAATGAAATCAAAAACAATTCTGACACAGGTTTGCTCACACTTTACTTGGATAGTCCGGATAGTCCAAATAAAGTTTTACCCAAGGTTTTTACAGGACACCAATGATTTATGATGAGAATGGGTAATCCACAGAATGTTCAGTGCTTTATTGTACAAAATAAAGTGATTTGTTTACAAAAACAAATAGCAAAAACTTGCTAAAATGTAAATATGTTTTCCCAAATGCAGTCGTCCTGCCTGTCCCTGGTCATGAGTAAGCCTGATATTCCTGGTTGGCACGCTATGGAGGTCCACTCGGCTCCACAGGAGCCTCAGTTGCACTTTACTCCCACTCATTCCTATAGAAGTCAGGCATGCTGAAGCGCTGACTCAGTGTGTGTAGTGTGCAGTGATTACCGCTCAGGGCTCCATCTCATCTCTCCAGGTCTCCCGTTTGTGCTGAATCAAGTCTATATAGTGTGTGTGTGTGTGTGTGTGTGTGTGTGTGTGTGTGTGTGTGTGTGTGTGTGTGTGTGTGTGTGTGTGTGTGTGTGTGTGTGTGTGTGTACATTCCTGAGTGAGTGGGTGTGCATGCATGTGTGTGTGCGTTCGTGTGTGTGTACATCTGTGTCTTATCTGGGTCATTGTAAGAGTGTGGATATACGGCTCTTATGTATGTGTACATTTTATTTTATTTTTTTTATTTCACCTTTATTTAACCAGGTAGGCTAGTTGAGAACAAGTTATCATTTGCAACTGCGACCTGGCCAAGATAAAGCATAGCAATTCAACACATACAAAAACACAGAGTTACACATGGAATAAACAAAACATACAGTGTAAAGGGTCCTAGGTGTAGCTGGTGTAGAAAGTCAGGCGCAGGACAGCAGATATGAGTAATCAACGTATTTATACTCAAAATGTCAAATATACAAAGTAACAAATACACGCACACCATGACAGACCGAAAATACAATAAACAATCACTCACAAAAAACCATGAGGGAACAGAGGGTTAAATACTGAACAAGTAATTGTGGGATTGAAATCAGTTGTGTCAAACAAAGACAAAACAAATGTAAAATGAAAAGTGGATCGGCGGTGGCTAGAAGGCCGGTGACGTCGACCGCCGAATGCCGCCCGAACAAGGAGAGGGACTGACTTCGGCAGAAGTCGTGACATACAGTCAGTAATAGAGTAGGACAAAAGAAAACAAAAAGTCTATATACAGTGAGTGCAAATGAGGTAAGATAAAAGGGAGTTAAGGCAATAAATAGGCCATGGTGGTGAAGTAATTACAATATAGCAATTAAACACTGGAATGGTAGATGTGCAGAAGATGAATGTGCAAGTAGAGATACTGGGGTGCAAAGGAGCAAGATAAATAAATGAATACAGAATGGGGATGTGGTAGGTAGATAGATGGGCTATTTACAGATGGGCTATGTACAGGTGCAGTGATCTGTGAGCTGCTCTGACAGCTGGTGCTTAAAGCTAGTGAGGGAGATATGAGTCTCCAGCTTTAGTGATTTTTGCAGTTTGTTCCAGTCATTGGCAGCAGAGAACTGGAAGGAAAGGCGACCAAAGGAGGAATTGGCTTTGGGGGTGACCAGTGAGATATACCTGCTGGAGCGCATGCTACGAGTGGGTGCTGCTATGGTGACCAGTGAGCTGAGATAAGGCGGGGCTTTACCTACATGCCTGTGTTTGAACGTGTGTATTTACAGTAGAGGAAAGTGCACATATTGGTTTGCCAGTCAGCAACCTGCTAGTGTGAATATGGCAGAATACAAACAGAGTAGTCATTCCATCCGCAAGGCAATCAAACAGGCAAAATGTCAATATAGAGACAAACTTGAGTCGCAATTCACTGGCTCAGACACGAGACGTATGTGGCAGGGTCTACAGACAATCACGGACTACAATAGAAAAACTAGCCATGTCGCAGACACCAACGTCTTGCTTGCAGACAAGCGGAACACCTTCTCTGCCCACTTTGAGGATAACACAGTGCCAACTACGCGGCCCGCTACCAAGGACTGTGGGCTCTCCTTCTCCGTGGCCGACGTGAGTAAGACATTTAAACTTGTTAACCCTCGCAAGGCTGCGTGCTAAGGTGGCATCCCTAGCCGCGTCCTCAGAGCATGTGCAGACCAGCTGGCTGGTGTGTTTACAGACATATTCAATCTCTCCCTATCCCAGTCTGCTGTCCCCACCATTGTTCCTTTACCCAAGAATACAAAGGTAACTGAACTAAATGACTATCGCCCCGCAGCATTCACCTATGCCATCATGAAGTACTTTGAGAGACCAGTCAAGGATCATATCACCTCCACCTTACCTGTCACCCTAGACCCACTTCAATTTGCTTACCGCCCCAATAGGTCCACAGACGATGCAATCGGCATCACGTTACACACTGCCCTATCCCATCTGGACAAGAGGAATACCTATGTAAGTATGCTGAATGCTGACTATAGCTCAGCATTCAACACTATAGTACCCTCCAAGTTCATCTTTAAGCTCGAGGCCCTGCGTCCGAACCCCGCCCTGTGCAACTTGGTCCTGGACTTCCTGAGGGGCCACCCCCAGCTGGTGAAGGTAGACCAACAACACCTCCACTTTGCTGATCCTCAACACTGGGGCCCCACAAGGGTGAGTATTCAGCCCCCTCCTGTACTCCCTGTTCACCCATGACTTTGTGGCCAAGCATGCCGCCAACTCAATCATCAAGTTTGCAGACGACACAACAGTAGTAGTCTTGATTACCAACAATGACGAGACAGCCTACAGAGAGGAGGTGAGGGCTCTGGGACAGAGAGACTGAAAAACAGCTTCTCTCTCAAGGCCATGAGACTGTTGAATAGCCATCACTAGCACAGAGTGGCTGCAGCCTATATACACAGACTTAAAATTATTGGCCACTTTGATAAATGGTACACTAGTCACTTTAATAATGTTTACATATCTTGCATTTCTCATATCATATGTACAGTTGAAGTCGGAAGTTTACATACACCTTAGCCAAATACATTTAAACTCAGTTTATCACAATTCCTGACATTTAATCCTAGTAAAAAATGCCTGTCTTAGGTCAATTAGGATCACCACTTTATTATAAGAATGTGAAATGTCAGAATAGTAGTAGAGAGAATTATTTATTTCAGCTTTCATTTCTTTACATACACAATTACATACACTCAATTAGTATTTGCTAGCCTCTATCGGACCGGCGGGACGAATTCGTCCCACCTACGTAACAGCCAGTTGAATCCAGTGGCGCGATTTTTGAAACGTTTGAAATACTATTACTTCAATTTCTCAAACATATGACTATTTTACAGCTATTTAAAGACAAGACTCTCGTTAATCTAACCACACTGTCCGATTTCAAAAAGGCTTTACCACGAAAGCAAAACATTAGATTATGTCAGGAGAGTGCCCAGCCAGAAATAATCAGACACCCATTTTTCAAGCTAGCATATAATGTCACAAAAACCCAAACCACAGCTAAATGCAGCACTAACCTTTTATGATCTTCATCAGATGACACACCTAGGACATTATGTTATACAATACATGCATGTCTGTTCAATCAAGTTCATATTTATATCAAAAACCAGCTTTTCACATTAGCATGTGACATTCAGAAAAAGCATACCCCCCGCAAACTTCCGGGGAATTTACTAACAGTTTGCTAAATTACTCACGATAAACGTTCACAAAAAGCATAACAATTATTTTAAGAATTATAGATACATTACTCCTCTATGCACTCGATATGTCCGATTTTAAAATAGCTTTTCGGATGAAGCACATTTTGCAATATTCTAAGTACATAGCCCAGCCATCACGGGCTAGCTATTTAGACACCCAACCAGTTTAGCCTTCACCAAAATCATATTTCCTATAAGAAAAATGGTCTTACCTTTCCTGTTCTTCGTCAGAATGCACTCCCAGGACTTCTACTTCAATAACAAATGTAGATTTGGTCCCAAATAATCCATCGTTATGTTCCATCAGCGACGTTTTGTTCGTGCGTTCTAGACACTATCAGAATTGTAAATCACGGTTGTGCGCATGGCGCTGAACGTGACAAAACATTTCTAAATATTCCATTACCGTACTTCGAAGCATGTCAACCGCTGTTTAAAATAAATTTTTATGCAATTTATCTCGTAGAAAAGCGATAATATTCCGACCGGGAATCTGCAATTAGCTAAACAGCCGAATGAAAATACTCCACGGGGGCGAATCGCGTACGCGCCTAATTCTATTGTCACCTAATGGGACACTTGGAAAAGGCGATAATGTGTTTCAGCCTGAGGCTGCCTCGTCATCGTTCAGGTTTTTCCCTGGTTCTGAGAGCCTATTGGAGCCCTGGGAATTGTCACGTTACAGCTAAGATCCTGACTCTTCAATAAACAGAAGCAAGAACAACAACACCTTGTCAGACAGGGTACTTCCTGCATGAAACCTTCTCAGGTTTTTGCCTGCCATAGGAGTTCTGTTATACTCACAGACACCATTCAAACAGTTTTAGAAACTTTAGGGTGTTTTCTATCCAAACCTGAACAATAATATGCATATTCTAGCTTCTGAGTTGGTGTAGGAGGCAGTTAAAAATGGGCACATCTTTTTTCCAAAATTCTCAATGCTGCCCCCTAGCCCATAGAGGCTAGCATTGCCTTTAAATTGTTGAACATGGGTCAAACATTTCGGGTAGCCTTCCACAAGCTTCCCACAGTAAGTTGTGTTCATTTTGGCCCATTCCTCCTGACAGAGCTGGTGTAACTGAGTCAGGTTTGTAGGCCTCCTTGCTCGCAAACGCTTTTTCAGTTCTGCCCTAAAATTTTCTATAGGTTTGAGGTCAGGGCTTTGTGATGGCCACTCCAATACCACTCCAATACGCTTGCGTCCCACCTACTCAACTGCCAGTGTAATCCCGTAGCGCGATATTCAAATACCTTAGAAATGCTATTACCCTAATTTCTCAAACATATGACTATTTTACACCATTTTAAAGACAAGACTATCGTTAATCTAACCACACTGTCCGATTTCAAAAAGGCTTTACAACGAAAGCAAAACATTAGATTATGTCAGCAGAGTACCCAGCCAGAAATAATCAGACACCCATTTTTCAAGCTAGCATATATGTCACATAAACCCAAACCACAGCTAAATGCAGCACTAACCTTTAATGATCTTCATCAGATGACAATCCTAGGACATTATGTTATACAATACATGCATGTTTTGTTCAATCAAGTTCATATTTATATCAAAAAACAGCTTTTTACATTAGCATGTGACGTTCAGAACTAGAATACCCCCCGCAAACTTCCGGTGAATTTAGTAAATTACTCACGATAAACGTTCACAAAAAACATAACAATTATTTTAAGAATTATAGATACAGAACTCCTTTATGCACTCGCTATGTCCGATTTTAAAATAGCTTTTCGGTGAAAGCACATTTTGCAATATTCTGAGTAGATAGCCCGGCATCACAGGGCTAGCTATTTAGACACCCACCAAGTTTAGCCCTCACCAAAGTCAGATTTACTATAAGAAAAATGTTATTACCTTTGCTGTTTTTCGTCAGAATGCACTCCCAGGACTTCTACTTCAATAACAAATGTTGGTTTGGTTCAAAATAATCCATAGTTATGTTCAAATATCCTCTGTTTTGTTCGTGCGTTCAAGACACTATCCGAAAGGGTAAAGAAGGGTGACGCGCCCGACGCGTTTCGTGACAAAAAAAATCTAAATATTCCATTACCGTAATTCGAAGCATGTCAACTGCTGTTTAAAATACATTTTTATGCCATTTTTCTCGTAAAATAGCGATAATATTCCGACCGGGAAACCGTGTTTTAGTTCAAAGAGAGAGAAAATAAAAACATGGGGTCGCCTTGTGCACGCGCCTCAGTCTCATTGTCTTCTGATAGACCACTTACCAAAGGCGCTAATGTTTTTCAGCCAGGGGCTGCAAAGACGTCATTCAGCTTTTTCCCGGGTTCTGAGAGCCTATGGGAGCCGTAGGAAGTGTCACGTTACAGCAAAGATCCTAAGTTTTCAATAAAGAGAGTCAAGAAGCCCAAGGAATGGTCAGAGAGGGCACTTCCTGTACAGAATCTTCTCAGGTTTTTGCCTGCCATATGAGTTCTGTTATGCTCACAGACACCATTCAAACAATTTTAGAAACTTTAGGGTGTTTTCTATCCAAAGCCAATAATTATATGCATATTCTAGTTTCTGGGCAGTAGTAATAACCAGATTAAATCGGGTACGTTTTTTATCCGGCCGTGTTAATACTGCCCCCTAGCCCTAACAGGTTAAGATTTGTAAGAAAGATACCTATAATACATAGCAGACAGTGTCTGCTGTGTCAACAGTTTTCATTGTATAGACAGTGTCTGGTCCTCCTACTCCAAACTGGAACCATCTCTCTCTGGTACGATATAGAACAGAAACATTAACTCATGTTCTGGAATGTGCTTTAGGTTTTATCACCCAAAAGACATCGTAAATCTCCTATCAGTGTTATCTCCCAGAGGCCCATCCTCAGTAGAACACACACACACAATAGTTAAGAATACTCTGTTCTGTTGAAATAAAATGGGGATTTGCAATAAAAGTATTAAACATAATCTTACAATTTTGCCACCATAATCCCCCATTTTGAGAATACTCTCAATTTAAAAGAAAATTACAAGATTTAAGAACATTCATTCACATGTAGAAAATGCATATATTCTACATAAACCAAGAAGCATTAAAAACAACAACTCATTGCATGCTCAGCCTCCTTCCAAGAAAAAGTATCCTCCAACACATTTTCTAAGCACTCTAGCAATTTGTCTGGTAAGGTCATGATACACAGTCACCTGCAAGAACCCATGAAGAAAAACTAAAAATGCATACAGTTTATTAGATTCAAAGCTATATCGTCATAGACAGTGAAAAGTACATATTTAATGCATAATGCAGTGCATGCAACAATGGAGTTTAATAAAATAAGCTTTAGTTATCCATCACACTCCAATGGTACAGCATGGTATGTTGGAAATGACTATTTCCATCCCAGAAACTAACATTAGCATATCTTGTTGGACAAATCCAGGTAGTGACTCCTAGTTAATCTGTTGGGGTTAGGGGGCAGTATTTACACGGCCGGATAAAAAACGTACCCAATTTAAACTGGTTACTACTCTTGCCCAGAAACGAGAATATGCATATAATTAGTAGATTTGGATAGAAAACACTCTAAAGTTTTTAAAACTGTTTAAATGGTGTCTGTGAGTATAACAGAACTCATATGGCAGGCCAAAACCTGAGAAGACTCCATACAGGAAGTGCCCTGTCTGACAATTTGTTCTCCTTCTGTGGCATCTCAAAAATAGCAAAAAAATTGATTTTAAACAGAGTTTCACATGCTTCGAAGTACGGTAATGGAGTATTTTGAAATTTTTTGTCACGAAATGCGCTCGCCCTTCAGATACTGACCTGAATGCACGAACAAAATGGAGGTATTTGAATATAACTATGGATTATTTGGAACAAAAACAACATTTGTTGTTGAAGTAGATGTCCTGGGAGTGCATTCTGACAAAGAACAGCAAAGGTAATCCAATTTTTCTTATAGTAAATCTGAGTTTGGTGAGGGCCAAACTTGGTGGGTGTCAAATTAGCTAGCCGTGATGGCCGGGCTATGTACTCAGAATATTGCAAAATGTGCTTTCGCCGAAAAGCTATTTTAAAATCTGACACCGCGATTGCATAAAGGAGTTCTGTATCTATAATTCTTAAAATAATTGTTATGTATTTTGTGAACGTTAATTGTTAGTAATGTTACGAACCGGCTCAGGGTTCGCAACAAAAGGGAGACAACGTGGAGACAAGGTGTATCAAAAATATATATTTATTAAATAAAGCAACTAAGAAGGTAACAATGGCATGTGTAATCAGTAATCAGTAGTGTAAGTGAGTGTGTTGCATACTTGAATGTAATAATGCAGAGTGTTGAAAGGTGCCAAAGCAAATAACCAACAAAACCACAAAACTACACAACCAAAAACAGCAAGGTGTCTGTGTGGAGAGAGTCTCCTCAATGAATGGGGAAGAGGTCCATTTATCCTGGGAAACACCTGAGCCCAGGTGTTTCCCCTTCATCTGACGACCCTTCCAACTCCGCCCACCGGCCTCCTAATAAAGAAACAAGGACAAGAGAGAATACGGCAGACAGAGTGGGAGGGTCGTCACACCCCCCCCATAAAACCGGGGACCAACAAGGACCCCGGAACAACGCACCAGCCTCTGCCTCCCAAATTGAAAAGGGGTTACGTGTTCACAGTTCCCTCTGTTACAACCAGCCTCCTCCTCCCTAGACCTCAGCAACCTTTACACAGGAAGCAACTTTTAAGAGGAAAGAAAAAAACGAGACCAGGAGGAAACAGACAGGAACGACAGAACACGACAACACCAAACAACGGTCAGTCACATAAATTTTCAGGAACAGGGCGCACGAGAGAGCGCATCAGCAATCACGTTATCAGTTCCCCGGATATGCCTCACATCTAGATGGAAGGATTGTAAAAATAAACACCATCTCATTATCCTCTGATTAGGACACATCATGGACCTGAAAAAGGTGAGAGGGTTATGGTCGTTGTAGACCACAATAGGTACTACTCCTGACCCAACATACACTTCAAAGTGTTCTAGCGCCCAAATGAGTGCTAGCGCTTCTTTTTCCATGACCGAGTAGTTCAACTGATAACGGTTAAACTTTTTGGAAAGAAACTAACAGGGCTCTCAACCCCAAATTTTCACAGACCTCTGCGTCTCAAATTTACAAGAGGTTATATTTTCACCTTCCACTTGCCCCAACCAACCTCCTTCTCCCCAGTCCTCAGCAACCTTTATATATAAGGGAAGCAACATTTAAGAGGAAAGGAGAACACAAGACCAGGAGGGAACAGACAGGAAAGTTAGAACATGACAACCCCCAACAATGATCACTCACATAACACTCAGGAACAGGGCACACAAGAGACCACATTAGCTACCAACGCAAACAACATTTCCCAACGATTCATAGTCCTAAACTCATAACGAATACGAGTACAGACTAGAGGATGTAATAAAGTCAAAAATGTCATATGCCCTACTCGTCAGTGGCCCCTGCCAATGGCACAATAACCGTTCAAATTTGCTCACAACTTAGCTGCGCCGACTTGATCAACATCATCCTCCATCTAAGGAAGAGGAAATTAATCCGGCTTAGTAACTCCGTTTACATTACGGTGGTCCGTTCCATCCGTTTTACTGACCAAGATACAGGGAGAAGCCCAACTAGAGAAAGAAGGCTCTGCTATCTTACTCTGCAGCATGTACCTGACCTCAGCATCCAGACAACGCAGTTTCTCTACAGAGACTCTATAGCACCGCTGACGAATGGGGTCAGCATTTCCAGTGTCAATATCATGCTCTATCAAGTTTGTACGTGTATGTGTCACAGAAAACAAACCTGGAATTTTCCGAATCAGAACAACCAGCTCTTTCCGCCCATCAACAGGTAGCTGAGTGAAAGGGCCATCCAAAATATCCAGTGTCTCAGAATTTTTTTAATCTACCCTGCAGTATGCAATCATCGGGACTAGGAACATTTTTTTCCTCATGCACAGACCTAGTATTAACAGAACCAAGGGAAGCAACGTTATCAGCCAAACGAACAGGTTTACCGTCCCCTATAGACACCAACTTTCTCATCAGAACATCCTCTTGGGGAAAATAACCATGTGCGACATCTCCCAACTGTTCCACAGGCACAACTTGGTCACGCAACTCTTCTAATGTGTGGTCCATCCGTGGCGCATTGTTTAGATCGGAGATGAGTACAGACAACGGAATAACAGGGAAAACAGTGAGAGACTTCTTTGTGGTATTCACATTTACCGGAGCAGGGACCATGTCACCATGGCTCATAGACCGCGTCACTGTACCCGCAGAGAACACCGCTGGGAACCTCTGCTCACTCTCATCAGGAATCCCTACAAGTGACGGTTTAGTGGAAACCACTAGAGATGGAAACACGACAGGCCACACACTCTCGCCAGCCAAGTTATTCCCAAGGATAACGTCGATACCCTCAATAGGCAACGAAGGACGCACTCCCACAACAACCTCACCTTTCACCAGTCCACAATCCAACATTAGTCTATGCAATGGAACTGACAGATTGTTCAAACCTATTCCCCTAATTAGAACACTATTCCCAGAATCAGACTCAGCAGAGAAGGGTAACACAGATTCCAACACAAACGATTCCGAGGCACCTGTGTCTCGTAGGATTTTTACTGGCACTAGGTTCTTACTTCCTAACATGGACACAAAACCCTCCGTAACGAAAGGTAAATAGCCTGGGTCAATATGAACTTTCACATGGCCCTGGGCCTGAGACAATGTTTCAGGAGTAAACTGATGTGGAACAGACGCAGCTAACGCCGTAGGCCTAGATTTAACGTTAGCACACGTACTGATTTTACCCCTAGACCTGAGAACCGGACATTCGTTTTTCCAATGACCAGAGCCTTGACAGTAGTGACACTCTTGACCAAAGTCAGTTTTACCACGGGAATCAGGCTCAACCCTAGTTGAATAAAACTCTGCCCGTGAACCAGAGTATCTCTGTGAGCGTGGTTCAAATCTCTCCGAACGCCCCCACTCACTCCAAGTACGGGGTTCTACAAAAACACTTTTGTGAGTCAAAACATATTCGTCTGCCAAAACCGCAGCTTCAGCGACAGTCTTTACTTTGCGTTCGTTAATATACGTCGCTATATAATCAGGGATTGTGTCCTTAAATTGCTCTAGCATAATCAGATCACACAGCCCTTGAAAAGTCATAACCGCAGAGGCGGAACACCAGCGATTAAACTGTGAAGATAATTTTCGCGCAAACTCAACATGAGTCTGCTTATCATCCCTTTCTAAAGTTCTAAATCGTTGGCGGTAAGCCTCAGGAACCAATTCGTAAATCTGTAACACCGCCGTTTTAACCTTATCATAACTGACACTGTCCGCTACACTAAGAGCTGCATATGCTTCCTGAGCTTTACCAGTCAGCACACACTGCAACATCAAAGTGCGATCAGAATCAGGCCAACTCCTAGCGTTAGCAACACGCTCAAACAACAAAAAGAATGTCTCAGGATCCCTTTCATTAAACTGAGGCAACAACCGTAAATTCCCAACAATGTCAAATGTGTCCGGGGCACGACCAAAAAAGGAACGATTCCTAAGTAATTCTGGGTCACCTTCCCAGAGCAAACTCTCTCCTGAGAGCTTTCCTTCCCTAACCAACTCTAGTCGCTCTTGTTGCAGCTTGATTTTAGCACGCTCGATATCCTGTTTAAATTCCAATTCCTTTTCATATTTTAACCGATCAGCAGCCAATTCCTTTTCATATTTTATACGATCGTACTCTAGCTGTAACAGAAGCAGCTCTTTCTGCTGTTCAAAAAGAAGATTACTAGGACTAACCGATGGAGCGGTAATTGGGACATATCGGGGAGACGGCGAGTCCTCAGCAGAGGCTGCCCCAGTGGTAACGTCAAGAATACCACTCTCCATCAGATTGGCCTTCAATATTAACCTAATGGAATTTTTTAGACGTTTATCACTAATTTCAATTTTGTAGTGTTCAGCAACCTTCAACAGCTGTTCTTTAGTACATAAGTCTAACAGTTAGACGCCATAGTCAGAGAGAGAGAGGAAAGGGAGAAAAAAAAATCTCACTCAACCCCTCTGAGCACATCAGACCACAACAAGAGAAAAAACAATCACACTGGTACCACAGAAAAGAGATGAGATATGGAGCTTCCCCAAAACCTACAATAACTCAACCCTAGTCTTCATGCAGATTTGCGGTGGGTAATTATGCACTGTAGCCCGCTGGCGAGGAAGTAACCCCCCAGCACGCTGGTAGATTCCACCAAGCCACGGATGTGCTCCCGAGACAACTGCTCAGTCCACAGACACCACACAAAAATAACAAACATTAACAATGCCCAACATATTCCAAAATGAAACACGTCGCTAAGCCTATCAGGGGAAAAAGACTATAGCTCCAGGTAGTAAGTTTCACTACCCTATCCAAATCTCCCACCGAGGTACACAGCTGATTCTACTCACCTCAGACCAATGTTCCAACAGCGAGTACAACAAGTGTTTCCAGGCTGGGCAGAGGCCTGAAAACTAACCAATGTACTCTCTCCAACGCAGCACACAAACAAAACAACCAAAGGCAACCAGTACTGAGCACCAAACTCAAACTAACAAACAAAGTACCTCAAGTTAACATACCTCCACGTTTTCTCCCAAACACAAGTTCAAGATCCCGGATGAGCCCCCACTTGTTACGAACCGGCTCAGGGTTCGCAACAAAAGGGAGACAACGTGGAGACAAGGTGTATCAAAAATATATATTTATTAAATAAAGCAACTAAGAAGGTAACAATGGCATGTGTAATCAGTAATCAGTAGTGTAAGTGAGTGTGTTGCATACTTGAATGTAATAATGCAGAGTGTTGAAAGGTGCCAAAGCAAATAACCAACAAAACCACAAAACTACACAACCAAAAACAGCAAGGTGTCTGTGTGGAGAGAGTCTCCTCAATGAATGGGGAAGAGGTCCATTTATCCTGGGAAACACCTGAGCCCAGGTGTTTCCCCTTCATCTGACGACCCTTCCAACTCCGCCCACCGGCCTCCTAATAAAGAAACAAGGACAAGAGAGAATACGGCAGACAGAGTGGGAGGGTCGTCACAGTAATTTAGTAAATTCACCGGAAGTTTGCGGGGGGTATGCTAGTTCTGAACATCACATGCTAATGTTAAAAGCTGTTTTTTGATATAAATATGAACTTGATTGAACAAAACATGCATGTATTGTATAACATAATGTCCTAGGAGTGTCATCTGATGAAGATCATCAAAGGTTAGTGCTGCATTTAGCTGTGGTTTTGGTTTTTGTGACATATATGCTTGCTTTGAAAATGGCTGTGTGATTATTTTTGGCAGGGTAATCTCCTGACATAATCTAATGTTTTGCATTCGATGTAAAGCCTTTTTGAAATCGGACAATGTGGTTAGATTAATGAGAGTGTTGTCTTTAAAAGGGTGTAAAATAGTCATATGTTTGAGAAATTGAAGTTATAGCATTTTTGAGGTATTTGTATTTCACGCCACGCGATTCCACTGGCTGTTGACTGGCTGTTGACTTGCCCAGGGAGGTTAAAGTAAAATGTATTCCCTTGGTGCCTAATGAACATGACCCAAGACAAGCATCATGATTCCACTATTTATAAGGCAATGCCTATAGATCAAATAGATTAGGATCAGTTTCACTCTCCAGATCAGAGTTCACCCTCTCCATTCACCAGGGCTTGTTGAGAATAGTGTCAACATCTTTAGTTCATAACAACAATCAAAACAATCAATCCCTAATACATGAATGGCTTCACTCATATAGTTATTAACATACTCAACTCAAATCAATCCTTCAGTTTTAAAAATCATTCCGTTTCCAAATCATAATTAAAAACCCAATGAATTATCCAACCAAAATTTAGAATGACATTGTTTAGTGATTCAAATTAGTCCTATCACTCAAAGTAAAAAAAACTCAATTTAACACACATCAACATTGGCAGAATGTATATACATATTAACATCCAGTATAATTATCCCATAATTCTACTATTAACTTTTTTATCACGATTATAATACAGATCAGTATCTCAATGCATTCTTAATCTAAATTACTATATTTTTATGTGGTGTAGACCTCTACCATCAACCTGATACCCCAAAAATCTAAAACAATTTTGCGCACAGTTGACCAACCCCTTCCTTCAGGCACTGATTCTTCTGGCGTCCTTTTCGTCTTCTTCAGATAGAACTATAAAGCTAAGTGGATGGCCTTGATAAGGTCCCAATTTCAATGTCTCACTTGAGTCGCCATCACCTCTACCACCCATTATGTCTTGTCCATTCGTCAACCAGTATACCAGCAACTTAAGAGAAGTTTAGAACAGATCTCTCCCCGTGGTCACTCCACGTGGACTCCTCGCACACTCCTGAGAAAAACATGAGAGAAAAGCAGTTGATAGCTTAGATTGGATGCTGTACACCAGTTGCTGGCTCGGACTCATTTCTCTCGGCAGAAGTGGTGCGGACAGGGCCGTATTGAACACCTTTGTCACTCTTCTTCAGCCAGTTAGAGGGGGGTTTGAGGTACACACACTGTTCGGTCCAATTATCTCTTCCATGCGTTAAGATACCATCTGATGTCACGTTTCATGATAACCTCGAGAGGACAGATCAGAACAACAGTTTAGTTCAGTTCATCAACTATATGATAAATTATTACTTTAACCAATTATTCTTAATACAAATGTCTTAACATATGTCAAAGAGAATAACAACACATTCTATTGAAACTATTCTTTCAAATTGGCTTATACTCCCCATCACACTGTCAACTTCATCGCAGAGCCACAGGATCAGGAAGTTAGACCTTTAACCCATCTGGAACAGAACAGAACAAACAACACAACAATACACTCCTTCACAGATCACTCCATATACTCCTACACATCACTCAAGGTGTGGAAACTTAAAACCAAAACCTCAAAAGGACGGTACCCTCCCCCATTTTGAACACATAACTCTCCATGAGAGTAATGTATAAAAAAAAACACTACTACTGGTCAAAAAATAAAACTAAATTTCAAATAACAAAATCGAATTAAAATCACTACTCTTAAGAACTCCATAAAGAAAAATTATTGTACCCATATAGTCATAGGAAAATAGACTTAAGGCAGCCTACCCTTAGTCAAAGGCAACGCCCTCTCCTTCTTCATTGGTCCAAATCACAGATATGGCTAAGAACCAGAAACTTCATCATAATTATCAATAGTACAAATGACCTGAAATCAGTATGACAAATGACCTTAAATACATCATCCAAATGGCTTTCCAATGAGGGTGATCAAACCACAATGGAAATCCCTGGGTGCCAGGGATTTCTGCTCCAGCTCGAGCTGTACCTGGCCACTGTCAGACCTGCTCCCTCGGGAGAGGAGAGCGTGAGTGCCCTCGTTTCCTGCCTGACGGGCCGAGCTCTGGAGTGGGCTAATGCGGTCTGGAATGGCCCAGACTCGGCGAGGGACCATTATCCAGAGTTCACCCGCCACTTTCGGGCCGTGTTCGACCACCCTCCGGAGGGAAGAGCGGCGGGTGAACGGCTGTTCCACCTCAGGCAGGAGAAGAGGAGCGCTCAGGACTTCGCGTTGGAGTTCAGGACCTTGGCTGCTGGGGCGGGGTGGAACGACAGGGCCCTCATAGACCACTATAGATGCAGTCTCCGGGCGGACGTCTGCAGGGAGCTGGCCTGTCGAGATGCAGCTCTATCCCTGGACGAGCTCATTGACATGTCCATTCGTTTGAACAATCTGCTGGCTGCCCGCGGGCGTTCAGAGAGGGTCCTGCCCGTTCCACCTTCGTGCACCCCCACCCCTACCCCTATGGAGGTGGGGGGGGCCGTGCCAAGGGACACCGGAGGAGCTGGCTCCTCCTGCACCAGCTGTGGTCGGAGAGGACACACGGCCGACCGGTGCTGGAGGAGCCAGTCTGCGAGTCGAGAGGGCAGGCAGAACACTTCTCGGTCACCCCAGGTGAGTCAGCACCAGATTCACCCAGAACCCCCTGTTGGTCACGTGTTCTTACCTGTTTTGTTTTCTAATTTTTTTCCCTCTTCCCAGCATAGGGCGCTAGTCGATTTAGGCGCAGCTGGGAACTTTATGGATCGTGGACTTGCCATTAAGCTGGGCATTCCGCGGGTGCCGTTAGATTCCCCCTTCCCCGTGCACTCCCTAGATAGCCGACCATTAGGGTCAGGGCTAGTCAGGGAGTCTACGGTGCCACTGGACATGGTAACGCAGGGGAATCATAAGGAACGCATTTGTTTTTTCCTTATTGATTCGCCTGCGTTTCCGGTGGTGCTGGGGGTCCCCTGGCTGGCTGGTCACAATCCCCGTATTTCGTGGAAACGGGGTTCTCCAGGGGTGGTCAGAGGAGTGTTCAGGGAGGTGTCTAGGAGTTTCCATAGGTGCCACGTCGGTGGAGAGTCCAGACCAGGTGTCCCCCGTGCGCATTCCCCCTGAGTACGCCGATTTGGCGATCGCCTTCTGTAAAAAGAGGGCGACTAAATTACCACCCCATCGACAGGGGGATTGTGCGATAGACCTCCAGGTTAACGCTGCGCGTCCCAAGAGTCACGTGTACCCCTTGTCACAGGAGGAGACAGCGGCTATGGAGACATATGTCACTGAATCCCTGGGACAGGGGTACATTCGGCCCTCCATCTCACCCGCCTCCTCGAGTTTCTTTTTTGTGAAGAAAAAGGAAGGAGGTCTGCGTCCGTGCATTGATTACAGAGGTCTAAACGCTATCACGGTGGGGTTTAGTTACCCACTACCTCTCATCGCTACGGCGGTGGAATCATTTCACGGAGCAAAGTTCTTCACAAAACTGGATCTTAGGAGCGCGTATAACCTGGTGCGTATCAAGAAGGGAGACGAGTGGAAAACCGCCTTTAGTACCCATTATGAGTACCTCGTCATGCCGTATGGGTTGAAAAATGCTCCAGCCGTCTTTCAATCCTTTGTTGACGAGATTCTCAGGGACCTGCACGGGCAGGGTGTGATAGTCTATATCGATGACATTCTGATATATTCCGCCACCCGCTCCGCGCATGTGTCCCTGGTGCGCAAGGTGCTTGGTAGACTGCTGGAGCATGACCTATACGTTAAGGCTGAGAAGTGTGTGTTTTCCAAACGAGCCGTTTCCTTTCTGGGTTATCGCATTTCCACCACGGGGGTGGTGATGGAGTGTGACCGCGTTAAGGCCGTGCGTAATTGGCCGACTCCAACCACGGTGAAGGAGGTGCAGCGGTTCTTAGGCTTTGCCAATTACTACCGGAGGTTTATCCGGGGTTTTGGCCAGGTAGCGGCTCCCATTACCTCACTGCTGAAGGGTGGGCCGGTGCGTTTGCGATGGTCGACGGAGGCGGAGGGAGCCTTCAAGAAGTTGAAGACCCTGTTCACCGACGCACCCGTGTTGGCGCACCCGGACCCGTCTCTAGCATTCATAGTGGAGGTGGACGCATCCGAGGCTGGGGTGGGTGCCGTGCTATCACAGCGCTCGGGTACGCCATCGAAACTCCGCCCATGCGCTTTCTTTTCGAAGAAGCACAGTTCGGCGGAGCGTAACTATGATGTGGGGGACAGGGAGTTGCTAGCGGTGGTAAAAGCTTTGAGGGTGTGGCGGCACTGGCTTGAGGGGGCTAAACACCCCTTTCTCATCTGGACCGACCACCGAAACCTGGAGTACATCCGGGCAGCGAGGAGACTGAATCCGCGTCAGGCAAGGTGGGCCATGTTCTTCGCCCGGTTTAGGTTCACTATCTCCTATAGACCGGGTTCCCTTAACACTAGAGCCGACGCGCTGTCCCGTCTCTATGACACGGAGGACCGGCCCATCGATCCAACTCCTATCATTCCAGCGTCTAGGCTGGTGGCACCGGTGGTATGGGAGGTGGACGCGGACATCGAGCGGGCATTAGTGTTGGAACCTGCGCCTGCGCAGGTTCCCGTGGGTCGCATGTATGTGCCGCTCGGAGTTCGTGATCGTTTGATGCGATGGGCGCACACGCTACCTACGGCGGGTCATCCTGGTGTGGCGAGGACAGTGCGGAGTCTCAGGGGGAAGTACTGGTGGCCCACCTTGGCTAAGGACGTGAGGTCCTATGTCTTTTCCTGTTCGGTGTGCGCTCAGAGTAAGGCTCCTAGGCATCTACCAAGAGGGAAGTTACAGCCCCTCCCCGTTCCACAACGGCCATGGTCGCACCTGTCTATAGATTTCTTGACAGATCTTCCCCTCTCAGGGGAACACTGCGATTCTGATGGTTGTGGATCGGTTCTCTAAGTCCTGCCGTCTCCTCCCATTGCCCGGTCTCCCTACGGCCCTGCAGACTGCGGAGGCCCTATTTACCCACGTCTTCCGGCACTACGGGGTGCCGGAGGACATTGTCTCTGATCGAGGTTCCCAGTTCACATCCAGGGTCTGGAGGGCGTTTATGGAGCGGCTGGGGGTCTCGGTCAGTTTGACCTCCGGTTTTCACCCCGAGAGCAATGGGCAGGCGGAGAGGGTGAACCAGGAGGTGGGCAGGTTTCTGAGGTCGTATTGCCAGGACCGGCCAGGGGAGTGGGCGAGGTACATTCCCTGGGCTGAGTTAGCCCAGAACTCACTTCACCACTCCTCTACTAACATGTCACCCTTTCAGTGTGTTTTGGGTTACCAGCCGGTCCTGGCACCATGGCACCGGAGTCAGACCGAGGCTCCTGCGGTGGAGGACTGGGTACAGCACTCCAAGGAGACCTGGAGAGCCGTCCAGGACTCCCTAAAGGAGGCCAGTGGACGGCAGAAGAGGAGTGCTGACCGCCACCGCAGTGAGGCACCCGTGTTCGTACCGGGAGACAGGGTCTGGCTCTCGACCCGGAACCTGCCCCTCCGCGTGCCCTGCCGGAAGCTGGGGCCGCAGTGTGTGGGGCCCTTTAAAGTCCTGAGGAGGATAAACGAGGTGTGTTATCGGTTACAACTCCTTTCCTATTACCGTATTAACCCCTCGTTTCATGTGTCTCTCCTCAGGCCGGTGGTAGCTGGTCCCCTGCAGGAAGGTGAGGTGCTGGAGGTCCCTCCACCCCCTCTGGACATCAGGGGGTCCCCGGCGTACAGCGTACGGGCCATTCTGGACTCGAGATGCCGGGCGAGGGGCGTGCAGTACCTCGTGGACTGGGAGGGGTATGGCCCGGAGGAGAGGTGCTGGGTGCCGGCGGAGGACGTCTTGGACCCATCCATGTTGACGGATTTCCATCGCCTCCGTCCGGATCGCCCTGCGCCTCGCCCTCCGGTTCGTCCTCGAGGCCGGTGTCGGCGCGCTGCGGGAGCCGCGCGTCAGGAGGGGGGTACTGTCACGATTCCCACCGACGGTGGCGCCCCCTCCTGCTCGTGTGGCGCTCGGCGGTCGTCGTCACCGGCCTATTAGCTACCACTGATTCCCTTTTTTGGTTTTCCCTTTTTTTGGTTTTGTGCACCTGTGTTTAGTGTGGTTAATTAGCGGGGCTATTTATGTTAGCTGCTCCGCTTCCGTGTTGTGCGGGATTATTTCTATGTTGACGGTTCATGTTCGTGTCGGCGCTATTTTACGCCGTTTGTACTTTCTCCCCTGTGTTTTGGAATATTTTGTTTCAGTAGTGAGTCTACATTAAATACGCCACTACCCTGTGCTCGCTGCTTCCTGTGCCTCATTCCTTCACCACGACTGCCAATCCGTTACACAATTGGAATCATTTATCACCCACAACATGCATTCAGAATGATTGCTATGGTCAAGGACTTGACAAGCAATATTACCTAAACCATCTAAACTGGAACAACCATCTGTCACAGTGTCCAACAAAGGTGGCGCCCCTCCTCGGTTGGGCGGCGCTCGTCGTCGCCGGCCTATTAGCTGCCACCGATCTATGTTTCTGTGTCTTTTGGTTTTGTCTGTCTATCCCGCACCTGTTTCGTGCCTGTCATTAGTGGGGGGTTATTTATTGTGTATTTTCAGTTTGGGTTCTCGTGCGGGATTGTTTATTGTCCACTCAGGACAGTTGTGTGTGTGGCCTGTTTCGCTGGCCTGTGTCAGCTTTATTGCCGGGCTGCGCCCCGTGCGCTTTTTTCTCGTGTTTATTTTGGGAATGTCTTTTCCCTGGCGGACTTTATTGAGCGCTCTGTGCCTTTCTGCTATTGTGTTTTTTCCCATTGCATTAAAACTCTGTTGCTCCGACCCTCTGTCTCCTGCGCGTGATTCCGCATCTCCACTGGTCCTAGAATTCCGTGACACCATCTCTGTAAATGGTGCAATAAGTCCAACCCCTTACAGATTAGTGATGAGAATTCAGAGTCTTTTCTGTGAGCCGACTCATTTTGCTCCATTCACGTGAGAGTGTCTCCCAAACAGCTCTTAGTTAATAATGCTTAAAAATCACCTAGAACCAATGTATATCCCAAAAGGTAGGCAGATCGTGAAATGTTGTTCAAATAAATTTTTACCTGGCCAAATTATTAGACATTCTCACAATTATTATGCCTTTTTTTTACGCAATGAAAAATTCACCATTGTCCAGATGCACTCTCCATGCTCTCCATGTTTCTGCAGTGAGAATTCACCCTCTATAGATAAGTTACAAAATAATGAAAGCAGTAGTAGCAGTATCCAAATGTACGGGTCTTTCACTGATGTGATTCGGTTCCTGACGTTCACCAAAAAGATCTGTTCAAAAAGAGCTGTTCGTTCGCGAACGACCCTTCACTATTACAGATTGGATTAGTTTAGAAAAGTTTTATCTTTGTATAGTATAATCAATGAATCAATGTGCATGCAGAAACATAGATACTAGAAAAAACTATTCTAAAACTCAACCTGCAACAAAGCATTCAGGGAGGAATGATAATGAGCACCCTCTCATGTCTTTTTCACTCAGAGAGTTAACTGAAATACAACAAAACCACGCTGTGTTGATTCCACTGTGAATAAAATAACACTTATTTTAGTCGCCATGTGGTGAAAATGTTAATCCCACTGGTGTTAACCCCAATAGAATCAACACTCAGTTATAACACTCACAACACTTTTTACGTTAACACCAACACTTGCTGTGCATGCTGGAGAAAACAAAGTGAGGAGAGCATAGTAATTTAGACAGACACGCACACAGCCCCACTTACAGATGTTTACACAAGTTTTCAAAATCTCACACAGATTCCCCAATCTTTACAAAGATAAACCACACACATCAATAACAACCACACACCACACACCACATAGACAAAGACACACACACACACACACACACACACACACACACACACACACACACACACACACACACACACACACACACACACACACACACACACACACACCTAGCTTTGTAGCTGTTTAATTCATGGGGCCTTGGCAGCTCTCTTTCTCTCTTCCTTCTCAATCCTCTCCCTCTCTCTTCACAATCATGTCTCTCTCAATCTTTTCCGTTTCACCTCTCTTGCTCTCTCTCGTAGCCATAGTGCGTGTGTGTTTGTGTGTTGATGCTTGTGTGTGCGTGCATGTGTTTCTGTGTGTGTGTATGTGTGTGTGTGTGTGTGTGTCCGTCCATTCAGAGCCCCTGGTAAGGCTTGTCTGCCCAATAATAAATCAGGCTTGTACTGTCGGCAAGCGTTGGCCTCTGCCTATTAGATGAGGGGATTTACTTGACAGAGCTATGGAAGTGAATACATGAATAAAAATGAATAGCAAGACCTGGCCGACTAGACACACAAACACACACACATATGCACACAAGGACAAAGATGTGTGAGGTGTGTGTGTGTTCGTGTGCATTTATAGCAGTGTGACTAATACCATTGAGTATAATTGGACATTGTGTGAATGGGCTCTTTTCCTCGACACCACCTGTCCGCCCACCACGGCCCTTTGGCCAATTAGCCAAGCCACCCCTCCGCCCTTCTTCCCCCTTGCGGACAAATCAAATAAAGATCCCTCGCAAACAAGTAGACCGGTCATATCTATCAGAGTCTCACCCCTTCACTCCCTCCATCCCTGTCAAAACATCCTCTCCAGGCATTCTTTATTTGTTCAAAGGAGTGTATTCTGGGATTCAATTAGAGAATAGCAGCGAGAGAGCCACGTCGTCCACCTTTGTGCTAAACTGGAAAAAAGAGAGAGAGAGTGGTTAGAGAGCTGGTAGTTGATGAGCCCCTGGTCAACTGTGGGTCAAGAGGCTGTGTGGCATTTTGTCCTTATATGGACGAGTGCGCTTGGTGGGGGTTGTCCTGTGGTGCCTTAATTGCAACCTGTAGGGATGCAACCATAATAAGCATACACTCACAGCAATGGATAGTTTAAAAATGGACACGCACACAAATATCAAGGCACTCTAACACACACGAGCCAGAGTATACACTAACATCAATGAGTGCACGTTGCATCACACTCAATATGCCACAATCATTCGCCATGGATATGCAGTATCCCTTTTTTGTTTTCTCATTAAGGGAATTAAGAATGGATTGCCCACCAGTCTGAAGTGAATGCTATTATGGATGAAAGTGTACTCTCTTTGTTGTTGCTGTGGTGGTTGGTGTTGTTCCTTTTTTCTCCAAATGGAATATGCTCTATCTTTGATTAGCTCGGTGCGATGGGGTTTGGGGCTACAACTTTCCACAGTAATTAAGCTGTCAATCAAAACCAATGTCTTCTGGGTAAAAATGGCGAGCCGAACTGAAACTTTTCCTAACAGGTGGCCAGGGTATATAAGCCACTGCCTATTGCTTACGCCACAATATCTGGCCTTGTTTTATTTTAGGAAGTTTGTTATTTTTCAAATGGCTTCATAACATGGCCTTAGAGTAAACTCTGTTTTTTTCATTTTGTTGTAAAGTGGGAAGTGAAGATAGGGTTTTGGAAAGTGACAAAATGTAAAAAAAAACTAAGAAAAAGAAACATTATTCTGAGTGTGGTAAATCACTTGTAGGTCTATGTATTTCTTGGCAGCAATTTGGCACAATACTTTGGTGGTATTGGCAATGCAAGTGGAAGTTCATTTTCTATGGAATGCCAAGTTATTCTCTTTTTAAAGTGTGTTTTTCTCTTTCCCTGTCCAGGTGGTGTTTCAGGCCATTCGGGGATCGGGCTATGAAGGCGACATTGCCATCGATGATGTATCAGTCACCAAAGGGAAATGCAAGCAGGAGAACTCCGTTTCCAACACAGGTATGTATGTCACAATATTACTGTAGGTGTATGGGGAAGTTGCCCCTTGACGCAGATCTTAGGTCAGAATCTGTCTATTAATCTCACCAACTCACTAAAGGCAGACACAGTCTATCACATTCTCACCATTACAAACCAAACACAGTATAGGAAGAAACTGTTCAGTTTCACCCAGACATTGTTGAGAGCTTGCCCTTTCAGAGACGTTGGCCTTTTTCCAAAGCTATACTTTATGCTGTATACTCTATGCTGTATGGTTACTTTGAAAATGTAATATGCAATAAATAAACGCTTTCTGCAACAGGTGGATGAATTTACAAATTGTTTTAAGATTTGGGGAAACCAGAGACAGAGGGATAGAAGGGGGGAATGTACTTAACCAGAGAGCAGAGACCCTAATGATGGAAACTGGTGGCAGAATGATATTAATAAGGAGAGAGATTTAAGGCGTTAGAGAAGGCGAGAGAGCAAGATATTAAGAAATATAAAGTGAGGAGAAAGAATTGCAGAATACATGTGGCATAATAATAGTAATGGGGGGAAGAGCTGCCCCCAATGGGGCAACAAAAGTGTCAGCACTCAACCATAACACTTTTTGACAATACAAAAGAACAGATTAACCGGAATGACATTTAATCTCACAGGTGGCCAAAAATAACAATCTGAAAGCCACGCCCCTACTAAGCCCCACCTCCAGTCTTCTGATCTGACCCAGTGGTTCATAGCTCAGTGACCCAACTGGTTAGTTAAAAAATAACCCAAAGTGTGTTCTGTCCACTATTTTCCCAGCACTGGGTAGCTTTTAACCTAGCATTTTTTTAGTGTAGCAAGGCACAACGCGCCTTGACCTTCATTGACACTGCTATAGGATTCCTCCATGCTACCCACACCATACAATGGCTTCATACAGCACTGACCATAACACTGACCATAATTGAAAGAGCTTTCATTGCCAATGTATAGGCAGCCACAATTGAACAACTCCACACGATGGCTTCTATTGACAATTACTTACCTCTAAGTGAGAAAGCTCTCACTGTCAATGTATTCTTGTGTCCGTTGACCACCACTGACCACAGTGATTGAATCAAGCCGGCACTAAACTGACTTGAAGCTGCCCCTGACCTCAAGCACATTCTGGGAAATAGAGATAGAGAACCATTAACATTTTGTTTGTAAATTAATGGGGGATCTTGGGAAATGGTCAATTATAAAAGATAAAGCTACTGTACTATCACAATATCGAGGGATCAAGTTAGACATACTGTAGACTATAACTGTGGAAAGAAAGTGGTGTGGTACAGTGTTGATATCTGTGTATTTTATCACTCATGAGGGTGCCCAAGTTAATATTTTCAACAGTTATGGGTGTGCCCAACATTGCTGATGGCAAATGCATTCCCCCACAGATCAAATGGGGATGTACTATAACTTAGGCGAGACAAGCGGCCTGAGTATCCAGCACATTACAAACCTCTGTGCATTGGGTCCCTTCCTTACCAAAAGCAACAGGCCAAGACAACCAAAACAAATCAAGAGACATCGGTGGGTCAGTAAATAATTAACGTGAAAACCACTCTACCTCCCCCAAAACACCTCATCTGAGAAAGCTGTGAATGAGACGAGAGCTAGTGGGGAAGAAGGGAGTTATAGCAGGGATCCTAAAGGAATACAGTGAATTATTGATGGAGGGTGTAAACAGGAAACTAGGCTATGCTAGCCCGTGTAGTTGACGCAGTGGTGCAGCTATTTTTTTATTTATTTTTATTTTACTTGGCAAGTCAGTTCAGAACAAATTCTTATTTACAATGACGGCCTACCCCAGCCAAACCCAGATGACACTGGGCCAATTGTGCACTGCCCTATGGGGCTCCCAATCACAGCCAGATGTGATACAGCCTGGATTTCAACCAGGGACTGTTGTGACACTTCTTGCACAGAAATGCAGTGCCTTAGACCGCTGTGCCGCTCAGGAGCCCAGAAAGATTAGCTGAGACAGATTAGTTATTATTGGTTAGAGGAGATTGGGTAGAGGAAAGACGCAGCCCAAACACCTGGGCAACCTGTATGTATAAGCAGACGCAACGATGAAGAATGATATAAGTGGGTAAAACAATATAGGTTGGTTTCTTGGACATACAGTAGATTAAGCCTAGTCCTGGACTATGAAACATGTTCAACAGAGATGCTCTATTTATATAGGGCCGGTTTCCAAGACACATCATTTGCCTAGTCCTGGTGTCACGTTCTGACCTGTAAAGGTGTGATTTGTTAGTGTTTAGTTTGGTCCGGACGTGGCAGGGGGTATTTGTTTTATGTGGTTCAGGGTGGTTGTGTGTATGTGTCCATGTAGAAGGGTATTTGATTTATTAGTCCAGGGTTTTGGTTATTTTTCTGTTAGTTTATTTCTATGTTCTGTCTAGTCATTTGTATTTTTATGTTTAGTTAATTGGTGTTGGGGCCTTCAGTTGGAGGCAGCTGTCTATCGTTGCCTCTGATTGAAGATCCTATAATTAGGGGTGTGTTTGTATTGTGGATTGTTGTATTCTGTTTTGTGCTTGTCACAAGACAGAACTGTTAGTGTCGTTTCTGTTAATTGTATACGTGTTTATTTTGTTTCTCCTTCTTATATATTAAAAAGAGAAGATGAGTATACACTTCCCTGTTGCGTCTTGGTCCTCCACACACGACACTCGTTACAGAACTACCCACCACAACCAGACCAAGCAACAGAAGAGGGAGCAGCCAAGGAAGCAGGAGGACTACAGGGAATCGTGGTCATGGGAGGAAATCCTGGCGGGAGAAGGTCCGTGGCGAAGGAACGGTGAGGACCGGGAGAAGTACGTTGGGACGAGGCTAGCAAGGAGGCCTGAGAGGCAGCCCCAATAAAAAAAATTGGGGGGGCACACGGGGTGGGTGGCTGGGCAAAGGATGCCCCTGAAGCCAACACCTCATGCTTATTATGGGGAGCACATGGAGTGGAGAGTGCCGAAGTACGAAGAGGTACGCAAGATCTCGCCCATGCGCACGCACAGTCCAGTGCGTGTGATCTCAGCCCCAAGCAAAGGCTGTGCTAGAGTGGGCATCCAGCCTGGAAGGAGGATGCCAGCCCAATACGTCTGGCCACCGGTACGCCTCCGAAGTCCAGGCTACAGGACACCTCTACGCACGGCGGCCATCAGGCCCCTGCATAGCCCAGTCAGCCCTGTAGCAGCACCCCGAACGTACAGGGCTACTACTGCCATCCAGCCAGGACGGGTTGTGCAGGAGGTGAGCTCAAGACTTCCAGTACTTACCCAAGGCCCGGTGTATCCTGCTCCTCGTAGAAGCCCACAGGTGCGTGTCTCCAGTCTGGCTCCTCCGAAGCCAGCACCACGCACCAGGCTTCCCGAGCGGCAGCCTAGTCCAGCTTGACCTATCCCTGCTCCCCGCACAAGCCTACAGGTGTGTCCCTAGTCTGACTCCTCCGACGCCAGCACCACGCACCAGGCTCTCAGTGCGGCAGCCCAGCCCAACTCGTCCTACTCTTGCCCCTAGCACTAGCCCTGAGGTACGTGGGCCTAGTCCGACGTCCCCTACGCCAGCCCCATGTACCAGGCCTTCAGTGCACGCGCCTCGCCCAGATGGCACAGCGACAGTCTCGCCCAGAGTGCCCAGCGTCCAGCACCTACGCCCTCCAGTCCGACGCAGCCGGAGTCGCCCTCCAGTCCGACGCAGCCGGAGTCGCCCGTAGCGAGGATCCCAAATCTGAGGTCGACAAAGAGGGACCTCGCCCCAGAGTCTGCAAAGAAGAGGGGTGAGCAAGTGGCGGAGCGAGGGATACGTCCCGCTCCAGAGCCACCTCCGTAGGGACTAGTATGCGGGAAGGGGGGAGCGTTGCAGAGGCATCGTCAGTGACGGTGGCCGCCCTCCCTTCCCTCCCATATAAGCTGGGAATTTTAATTTTTTTATTTTTGTATTTTCTTTTTGTTAGGTGCATCCGGGGTTTGCACCTTTGGGGGGGGGGTACTGTCACGTTCTGACCTGTAAAGGTGTTATTTGTTAGTGTTTAGTTTGGTCAGGACGTGGCAGGGGGTATTTGTTTTGTGGTTGTGTGTATGTGTCCATGTAGAGAGGGGTATTTGATTTATTAGTCCAGGGTTTTGGTTCTTGTTCTATGTTAGTTTTTTTCTATGTTCTGTCTAGTCATTTGTATTTCTATGTTTAGTTAATTGGTGTTGGGGCCTTCAGTTGGAGGCAGCTGTCTATCGTTGCTTCTGATTGAAGGTCCTATAATTAGGGGTGTGTTTGTATTGTGGGTAGTTGTATTCTGTTTTGTGCTTGTCACTTGACAGAACTGTTAGTGTCGTTTCTGTTAATTGTATACGTGTTTATTTTGTTTCTCCTTCTTGTATATTAAAAAGAGAAGATGAGTATACACTTCCCTGTTGCGTCTTGGTCCTCCACACACGACACCCGTTACACCTGGACTGAAGTATACTGAACAAAAATATAAATGCAACATGTAATGTGTTGGTCCCATGTTTCATGAGCTGAAATAAAAGATGACAGAAATTTTCCATACACACAAAAATATATCCCTGTTAGTGAGCAGTTCTGCCAAGATAATCCATCCACCTGACAGGTGTGGCATATCAAGAAGCTGATTAAACAGCATGTTCATTACACAGGTGCACCTTATGCTGGGGACAATAAAAGGCCACTCTAAATTGTGCAGTTTTGTCACTCAAAATGCCACAAATGTCTCAAGTTGAGGGAGCGTGCAATTGGCATACTGACTCCAGGAAATTCCACCAGAGCTGTTGCCAGTGAATTTAATGTTAATTTCACTAAATTAAGCCTCCTCCTACGTCATTTTAGAGAATTGTCCAACTGGCCTCACAACCGCAGACCACGTGTATGGCGAGTGGTTTGCTGATGTCAATGTTGTGAACAGAGTGCCCCGTGGTGGTGGGGTTCTGGTATGGGCAGGAATAAGTTACAGTGGCTTGTGAAAGTATTCACCCCCTTAGCATTTTTCCTATTTTGTTGCCTTACAACCTGGAATTAAAATAGATTTTTTTTTGGGGGGGGGGTTGTATCATTTGATTTACACAACATGCCTACCACTTCGAAGATGCAAAATAATTTTTAATTTTGAAACAAGCAAGAAATAAGACAAGAGAATTTCAGTGTGCATAACTATTCACCCTCCCAAAGTCAATACTTTGAGCCACCTTTTGCAGCAATTACAGCTGCAAGTCTATTGGGGTATGTCTCTATAAGCTTGGCACATCTAGCCACTGGGATTTTTGCCCATTCTTCAAGGCAAAACTGCTCCAGCTCCTTCAAGTTGGATGGGTTTCACTGGTGTACATCAATTTTTAAGTCATACCATAGATGCTCAAGTGGATTGAGGTCTGGGCTTTGACTAGGCCATTCCAAGACATTTAAATGTTTCCCCTTAAACCACTCGAGTGTTGCTTTAGCAGTATGCTTAGGATCATTGTCCTGCTGGAAGGTGAACCTCTGTCCCAGTCTCAAATCTCTGGAAGACTGAAACAGGTTTCCCTCAAGAATTTCCCTGTATTTAGCACCATCCATCATTCCTTCAATTCTGACCAGTTTCCCAGTCCCTGCCAATGGAAAAACATCCCCACAGCATGATGCTGCCAATACGTGAGAGGTGTTTGGTTTGCTCCAGACATAGCGTTTATATTGATGGCCAAAAGGCTCAATTGTAGTCTCATCTGACCAGAGTACCTTCTTCCATATGTTTGGGGAGTCTACCACATGCCTTTTGGCGAACACTTTAAGCAATGGCTTTTTTCTGGCCACTCTTCTGTAAAGCCCAGCCCTGTGGAGTGTACGACTTAAAAAGCAGTCCTATGGACAGATACTCCAGTCTCCGCTGTGGAGCTTTGCAGCTCCTTCAGGGTTATCTTTGGTCTCTTTGTTTCCTCTCTGATTAATACCCTCCTTGCCTGGTCCGTGCATTTTGGTGGGTGGCCCTCTCTTGGCAGGTTTGTTGTGGTGCCATATTCTTTCCATTTTTTAATAATGGCTTTAATGGTGCTCCATAGGATGTTCAAAGTTTCGGATATTTTTATATGACCCAACCATGATCTATACTTTTCCACAACTTTGTCCCTGACCTGTTTGGAGAGCTCTTTGGTCTTCATGGTGTCGCTTGCTTAGTGGTGCCCCTTGCTTAGTGGTGTTGCAGACTCTGGGGCCTTTCAGAACAGGTGTATATATACTAAGATCATGTGACACTTAGATTGCACACAGGTGGACTTTATTCAGCTAAATATGTGACTTCTGGAGGTAATTGATTGCACCAGATCTTATTTAGGGGCTTCATAGCAAAGGGGGTGAATACATATGCGTGCACCACTTTTCCATTTTTAAATTTTTTTAATTTGTTGAAATAAGTAATTTTTTTCATTTCACTTCACCAATTTGGACTATTTTGTGTATGTCCATTACATGAAATCCAAATAAAAATCAATTTAAATTATAGGTTGTAGTGCAACAAAATAGGAAAAACGCCAATGGAATGAATACTTTTGCAAGGCACTGTACGGACAACGAACACAATTGCATTTTATTGATGGCATTTTGAATGCACAAAAATACCGTGGCGAGATCCTAAGGCCCATTATGAGGCCCATTTTCTTGAAGGTATCTCTGACCAAGAGATGTATAAACGTATTCCCAGTCATTTGAAATCCATATATTAGGGCCTAATGAATTTTTATCAATTGACTGATTTCCTGATATGAACTGTAACTCAGTAAAATCAATGAAATTGTTGCATGTTGCATTTATATTTTTGTTCAGTAATACCATTTCAATGGAGATTCTTTACTGATAATGATTTTTAGTTGAGGCTAAATCTGTGTCTGGGAAAGGGGCCAATATTGTATAGACTACCAGTCAAAAGTTTGGACAAACCTACTGCCGCCACTTGGGCTTCCAAGTAGCGCAGCGGTCTAAGGCGCTGCATCTCAGTGCAAGAGGAGTCACTACAGTCCCTGGTGTGAATCCAGGCTGTATCACATCCAGCAGTGATTGGGAGTCCCATAGGTTAGTGCGCAATTGGCCCAGCATCGTCCGGGATAGGCCGTCATTGTAAAATAAGAATTTGTTCTTAACTGACTTGACTGGTTAAATTGAAATCTAAAAATACTAATTCAAGGGTTTTTCTTTATTTGTACTATTTTCTACATTGAAGAAACTATGAAATAACACATATGGAAGAAATAATATTGTAACCAAAAAGTATTAAACCAAATCAAAATATATTTTATATTTCAGATTCTTCAAAGTAGCCACCCTTTGCCTTGATGACAGCTTTGCACACTCTTGGCATTCTCTCAACCAGCTTCACGAGGTAGTCACCTGGAATGCATTTCAATGAACAGATGTGCCTTCTTAAAAGTACATTTGTGGAGTTTCTTTCCTTCTTAATGCGTTTGAGCCAATCAGTTGTGTTGTGACAAAGTGTGTGTGGGGGGGGGGGGGGGGGGTATACAGACGATAACCCTATTTGGTAAAAGACCAAGTCCATATAATGGTGAGAACAGCTCAAATAAGCAAAGAGAAACAACAGTCCATCTTTACTTTGAGACATGAAGGTCAGTCAATACTTTGGACACTAACAAACCTCCAAACAAGTTTCAATGCCATACAACACTTCTTCCGTGGCATCCAACTGCTCTTAAATGCTAGTAAAATTAAATGCATGCTCTTCAACCGATTGCTGCCCGCAACCGCCCGACTAGTATCACTACTCTGGACGGTTCTGACTTAGAATATGTGGACAACTACAAATACCTAGGGGTCTGGTTAGACTGTAAACTCTCCTTCCAGACTCACATTAAGCATCTCCAATCCAAAATGAAATCTAGAATCAGCTTCCTATTTCGCAACAAAGCCTCCTTCACTCATGCTCCCAAACATACCCTCGTAAAACTGACTATCCTACCGATCCTTGACTTCGGCGATGTCATTTACAAAATAGCCTCCAACACTTTACTCAGCAAATTGGATGTAGTCTATCACAGTGCCATCCGTTTTGTCACCAAAGCCTCATATACTACCCACAACTGCGACCTGTATGCTCTCGTTGGCTGGCCCTTGCTACATATTCGTCGCCAAACCCACAGGCTCCAGTTCATCTATAAGTCTTTGCTAGGTAAAGCCCGGCCTTATCTCAGCTCACTGGTCACCATAGCAACACCCACCCGTAGCACGCACTCCAGCAGGTATATTTCACTGGTCATCCCCAAAGCCAACACGTCATTTGGCCGCCTTTCTTTCCAGTTCTTTGCTGCCAATGACTGGAACAAATTGCAAAAATCACTGAAGCTGGAGACTTATATCTCCCTCACTAACTTTAAGCATCAGCTGTCAGAGCAGGTTACCGATCACTGCACCTGTACACAGTACATCTGTAAATAGCCCACCCAACTACCTCATCCCCATATTGTTATTTTTTTTATTTTTCTGCTTTTTTGCACCCGTATCTCTACTTGCACATTCATCATCTGCACATCTATCACTCCAGTGTTAATGCTAAATTATTATTATTTCGCCACTATGGCCTATTTATTGCTTTACCTCCCTAATCTTACTACATTTGCACACAATATACGTTGATTTTTCTATTGTGTTACTCTCTGTACGTTTGTTTATCCCATGTGTAACTCTGTGTTGTTGTTTTTGTCGCACTGCTTTGCTTTATCTTGGCCAGGTCACAGTTGTAAATGAGAACTTGTTCTCAACTGGCCAACCTGGTTACATAAAGGTGAAATTCCCAAAATGTTAAATGAAAAAATATTTCAAGAACGTTGAAAGTTTCTTCTAGTGCAGTCATAAAAACCATCAAGCGCTATGATGGAACTAGCTCTCATGAGGACTGCCACAGGAAAGGAAGACACAGAGTTACCTCTGCTGCAGAGGATAAGTTCATTAGAGTTACCAGACTCAGAAATTGCAGCCCAAATAAATGCTTCACAGAGTTCAAGTAACAGACACAACTCAACATCAACTGTTCAGAGGAGACTGTGTTAATCAGGCCGTCATGGTCGAATTCATGCAAAGAAACCACTACAAAATGACACCAGTAAGAAGAGACTTGCTTGGGCCAAGAAACATTGGTCTGGAGTCCAAATTGGAGACTTTTGGTTCCAACCGCCGTGTCTTTGTGAGACCCGGTGTGGTTGAACGGATGATCTCTGTATGTGTATTTTCCACAGTAAAGCATGGAGGAGGAGGTGTTATGGTGTGTGGGTGCTTTGCTGGTGACACAGTCTAGGATTTATTTAGAATTCAAGGCACACTTAACCAGCATGGCTACCACATAATTCTGCAGCAATACGCCATCCCATGTGGTTTGGGCTTAGTGGGGCTTTCATTTGTTTTTCAACAGAACAATGACTCAACACACCTCCAGGCTGTGTAAGGGCTATTTTACCAATTAGGAGAGTGATAGAGTGCTGCATCAGATGACCTGGCCTCCGCAATCCCCCGACCTCAACCAAATTGAGATGGATTTGGATGAGTTGGACCGCATTCCAGATGAAGCTGGTTGAGAGAATGTAAAGAGTTTTCAAAGCTGTCATCAAGGCAAAGGGTTGCTATTCTGACTGTGATTAGAGCGATGTTGATGGTGAGCCATGATGCCAGCAGATTACAGATGGCCTTTGCCGATCGCTCATCATCTTCATCCATCAGTGACTTGATCGCTTGAATAATCTTGCTTAAAATCGAATACAATGTAAAAATGTGCAGCATACAATGAAGACCAGCAGTAGATTTATTTAAGCATTATTTTTTGCATTATTAGGTCTACTCTACAGTATTGTAGCCTGCTGTAACTGTTCATTTTCCTGGGCTTTCGCGTTTGGCGTAACACAGGCATCTGATGATAGTGTTTGCGAATAGCACTATCCGTGACCATAATCCCCAAGTCTAACAGTATTTTTTAAATGTTTCCAGTAGATTTTCCGTTCCTCCTGAAAACCAGAATTTGCTCACTTAAATGAATAAAGATCCTGATCATGGTGCTACAGTATGTTGTTACAGCCCGATTAGCAGCATAATCAAAGTGAGGACAATTGGCGATCTGCTGTATACTTATGGCCTATTGTAACCTGAAAGTCACACCTTTCCAGTACTCCTCACCCCGCCCTAAACTCCACCATTAACACAGTTACCATTCAAAAACAAGCTGTTTGTCAAAAAAATGACATTGCGACCAAACAGAACAGACATAGTGGACATAGTTTTCATCAATCCAGCTTCTTTCTATGGTACCACCCATTCCAGGGTAGGACTGTAACCACCAGAGGACTTGAAAATGAGCCGGAGCAGAGAGGATCACCAAAACTAAAGGTATTTGGTTTCAGTGTATTTTCTTTAAAACAATTCTATATAGCCTATCAATGCGTAAGCATACTGTGTAATAAAATCGATAATTGTGCACTAAAAACGTGAATGTGTTTTTGCAGAGCATACAACCATGCCGACAACTGTCCGTGGAGATCAGTGGAAAAAGGGCTGGACAACGGGCCGCACCGAAAAAAACACATGATTCCCAAGAAAGCGGTTAGTTTTGCTAGATTCTTAAAATGTGTTTTTGTACGCAGCATTTGTGTGTTGGAGTCACTTTTATTTCTTAATTGGTTTACTGTTTCTATCATAGGCCACTCTAAACGATCGGAGCTCAGGGCGGTACCATATTTTGCTCATCTGATGAAGGTGCACATGGATCAGATTCAAACTTTGAAGACCGAGCTCGAGTCATTTAAGTCAGACCAGCAGAAAGATAAACATTATCGGAGGGCAGAGATACGGGCGACAGCTGATGCATTGGTCCAGAGCCAGGCGGCATTGGCCGGAGAGACAGGCGGAGAATGAAGCGTTGAAGAGGGCGAGGAACGAGATGGAGTCACAATCCATGCCAGGCACACCTGTGAGCTCTGGAACTCCACCTCCGACAGCCAGAGTCAACATACCTGGTGGGTTTGTCAGGTCGTCGGTTCACCCTGACATTTCCATTCCTCTTCTGACAACAGAACTTGACAAACTGCTCACCAGGCACAGCAAGGGCCAAGGATGTGTAACTGAAGAGAGATACAACAAGTGGACACAGAATACCAACTGGGATGGATCCCGAGGCAAATGTGGCTTACCAGTGAACCTCCGGCTGTTCATCATTAATACTGTCTCAGAAGTTTCTGTCTATGACTGATGCAACCTGAAAAAGCATTAAAGACAGAGTTAATGAGTACTTGAGGTCACCAAGAAAGTCTGGATATGAACCGCTCTCCCTTATGTAAGGAATTAGGCACTTTACCATGATTACTATGAACTCTAGGCTATGTTTACTTTTCAGACTGCACAGTAGCCTAACAAACATACGCATTTTGAAATTGTAAAAAATAAAAATAAAAATTCTGTAACCTATTTCTACCAGATAGATCCTGTGTTTTTGGGTGATGGCCAATATTAAAAACAGTCAAATGCATTTGTGAATTCAATTGCTTTATTGTTTAATTATTTAAGGCTGCTTTCTCTTCTCTGTGCTGGAGTTCTAAGAATAAAGTAGGCTAAATATGCATAAATAAGGCAACAAATTGTTGCTGACTGAAACTCCCAAAGTCATCCAATTGTTATCAACATATTTATGCAACGTTTGGCGACGTGGACCCCCGACATCTATTAAAAATTAATTCCCCAACTGAATAATGAGGAAATTAGCAAATGTCATTAATTTGTTATAATAGGATTTGAAGCAATAGCCTTCCCATGTGTGGTCAACTATTTCAGCACTGTTTTGTGCTGCCCTGGGGACTGGTCTTGATAAATCAATAAGATTTTTATTTTCAATGAATCTCTGTTTGGGTTTTGGTTAGCCTAGAATTAGGGTGTGGAAATGTTAGGATACAATCGCAGTCACTTAGTAGCCTACTCCCTACCGGTCACATTATACAGCGCCATATTTTCCTAAACCATTTTCTTGGAATAGAAGCACCATAATATTAATCAAATTAACCCCATATACTATGTTCTTACAAAAAACATTTTAAATTCTCTAGTACAGCCAATATTAAAAACAGTCAAATGCTTATCAAAGATGCCCACTGGTGGTCAAACTAGCACTAACTAGCATTAATGGCAACAATGGCTGACACTTAAATAACGTGTTATAGAATTATGCGGCAGCCCGCAAGGTTTGTTGCGGTACGACGCAACTTTTAAAGAAAGAACCACTGTACTTCATGTTTGAGTTTTTGCTTGTAAGCAGGAATAAGGAGGATAGAGGTATGGTCAGATTTTCCAAATCGAGGGTGAGGAAGAACTTTGTATTTATCCTCTTGCTGGGGTCAAGTAAAATTAAGACAGTTTCTACAATTTTAAAAACATTAAAATACATTCAATAATTTCACAACACACTGTGTGCACTCAGGCCCCTACACCACCACTACCACATATCTACAGTACAAAATCCATGTGTACGTGTGTGTAGAGTGCATATGTTATCGTGCGTGTGTGTGTGTGTATGTGTGTGTCTGTTCCTATGTACAGTGAGAGAAAAAAGTATTTGATCTCCTGCTGATTTTGTACGTTTGCCCACTTACAAAGAAATGATCAGTCTATAATTTTAATGGTAGGTTTATTTGAACAGTGAGAGACAGAATAACAACAAAAAAATCAAGAAAAACGCATGTCAAAACTGTTGTAAAATGATTTGCATTTAAATGAGGGAAATAAGTATTTGACCCCTCTGCAAAACATGACTTAGTACTTGGTGGCAAAACCCTTGTTGGCAATCACAGAGGTCAGACGTTTCTTGTAGTTGGCCACCAGGTTTGCACACATCTCAGGAGGGATTTTGTCCCATTCCTCTTTGCAGCTCTTCTCCAAGTCATTAAGGTTTCGAGTCTGACGTTTGGCAACTCGAACCTTCAGCTCCCTCCACAGATTTTCTATGTGATTAAGGTCTGGAGACTGGCTAGGCCACTCCAGGACCTTAACCTGTTTAGGATAGGGGGCAGTATTTTCACGGCCGGATAACAAACGTACCCGATTTAATCTGGTTATTACTCCTGCCCAGAAACTAGAATATGCATATAATTATTTGATTTGGATAGAAAATACCCTAAAGTTTCTAAAACTGTTTGAATGGTGTCTGTGAGTATAGCAGAACTCATATGGCAGGCCACGCACCAGGCCTCCAGTGCATCAGCCCAGTCCAGCTCGTCCTACTCCTGCTCCTCGCACTAGCCCCGTGGTGCGTGTCCTTAGTCTGGCGCGTCCTAAGCCAGCCCCATGCATCAGGCCTTCAGTGCGCAGTCCCCGTCCAGAGCTTCCGACGACAGTGCCTCGTCCAGAGCTTCCGGCGACAGTGCCTCGTCCAGAGCTTCCGGCAACAGTGCCTCGTCCAGAGCTTCCGGCGACAGTGCCCCGTCCAGAGCTTCTGGCGACAGTGCCCCGTCCAGAGTGTCCGGCGACAGTGCCCCGTCCAGAGCTTCCGGCGACAGTGCCCCGTAGAGAGACAGCCCACAGTCCGGAGCCGAGAGAGTCGCCCTACAGTCCGGAGCCGAGAGATTCGCCCTACAGTCCGGAGCCGAGAGAGTCGCCCTACAGTCCGGAGCCGAGAGAGTTGCCCTACAGTCCGGAATCAGCACAGCGAGAGTCGCCCTACAGTCCGGAATCGGCGCAGCGAGAGTCGCCCTACAGTCCGGAATGGGCGCAGCGAGAGTCGCCCTACAGTCCGGAATGGGCGCAGCGAGAGTCGCCCTACAGTCCGGAAGCGGCGCAGCCAGAGACGCGCTTCAGCCCGAGGTCTACAGCGACACGCTTCAGCCCGAGGTCTACAGCGAAGCGCTTCAGCCCGAGGTCTACAGCGACGCGCTTCAGCCCGAGGTATTCAGCGGGAGTGGACAGGTTAGGTGGGGGACTAAGGCCAGAGCCTGAGCCACCTCCACAGTAGGAGGATTGGGGAGGGGGGGTGTAGCACTGGAACTGTCGGTGACGGTAGCCACCCTCCCTTCCCTCCCTTTAGTTTGGGGGGTTTATTTTGTGTTTATTTTTGTTGTGTGAGGTGCATCCGGGGTCTGCACCTTTTGGGGGGGGGGGGGGTACTGTCACGTCCTGACCAGTAAAGGGGTTATTTGTTATTATAGTTTGGTCAGGACGTGGCAGGGGGTATTTGTTTAAAGTGTTTCGGGGTTTGTTGGGCTATGTGTTTATGTAGAGGGGTGTTCGTTTAAAGTGTTCCGGGGTTTTTGGTTATCCTGTTATGGATAGGGGGCAGTATTTTCACGGCTGGATAAAAAATGTACCCGATTTAATCTGATTATTACTCCTGCCCAGAAACTAGAATATGCATATAATTATTAGCTTTGGATAGAAAACACTCAAAAGTTTCTAAAACTGTTTGAATGGTGTCTGTGAGTATAACAGAACTCATTTGGCAGGCCAAAACATGAGAAGATTCTGTTCAGGAAGTACCCTGTCTGACCATTTCTTCCCCTTGTTGATTCTCTCTATCCATTACAAAGGATCTCTGCTGTTACGTGACACTTCCTACGGCTTCCATGGGCCCTCAGAGCCCGGGAAAAAGCTGAATGACGTAATTCAAAGCCCTGGCTGAAACACACGAGCGCTTTTGCTAAGTGGTCTATCAGCAGACAAAAGGCTTAGGCACGTGCCCGAGTCGACCCCGTGATGTATTTTCTTTCGGCTGTTTACCTAATTGCAGATTCCCGGTCGGAATATTATCGTTTTTTAATGAGAAAAATGGCATAAAAATTGATTTTAAACAGCGGTTGACATGCTTCGAAGTACGGTAATGAAATATTTAGAAATCTTTTGTCACGAAATGCGCCATGCGCACGACCCTTATTTACCATTGGGATAGTGTCTAGAACGCACGAACAAAACGTCGCTGATGGAACATAACAATGGATTATTTTGGACCAAACCTACATTTGTTATTGAAGTAGAAGTCCTGGGAGTGCATTCTGACGAAGAACATCAAAGGTAATCAAACTTTTCTAATAGTAAATCTGATTTTGGTGAGTGCTAAACTTGGTGGTTGTGTAAATAGCTACTGAGAATATTGTAAAATGTGCTTTCACCAAAAAGCTATTTTAAAATCGGACATATCGAGTGCATAGAGGAGTTCTGTATCTATAATTCTTAAAATAATTGTTATGTTTTTTGTGAACGTTTATCGTGAGTAATTTAGTAAATTCACCGGCGGTTTGTGGGGGGGTATGCTAGTTCTGAACGTCACATGCTAATGTAAAAAAGCTGGTTTTTGATATAAATATGAACTTGATTGAACAAAACATGCATGCATATTATAACATAATGTCCTAGGGTTGTCATCTGATGAAGATCATCAAAGGTTAGTGCTGCATTTAGCTGTCTTCTGGGTTTTTGTGACATTATATGCTAGCTTGAAAAATGGGTGTCTGATTATTTCTGGCTGGGTACTCTGCTGACATAATCTAATGTTTTGCTTTCGCTGTAAAGCCTTTTTGAAATCGGACAGTGTGGTTAGATTAACGAGAGTCTTGTCTTTAAAATGCTGTAAAATAGTCATATGTTTGAAAAATGGAAGTTTTCGGATTTTAGAGGAATTTGTATTTCGCGCCACGCCCATCATTGGATATTGGAGCAGGTGTTCCGCTAGCGGAACATCTAGATGTAAGAGGTTATGTTCTATGTTAGTATATTTCTATGTTCTGGTCTAGTCTTTTTAGTTCTATGTTTAGGGTTAATAGTTTGACCTTCAATTGGAGGCAGCTGTTCTTCGTTGCCTCTGATTGAAGGTCCTATATAGAGGGGTGTTTTTGTAATGGGTTTTGTGGGAAGTTGTTTTTGCATTGCTGTGTGTAGCCTACAAGACTGTTTGTCGTTCGTTCGTTTTGTTGTTTAAGTATTCAATAAAAGTAAATATGAGCACTCAACCCGCTGCGCCTTGATCTACTCTATACGACGACCGTTACAATTGGGGTAAGGGAATATAGGATTTTGAATGGGAATCAATTGCTTGGTCCCCACAAGGATAGTAAAACAAACGTGTGTGTGTGTGTGTGTGTGTGTGTGTGTGTGTGTGTATCTGCATTTGCATGCTATCTGACAAAAGGAGAGGAAGGGTTGTAAATGTCTCCTGAACTGTAGGTGCTTTGTGATTCTATTTCTTTGAATCCCTATGTTTACTCAGAGTACCAAAAAAGCAGTAACATACATACATTTTTATAAAAGCACAGTACATCATCTGTCCTATGAGCTTTGAATTTCCTGCCCAACACAACAGCTATTCTTTGAAAGGGTTTGGTGTAGAGATCTTCATGTCGAACAAGGGGCGAACAGTTTGATGATGACATCAATGGGCAAATTGTCTCTTAGATGCTACCTCAAAGCACTTATGACACGCATCCAATCTCCATTGTGAATCCTGCCTCTGAAGTGATAAAAAGCCTTACTCCCCTCATTCCACTCTCAGGCTTTTAAAGTTCCAGATGTGGTTTTAGTACCGCATCTCCTCACATGTTCTCTCCTCATAACATCTTGGGATTGAGTTGCAATATCTCACAAGGCTTTACTTTTAATTTCTCCCATATATTTTTCACATATGGATTACTAGACTAGATAAAAGTATTGTACAGTAACTAACTGCCAAAAGGTTTCAGCTCTTGAACTCTTTACAATCAATGTGACTTGTTGGTTGTGGTCAATAGTCTATTGTGCTCCGACCATTTAGTTTGTTCTGTTTTTTTTCCACAGTTCTGATCGGAGGAGCCCCGGCGCTGTGCTCGCACCCATTGGCCGCCTCGCTGACCTTCGCCCTCTGCTCCTATCTACTGCTGCTCTACAGATGATGAGCGCAACTCACAGCGTCCACCTTTCTGTTTTCATCTCCACCCCTGTTTTCATCGCCAATCCATCCTTCATATCCTTCCCATTCCACCCTGGCTAAGCTTGTACCTCTTCTTGTACCACTTCTTCTCTCTCATTCTTCTTTTCCACACTCACACTTTTACTGTCTTATGCTGCTGTTTTCTCCAGTCATACTCATGTCCTTGTGACCTTTGACACCCAATATCCAACCCCTCACAGCAGACATTCACCCAGCTTCATACTTCTCTTCACTTTCTCACTCTTCATCTACTCTTTCCCAACCCCGTATTCCTGGGACACAAGTGTCAGACACTCTACCAAAGATGACGAAGGACAAAATAAGAAATATGGGAGACCACCCCTCCCCCCTGTTTTTGAACCCTCCTCCTCGCCTCCTTGGGCTAGGTGCCAGGTAGTTGCCGCATCACGAAGGCAGACTGAGTGACTGACAGAGAAAGAAAGATAGAAAGAAGCTCCCACTTGCCTCTCCTCTACCAGTCGCTGCAGTAGGACCTGCGTTAGATTGTACGTATACATTTCTCTATATAATATATATTACAAAAGTTTAAATAACATTTAAGTGAAGAAAAACACTCATGGACATGGATGACTTTACAGGCTACGACAAAGCGAAACTAAAGAAGCACAAATTTATACAATCTATTCTTTCTTTCTTTTCCAAAGAAGTGTTGTATTTTTACTGCATGAGGCTTGATTCATATCGTTCAGCGATAAAAGGGAACCTCCCACTGGGCAAAAACTCGTTCAATTCATGTTATTTCCATGCCATTTCAACTCCCAAAATCAATGTGATGACATTTAATCAACGTGGAAAACTAATTGGATTAGCAAAAAGTCATCAATGTAAGGGCATTTAAAAAAAAAAACTTTTAACCTAAACCCAAAAAGTGGAATTATTTTGTTGATTTCCCGTTTAATTCACGTTAGTTGACAACTCAAGCAAATGTAAATCAAAACTATAAGTTGAACTGACATCTATACCCAGTGGGCTTGTTCATACAAAACAAAAATATAAACGCAAAATCAAATCCAAATCAAATTTTATTTGTCACGTGTTTTGCTAATGTTATTGCGGGTGTAGCAAAATGCTTGTGTTTCTAGCTCCAACAGTTCAGTAATATCTAAGAAGTAATACCAAACAATTTCACAACAATACACGCAATACACACCAATCTAAGTAAAGGAATGGAATTAAGAATATATAAATATATGGACGAGCAATGTCAGAGCGGCATAGACTAAGATACAGTAGAATAGAATAGAATACTGTATACACATATTAGATGAGCAATGCAAAATATGTAAATATTATTTAAGTGACTAGTGTTCCATTATCAAAGTGACCAGTGATTTCAAATCTATGTATATAGGGCAGCACCCTCTAATGTACTAGTGATGACTATTTAACACTCTGACGGCCTTAAGATAGAAGCTGTTTTTCAGTCACTCTGTCCCAGCTTTGATGCACCTGTACTGACCTCGCCTTCTGGATGATAGCGGGGTGAACAAGCAGTGGCATGGGTGGTTATTGTCCTTGATGATGTTTTTGGCCTTCTGTAACATCAGGTGCTGTTGGTGTCCTGAAGGGCAGGTAGTTTGCTGCGGTGATGCATTGGGCAGACCGCACCACCCTCTGGAGTGCCCTGCGGTTGCGGGCAGTGCAGTACCAGGCGGTGATACAGCCTGACAGGATGCTCTCAATTGTGCATCCGTAAAAGTGTGCCTTCTTCACAACACTGTCTGTGTGGGTGGGCCATTTCAGTTTGTCAGTGACGTGTACACCCAGGAACTTGAAGCTTTCCACCTTCTCCACTGCAGCCCTGTCGATGTGGATGGGAGGGTGCTCCCTTTGTTCACAACCAGCTCCTTTGTTTTGTTGACAATTGGTGGGAGGTTATTTTCCTTGCAACACACTCCCAGGGCCCTCACCTCCTCCCTGTAGGCTGTCTTGTCATTGTTGGTAATCAGACCTACTACTGTTGTGTCGTCTGCAAACTTGATGAATTAGTTGGACGTGTGCATGGCCACGCAGTCATGGGTGAACAGGGAGTACAGGAGGGGGCTGAGCACACATCCTTGTGGGGCCCCAGTGTTGAGGATCAGCAAAGTGGAGGTGTTGTTTTCTGGGGGCGGCCTGTCAGAAAGTCCAGGAACCAGTTGCACAGGGCGGGGTTCAGACACAGGGCCTCAAGCTTAATGATGAGCTTGGAGGGTACTATGGTGTTGAATGCTGAGCTATAGTCAAAGAACAGCATTCTTACATAGGTATTACTCTTGTCCAGATAGGATAGGGCAGTGTGCAGTGCGATGGCAATTGCATCGTCTGTGGATCTACTGGGGCGGTAAGGAAATTGAAGTGGGACTAGGGTGTCCGGTAAGGTAGAGGTGATATGATCCTTGACTAGTCTCTCAAAGCACTTCATGATGACAGAAAAGAGTGCTACGGGGCGATAGTAATTTACCTTTGCTTTCTTGGGTACAGAAACAATGGTGGACATCTTGAGGCATGTGGGGACAGCAGACTGGGATAGGGAGAGATTGAATATGTCCGTAAACACTCCAGCCAGCTGGTCTGTGCTCTGAGGACACAGCTAGGGAGGCCGGCAGCCTTGCGAGGGTTAACGAGCTTAAACGTCTTATTCACATTGGCCACAGAGAAGGAGAGCCCACAGTCCTTGGTAGCGGGCTGCGTCAGTGGCACTGTGTTATCCTCAAAGCGGGCGAAGACGGTGTTTAACTTGTCCGGAAGCAAGACGTCGGTGTCCGCCACATGGCTGGTTTACCCTTTGTAGTCCATGATTGTCTGTAGACCCTGCCACATACGTCTCATGTCTGAGACGTTGAATTGCGACTCCACTTTGTCTCTATAATGACATTTTGCCTGTTCGATTGCCTTACGGAGGGAATAACTACACTGTTTGTATTCGGCCATATTCCCAGTCACCTTGCCATGGTTAATGCAATGATTTGCGTTTTCAGTATAATGTGAATGCTGACATCTATCCACGGTTTCTGGTTAGGGTAGGTTTTAAAAGTCCCAGTGGGTACAACATCTCCTATTCACTTCCTGGTAAACTCAGTCACCGTATCAGTGTATTCGTCAATGTTATTCACGGAGGCTACCCGGAACATATCCCAGTCCGTGTGATCAAAACAATCTTGAACCGTGGATTCCGATTGGTCAGACCAGCATTGAATAGTCCTTAGCATGGGTACTTTCTGTTTGAGTTTTTGCATATAGGAAGGGAGGAGAAAAATGGATTCGCGATCAGATTTGCCGAAAGGAGGGTGGGGTAGGGCCTTGTAGGCATCTTGGAAGTTGGAGTAACAGTGGTCAGGTGTTTGAGTAACGTGAGTACTACAGTCAATGTGTTGATAGAACTTAAAGGGGAATAGACACAGCTGTGACTATAACCAAAGTGAATTATCTTGGGAAGTAATACAGTTGGCATTTGATTGTGAGGTATTCTAGGTCGGGTGAACAAATGGACTTGAGTACGTTATCACGAAACATACACCCTCACCCTTCCTCTTCCCGGAGAGATATTTATTCCTGTCTGTGCGATGAACTGAGAACCCAACTGGCAGTACGGACTCAGTACGGACAGTATATCCCAAGAGAGCCATGGTTCCATGAAACAGAGTATGTTACAATCCCTGATGTCTCTCTGGAAGGAAATCCTCGCCCTGAGCTCGTCAACTTTATTATATAAAGACTGAACATTGGCGAGTAATATACTCGGAAGCAGTGGGTGGTGTGTGCGCCTCCTAGGTCAAACTAGAAGTCCACTCTGAGTACCTCTTCTCTGCCGGCGATGTTTTGGGTCAGCCTCTGGAATCAGTTCAATTGCCCTGAGGGGTATGAACAAAGGATCCGGTTCGGGAAAGTTGTAATGCTTGTGAGTTACCGCTGCTCTGATGTCTTCCCGGCTGTATGTAATAAGACAAAAAAATTATGGTCTAATAATGTAAAAAAAATACTGCGACGTGTCCTAAAAGCTAGAAGCCCTATCAGTCAACGCCTTTTTGTCCATATGCAACAATTTCAACGATTTTACTGAGTTACAGTTCATATAAGGAAATCCGTCAATTGAAATAAATTCTTTAGGCCCTAATCTGTAGACCCCACCCACTGGAGAGCCAGGCCTAGCCAATTAGAATATATTTTTTCCCACAAAAGGGCGTTGTTATAGACAGAAATACTCCTCAGTTTCATCAGCTGTTCGGGTGGATTGTCTCAGACGATCCCGCAGCTGAAGAAGCTGGAGTGGTCTGCGGTTGTGAGGCCGATTGGACATACCACCAAATTCTCTAAAACAATGGAGACATCTTATGGTAGAGAAATTAACAATAAATTATCTGGCAACATTTCTGGTGGACATTCCTGCAATCATCATGCCAATTGCACGCTTCCTCAAAAGTTGAGACATCAGTGGCATCTGATCATCAGATGTGGCATCAGTGACATCATATTTTAGAGTGGCCTTTTATTGTCCCCAGCACAAAGGGCACCTGTGTAATGATCATGCTTTTTAATCAGCATCTTGCTATGCCACACCTGTCAGGTGTATGGATTATCTTGGCTAAGGAGAAATGCTCAGTAACAGGGATGTAAAACAAATTTGTGCACAAAATGAGAGAAATAAGCTTTTTTGTGCGTATGGAACATTTCTGGGATCTTTTATTTCAGCTCATGAAACATGGGACTAACACTTTACATGTTGCGTTTATATTTTTGTTCAGTATATATATACACAAAATATGGACATCAAGCTATGTGTGCCTCTAAGATTTGTCTCCATAATTTTCCTAACTGAAAGCACTTGTAAAAAAATGGGTGTGGACACTTGATTTCTGATGTCAAGTGCATTTTGGCTATGTTTTTGTTATCGCCAATAGTCCCATTGTAGTGGCTACCTTGATCCATACTGCATTTCAAGCTCATGAGAAGCATGTCAAGCTTGTTTAACAAATACAGTATATATATATGTTAATATGATCTGGGAGCCATCTTGTGTGATCCTACCTCACACTTTTAGGCTTTAACTGTAACAACAGCTCATGTCATAGCGTAGCTGCTCTCCAACATTTTGGGGAATTTTGTCCTCTCAGGTCAAGTCTTGAGCTAACATGGAATCACTGGGGGGGTCAGGTGTCAACTCAGTCTGTGTCCAATGTGGTGTTTATGTGCTACTCAGAACTAGGAAACGCTGAAATATCAAACTTGCAAATTCGGGGTAGAACGGTGCTTTATTTACCACTTTGGAAGCTCATTTTGAATGGTTTAGCACATCTGAAGCACATTAGGGCAATTTTTTCTGTCCCAAGTTTCTTTCAGAGTTTGCGATAATTCTGGTAGCACATGAATGCAGCTTACTGGCTTGCCGACTACCCATCTCCCATCAATTTATCATGTGAGCTGTGCATTTTGTAAGCATTTCTTATGAAGCATCGACCATTTGTTAACTCCAACTCACAACCATATTTAATGTATATTTACAACTATCTGTAGGTATAGGCAGGAGATATTCAAGGTGGAAATGCATCGGAATCAGATGCAACTGAAAAATATTGAGCAAACTACTTCATCACATGATTTTAAATGATAACAGAACATTAGGACATTTAAACTAATATTCTTTGTGACTAAATGTTTTTAACCCCAAAGAATTTAGAGACTTGGTCCAATTGATGATGATTCATTTGTGGTTTCTACACACATCTATTTGGCAATTATGGATATGACAGCAAATTTCAACACTAAACCCATATAAACCCATAATATCAAGCTAAATCAATTTGAGACCACACACATTCCTGTCCATGGTCTTGTGCTTTACTAGAAAATGAATGGACGTTGTCTTTCACACTCATGAGTTCTACCATAATCATCTATGTGTAGCTAAGCACGTACAGTATGTGTAACATTACTGTTAGTTGCAACAAACGCATTTGAGACACACGATGTGTACTGGATCCTACTTTAACTGTAGTATGCTGCTGTATTCGGGAGAGTGTGGGAAGGTCCACTTCAGAATATATTTACAGTACACTGCAGAAACATTGCTGACACAGATTACAGTTGAGTAACCTGCATAGAAATTCTCAGGACCTATACTGATAATGTTAAATACACAATGGAAGAAAGGGTACAGCACGGAGATGGATAAATATAAGCCTTGGACTAGGTTTTATGGTATATTTTTAATCTTTGTGTCTTCTGTGTTCTCTATTATAGAATATTTCTCAACGTTAACACTGATGTAAATTCCGGTGAATTCCTTGGTAATGAAATTAATATGTGGGTAGGAATACTATCAAATTGGCAAAAACACTGAAATAAGGGCAAGTACACCTTTTTGGGGATAATGAGTACTAACAGATATTATATTTATTGTTTTCATGGTTAAGGTACCTCCATTGATCAGTAATTGGTATTAATATTAAGGCATTTTTATTTAATGGCCTCTCTTTCCAAACCTCCTACATGAATTGTGCACATAACTGATCAATGTTCAGTTGGCTCTAAGTTTTAGACATTGACAAATGTTACTAACCCTAAACCTTAGGTTTTCTTTACTGTCCATTCACCAGATCAGTTGGAAATTAAACTAGCCTGCATACTCCAATGAAACCATGAAATGCCTGAAAGTGAGTCTATTTTGTGTTGGCGAATAAGATACAGTGGATTCAGAAAGTCATTAGACCCCTTTTTCTACATTTTGTTACATTACAGCCTTATTTTGAAATGGTTTTTAAGAAAAAAAATACCTCAACAATCGACACACAATAGCCCACAATGACAAAGAAAATGGAAATATCACATTCACATATGTTTTCAGACCCTTTACTCAGTACTTTGTTGAAGCACCTTTGGCAGCGATTATAGCCTTGAGTGTTCTTGGGTATGACGCTACAAGCTTGGAACACCTGTATTTGGGGAGTTTCTTCCTTTCTTCTCTGCAGATCCTCTCAAGCTTTGTCAGGTTGGATGGGGTGTGTCGCTGCACAGCTATTTTCAGGTCTCTCCAGAGATGTTCGATTTGGTTCAAGTCCAGGCTCTGGCTGGGCCACTCAAGGACATTCAGACTTGTCCCGAAGCCACTGCCATATTGTTGTCTTGGCTGTGGGCTTAGGGTCGTTGTCCTGTTGGAAGGTGAACCTTCGCCCCAGTCTGAGGTCCTGAGCGCTCTGGAACAGGTTTTCATCAAGGATCTCTCTGTACTTTGCTCCGTTCATCTTTTCCTTGATCCTGACTAGTCTCCCAGTCCCTGCCACTGAAAAACATCCCCACAGCATGATGCTGCCACCACCATGTTTCACCGTAGGGATGGTGCCAGGTTTCCTCCAGACGTGACGCTTGGCATTCAGGCCAAATAGTTCAATCTTGGTTTCATCAGACCAGAGAATCTTGTTTCTCATGATCTGACAGTCCTTTGGGTGCCTTTTGGCACTGCAGAGTGCTGCAGAGGTGGTTGTCCTTCTGGAAGGTTCTCCCATCTCCACAGAGGAACTCTGGAGCTCTGTCAGAGTGGCCATCGGGTTCTTGGTCACCTCCCTGACCAAGGCCCTTCTCCCCAGATTGCAGTCTCAAAGGATGATCACTGGAAACAGGATGCACCTAAGCTCAATGTAGAGTCTCATAGCAAACAATCTGAATACTTATGTAAATAAGATATTCTGTTTTTTATTTTTAATAAATGTGCTGACATTTCTAAAAACCTGTTTCCCTTTGTCATTATGGGGTATTGTGTGTTGATTGATGAGGGAAATTAAAATAACATTTTAAAATAAAGCTGTAATGTAACAAAATGTGTAAAAAGTCAAGGGGTCTGAATACTTTCCAAATGCACTGTATATCCAATTGTAGGACATTTTAAATCTATACATTTGTGTCCAGAGCTGTGTATGCAGATGTTTGGTCTGAGGTATAATTAAACGTGTTGCTCTTCATGCACTTTAATGTGAAATTAAATGACCCAAAATGTGCCCTGTATGCCATTTGATGCCCATTGTGTACTAATGCTAGCTTTTTTTATACTTCATGATTGTCACACCACCCCCCATTAGCTGAGGTAGTTCTAAAATGTACACCGTACCGTTAATTAAGGAGTGGCTTAATCAATATATTCCTCTAGGATACAACATAGCATTTACAAGAAAGGATGTCAGTTCACTGCTATAGTCCCTTAGGGTTGCACATTACAGGAACCTTCCCCAAAATTCCCAGGTTTTTCAGGAATCACGGTTGGAGGACTCCCAGTTCCCTCCCTGCTTACTCACTCCTGATTCCGGGAATTCTCCAACCAGGATTTCTGAAAAGAGGGGGAATTTGGGAAAGTTTCCAGAATTCTGCAACATTAAGCCCAATCACAATTAATTTGGCATTGCCACACCTCCAATTATCTGATGTTTTTACAAGATCCAGGTTTCTCCTTGACCACCTAATCGGTCTCCAATTCATGAGTGAACATTTTCAAAACTCTCTAACAAGTATGTACAATCAAAATGTTTCCCTGTAGTTCTCTGTCTAAAACAAGAAAGCTAAAAAAGTCCCCCATCATACAGCTTGGAGAGCAAACTTCCCAATAAGTAAGAGCCTCACAACTGGTATTCCTCTGTGAGGTGACCTACCATCCAGAAAACACTTCAGCTGGTCGGCGTAGCATCCAAGCAATATCTGTGGCCATGTTGAGAAGGGATGGCCAGTCACCCAGTAACTGGAAAGGACCCCCTTCCATTAGAGACATCATGACACACACAGTGGATGCTCCAAGAACTCAACAGCAGGACCGATTGAGTGTTACTGTATCTTCACATGTCCTCACCACCAGTGCAGACAATTCTCCGCTAACAAAAAGGGTGCATTCCAGATACAGCAATGTTGATCAGGGTGAGTTTACCAAAAACATAAAGATCATATTTTGCCTTTGAAAGATAATTGTTCACCAATTGCCTAAAAAAGGATTTAAGATGATCTTAGTGCTAAAGATGATCGCTATGTTTTTGGGAAAGTCACACCAAATCTTTATAATACCTGGTGAAGTCTTTAACATCTAATAAACCACATCAGCATGATGTAATGAAACTATAATATGCGCAGACCTGTGCAGGATCTGTGTACATGGAGCACACCCCAATGAGTGAACCCTCCACAATGCAGTCAGATTGGTCAGAGTAACTACGCAGCTCCTGCCTGGCTGCGCAAATGTGTGCAATGCAGACAGATTCAAGACAAAGACAGTGTGTGTGTGTGTGTGTGTGTGTGTGTGTGTGTGTGTGTGTGTGTGTGTATATATGCACTTTAGTGAATAATTGAAGAAAAGTATAGCAGTGCTGGGTGTTGAATATTCTTTGTCATGTACTGAAATATTTTAGAAGAAAAATACATTTGAAATATGACTCCAAAATGTATAAATTAATAATCATGACAGAACAAAGAGATGATTTTGGCATCTTTTTTGTCATGTTCGCCAATACACACAGGGGTTTCTAGCACATTGAGGCACCATCACACATATATAATACCTCCACAAAAACTTTGTGACTTGCTATGGGGTGTAAAAATGCAGAATGTGACAAACTACCACTCTATCCTTCTCTATCCACCTGTTTGTATTCAAGCCTTGCATATTACACTGTTAACCCCAAGTTCAACCCCAAGTAGAAGTTGAACTCAAAGTCAAAGAAACATCATTATTACTTAAAATGTTTGTGGTACTGACTCAAAACAAAATGAGAAGTCATTCTATTTTGTTATATTTTTTTAACCCATTTTTTCCCCTTTATTTAACTAGGCAAGCTAGCGGAACATCTAGCCAACATCCAATGGAACAGCAGGACGCGAAATACAAAACATCAAAAATCGAATAATTTCAATTTCTCAAACATACGACTATTTTACACCATTTTAAAGATACACTTCTCCTTAATCCAACCACATTGTCCGATTTCAAAAAGGCTTTACAGCAAAAGCAAAACATTAGATTATGTTTGGAGAGTACATAGACAAAAATAACCACACAGCCATTTTCCAAGCAAGGACATATGTCACAAAAACCCAAAACACAGCTAAATGAAGCACTAACCTTTGACGATCTTCATCAGATGACACTCCTAGGACATCCTGTTACACAATACATGTATGTTTTGTTCGATAAAGTTCATATTTATATCCAAAAATAGCATTTTACATTGGCGCGTGATGTTCAGAAAATGTATTACTACCAAAAACCTCCGGTGAATGTGCACATCAATTTACAAAACTACTCATCATAAATGTTGACAAAATACATAACAATTATTTTAAGAATTATAGATACAGTACTCCTTTATGCAAACACTGTGTCAGATTTTAAAATAGCTTTACGGAGAAAGCACATTTTTCAATATTCTGAGTACATAGCTCGCCATCACAGCAAGCTATACAGACACCCACCAAATTCTGGAGTCACCTAAACTCAGAATTAATATTATAAATATTCTCTTACCTTTGCTGATCTTCGTCAGAATGCACTCCCAGGACTGCTACTTCCACAAGAAATTTTGTTTTTGTTTGAAATAATCCATATTTATGTCCAAATACCTCCGTTTTGTTCGTGCGTACAGAGCACTATCCAAAGGCATAACGCGCGAGCGCGGTACCAGAGACGAAAAGTCAACATGTTCCATTACCGTACTTAGAAGCATATCAATCTTCATGGTATTTTTTACGTAAAAATGCGATAATATTCCAACCGGACAATAGCGTATTCATTCAAGGAGAAAAAGAAGGAACAGCGGGCTCACGGGATCACGCATATCCAATCCCTTTGTCCCCAGGCAGTCCACTGATTGACTGAGCTCCTATACTCTGCCCGGTTACAGGAGGCGGATGAAACAACTTTCTGAAGGCTTTTGACAGCCAATGGAAGCCAATGGAAGTGCAATGTGACCCCACAGACACTGTAGTTTTGATAGGCATTCAAAAGAAGAACTACAATTCTCAGATCTTCCACTTCCTGGTTGAATTTTTCTCAGGTTTTTGCCTGCCATATGAGTTCTGTTATACTCACAGACACCATTCAAACAGTTTTAGAAACTTCAGAGTGTTTTCTATCCAAATATACTAATAATATGCATATTCTAGTTTCTGGGCAAGAGTAGTAACCAGTTTAATTTGGGTACATTTTTCATCCAGTCGTGAAAATACTGCCCCCTATCCTCAACAGGTTCTCAACAAATTCTTATTTACAATGATGGCTTAGGAACAGTGGGTAAACTGCCTTGTTCAGGGGCAGAATGACAGATTTTTACCTCGTAAGCTCAGGGATTCGATCTAGCAACCTTTGATTACTGGCCAAAAGTCCCTGGAATCCTACAACCCTATATGGAGGACTGATGAGGCCTGTAAACCATGAGTTTTAGGCCACTGCATTAGGATAAAGCTAGGCCTCAAAACAAGCCCTCAAGATATATGTATTTCCATAAAGTGTTCCATTTTAATGATTACATTCACCTAGGAACTAACTTGGTGAATGTCATAGAAAAAAATGAATGAAATCAACAACCATGTCTCTGTCACTAACACATACAGTCTTGGGTGGTAACTCTACAATTCACTTGATTGGCAAAGCACACTGGGAAAGTATATTGAAGGTGTGGCTTAGTGGGGGGGCATACTGCACATTTTCAAGCTGATACAACTCAAATATGGACCCCCTACAGGGTCACTAACCAGGCTTCCATCCAACCTTTTTCTGCGAGTAAAGTACATGTCAGATAAAAAATGTAATGACAGGCCTGATGGAAACAAAACATTTTTCTGTAAACTTTCCAAATGTTAACAAAACTAAATACGCTACACAAGGTGGGATCTTTTTGTGTTGGTAAAATTAATTTTGCAAGAAGTAAAGTTGGAGTCACGCGACGACATGTGTGGTCCTCCCACTACGGCTCGTTGGGAAAGCATGCAGTTTATTAGGCTACTGCAGTTTATTTGGTACCTACTGGAGTGCTCTCCTTAGTCTACACCCATTTAGCATTGTTCACACCCTCTTAAGCCAGCCCCACCCATCTATTTAAGGATTCACATGTGAGGTCATGTGCTAATCAGTGAGTAGTGTAGTAAAGGCTAAACATAAAAGTGGTAAAAGTAGTAGCCTACAATAAGGAAAAATTCCAGGTAAACAGAAAGTTTCTGTCCTTCCCTTGACTTTGGTGCAGGGCATGTGATGTCCGTAGCCTCCTCATCGTAAAACTCTGATCTTCTCAAAAGCTTAAGTTTGTCTAGCTGTGTCCAGTCCAGGTGGTGCTTGTACAGGCAGACCATCTATGGAAGGAAGGATGTCAGCGTTGCGCCCCAGTTGAAACCGGGTGTTGACGGAGTCCGAATGCTCCTTGGCGACCAGGCTCCAGAGCATCGAATCTTTAAAACAGGAAATAGACATTACAACCTTGCACAACATCAATTCACCTCCCAAGTTTCGATAAGAATAACCTCACACAATGCAATGAAAATTATATTCACCTGAAGTGCTGGTACTGCTTGAACTGTGGCAGCGGCCTGAAGTACAGAGTCAGGTGTTGTTGCCAGCCATAGCTTTCCACCAGCTCCGTACCATCCTCCAGTCCAACCAGCTGTGGGATGTTGACCCCTGTCACAGTGGTGTCCTTCACAACACCAGCAATCTCAGACAAAGTGTTCACTCTGGTCTTTCTGAAGCTCTGCTTGATGAGGCCGTAGCACCAGTTGGGGGCAAACTTGGTGTGGCCTGTGATCAGGAAGTGAAGGTCCAGACTGTGGTGGAGCTTGTGGATGGTCCGCCAGGCACAATACCAGAGCACAAACTTGTTCTTGTTTTGGCCACTGCAGTTGCGAGGAGTTAAAAAGTACATGGGACCTGGCTGCATAGGGTCAGAAGGATACAAGAAGCAACAAAGAACATTAAGATATGATTAACAAGGACTTACCTTGGTGATAGTCTATGTTGTAACTTCAGTTATAACAGGCTCTGTTGCGCTCACATAGTTGATAGATAACTTTAGCACTGTTACAAACTTAGTCTCCTCTTTTTTAATCAATAGCCTAAATAGAACCCAAAATGCAGCTGGTGCTGCATGGGCTCATTCCTTGTCTTGCCATCAATTTCACAGGCTGTGTGACCTATTTCTTGGCCGACTCATATAAACATCTCTTAGCATTAGTGGTGGGGTAGTCTAAATAATAACAGAATAGGCCGAATTAAAATAACTGTGATGACCCGAGTTTGTGGCTGAGCGGTACCGGATTGAAATTAGAGCAGGAGAGAAGGTGGAGACTCCAAAATGTTTTGTTTTATCCACTCCAAGCTCCAGCCAAATGATGCATGCTCCGCTGCTTGCTCCATTCCGCTCACATCCTCTGATCTGGTGACATGCTCGTCGATGCTTGGCTGCCGTTTGACAAAATAATCTTGCTCTTTTGTCGATAATAATCTCATCATGTAGGCTATACATGCACTCTAGCCACAGAGCGCTTGGATAGAACTCACACGCCAATATCTGAGTGGGCACACTTGCTATATAACGCAAAAAAAAGTTCAGTTGAAAATGTGATGGAGACCCATTTAACTCGTATTTCTTATTTGGTCATGGGAATTTTCCCACAAAATATATTTTTATGTGCACTACATCATCACGCACAGCCTTTTATCTGCTACATGTCAAGTTTGATGGAAGCACATCTCTGGTGGGAAAATGCACATATTGTTTTTATGCAGATTTTATAATATTCGCATGAAAATCTGTCTCCAATTGGATGGAAACCTAGGGGCCGTGACTATCGGTTTGAGTAATGACTACAATATCACTTTAAGTAAATGTACTCAGATATATTAAGTGCAAAGGGTTTCCTTAAAAGTTTTGAGTAATGACAGCGCATTGGGGTTTAGAGTCACATTCACACTGAATTCAGTAATCAGAGTTCATTCACATCCTGTGGCTGTAAGTAGCGTTACAGACACCTGTGTTTGCTCCACCTGGCACATCAAACACAATTGAAATCACATTCGCATAGCAATTAGAAAGTGAAAGTTATTCAAATGCCTTGTCACATTTCATTCAGGTTTGGAAGTTATTCTGATGTCTCAGCTATGTTTTTGCTGTGTAGGCGAGGGAAATTGGAACCCGTTTTCAATCTAGGAGGCCAAACACTTTTGAGGCATTTCCCCCTACCTTTATGCAACTGCAATTTGCAATTATCCTCTGTTTATGCTCCGATAGTGTAGATGTGTTGCACTTCTTTAAGGAGAACCAGGATTACAGGCATGTAGGTTTAGGTATAGTACCATTTGAAATTCCAGCCGTAAAGGTTGCCGTAAACCTGGTCGAACTATAAATTGACTTAACTGTTACTTTATACACTGAACAAGAAATATAAATGCAACACGCAGCAATTTCAAAGATTTTACTGAGTTACAGTTCATATAAGGCAATCAGTCAATTGAAATACATTCAATAGGCCCTAGTCTATGGATTTCACATGACTGGGAATACAGATATGTATCTCACAGATACCTTCAAAAAGGTAGGGGGTTGGATCAGAAAACCAGTCAGTATCTGGTTTGACCACCATTTGCCTCATGCAGCGAGACACATTTCATTCACATAGAGTTGATCAGGCTGTTGATTTTGGAATGTTGTCCGATTCCTCTTCAATGGCTGTGCGAAGTTGCTGGATATTGGCGGGAACTGGAACACGCTGTCGTACACGTCGATCCAGAGCATCCCAACATGCTCAATGAGTGACATGTCTGGTAAGTATGCAGGCCATGGAAGAACTGGGACATTTTCAGCCTCCAGGAATTGTGTACAGATCCTTGCAACATGGGGCTGTGCATTAATATGCTGAAAAATGAGGTGATGGCGGCGGATGAATGGCCTCAGGATCTCGTCACGGTATCTCTGTTAACCTCTTATGGCTAGGGGGCAGTATTTTCACGGCTGGATAAAAAACGTACCCGATTTAATCTGATTATTAGTCCTGCCCAGAAACTAGAATATGCATATAATTATTAGCTTTGGATAGAAAACACTCCAAAGTTTCTAAAACTGTTTGAATGGTGTCTGTGAGTATAACAGAACTCCTATGGCAGGCAAAAACCTGAGAAGGTTCTGTTCAGGAAGTACCCTGTCTGAACATTTCTTGCCCTTGTTGATTCTCTCTATCTATTACAAGGGATCTCTGCTGTTATGTGACACTTCCCACGTCTCCAATGGGGTCTCAGAGCCCGGAAAAAACAGGAATGACGTAATTCAAAGCCCTGGCTGAAACACACGAGAGCTTTTGCTCAGTGGTCTATCAGAGGAGAAAGGCTTAGGCGCGTGACCTGCCCCGCCCCCGTCTTTCGGTTTTTCCCTCAGTTTACAGACACGCAGATTCCCGGTCGGAATATTATCGCTTTTCTACGAGATAAATTGCATAAAAATTTATTTTAAACAGCGGTTGACATGCTTCGAAGTACGGTAATGGAATATTTAGACATTTTTTGTCACGTTCTGCGCCATGCGCACGACCGTGATTTACCATTCTGATAGTGTCTAGAACGCACGAACAAAACGCCGCTATTTGGATATAACGATGGATTATTTGGGACCAAACCAACATTTGTTATTGAAGTAGAAGTCCTGGGAGTGCATTCTAACGAAGAACAGGAAAGGTAAGACCATTTTTCTTATAGGAAATGTGATTTTGATGAAGGCTAAACTGGGTGGGTGTCTAAATAGCTAGCCCGTGATGGCTGGGCTATGTACTTAGAATATTGCAAAATGTGCTTCATCCGAAAAGCTATTTTAAAATCGGACATATCGAGTGCATAGAGGAGTTCTGTATCTATAATTCTTAAAATAATTGTTATGCTTTTTGTGAACGTTTATCGTGAGTAATTTAGTAAATTATTAGTAAATTCCCCGGAAGTTTGCGGGGGTATGCTAGTTCTGAACGTCACATGCTAATGTAAAAAGCTGGTTTTTGATATAAATATGAACTTGATTGAACAGACATGCATGTATTGTATAACATAATGTCCTAGGTGTGTCATCTGATGAAGATCATCAAAGGTTAGTGCTGCATTTAGCTGTGGTTTTGTTTTTTGTGACATTATATGCTAGCTTGAAAAATGGGTGTCTGATTATTTCTGTCTGGGTACTCTGGTGACATAATCTAATGTTTTGCTTTCGCTGTAAAGCCTTTTTGAAATCGGACAGTGTGGTTAGATTAACGAGAGTCTTGTCTTTAAATAGCTGTAAAATAGTCATATGTTTGAAAAATGGAAGTTTTCGGATTTTAGAGGAGTTTGTATTTCGCGCCACGCCCATCATTGGATATTGGAGCAGACGTTCCGCTAGCGGAACATCTAGATGTAAAAGGTTAATTCAAATTGCCATCGATAAAATGGAATTGTGTTCATTGTCCATAGCTTATGCCTGTCCATACCATAACCCCACATGGTGTACTCTGTTCACAACGTTGACATCAGCAAACTGCTCGCCCACATGACGCTGTTTGCCATCTGCCCGGTGCAGTTGAAACCTGGATTCATCTGTGAGAGTACACTTCTTCAGCTTACCAGTGGCCATCGAAGATGAACATTGAAGTCAGTCAAGACCAAACTGCAGTCAGGTCAAGACCCTGGTGAGGATGACGAGCAGATGAGCTTCCCTGAGACGTTTTCTGACAGTTTGTGCAATCCCACAGTTTCATCAGACCATTCTGCAGGTGAAGAAGCCGGATGTTGAGGTCCTGGGTTGATCATGCTGTTTAATCAGCTTCTTGGTATGCCACTCCTGTCAGGTGTGTTAGGTTCTAATTATCATAGTTTGAACTCGATGGACACTATGAAAGCTTAAACCAAGTTTATTCACCCCAAAGGATCGAACAGCTGAACAGACAAAGACGTGGTTCCACCAGTGGTGGTATATATACCCCAATTTGGGGTGGAATCTCTTCTCTCTAAACATTACATCTCTGTTGCTAGGCAGGAAATTAAGTGACGTGGGCGATAAACTGTTCCTTCTCCCTTAACATGACCTGACCTCGGCCCCCTTCATCACTAATCCACAGCTCCCCACCCTTATCAGTGCCAACATGTGATCGTCTTCCCTGCACTCAGCACATTCCAAGCTTAACCTCTACGGGCTAGGGGGCAGCATTGAGAATTTTGGAAAAAATATGTGCCCATTTTTAACTGCCTCCTACACCAACTCAGAAGCTAGAATATGCATATTATTGTTTAGGTTTGGATAGAAAACACCCTAAAGTTTCTAAAACTGTTTGAATGGTGTCTGTGAGTATAACAGAACTCCTATGGCAGGCAAAAACCTGACAAGGTTTCATGCAGGAAGTGGCCTGTCTGACAAGGAGTTGTGCGTCTTGCATCTGTTTATTGAAGAGTAAGGATCTTAGCTGTAACGTGACAATTCCTAGGGCTCCAATAGGCTCTCAGAACCCGGGAAAAACCTGAACGATGACGAGGCGGCCTCTGGCTGAAACAGATTATCGCCTTTGCCAAGTGGCCGATCAGAGGGCCATTGAATGAGGCGCGTGCACGATTCGCCCCCGTGGAGAAATTTCATTCGGCTGTTTAGGCTCATTGCAGATTCCCGGTCGGAATATTATCGCTTTTCTACGAGATAAATGGCATAAAAATTGGTTTTAAACAGCGGTTGACATGCTTCGAAGTACGGTAATGGAATATTTAGAAATTTTTTGTCACGTAATGCGCCATGCTCGTGGCCGTGATTTGCCTTTGGGATAGTGTCTAGAACTCACGAACAAAACGCCGCTGTTTGGATATAACGATGGATTATTTGGGACCAAACCTACATTTGTTATTGAAGTAGAAGTCCTGGGAGTGCATTCTGACGAAGAACAAGAAAGGTAATAACATTTTTCTTATAGGAAATGTGATTTTGGTGAAGGCTAATCTTGCCGGGTGTCTAAATAGCTAGCCCGTGATGGCTGGGCTATGTACTTAGAATATTGCAAAATGTGCTTCATCCGAAAAGCTATTTTAAAATCGGACATATCGAGTGCATAGAGGAGTAATGCATCTATAATTCTTAAAATAATTGTTATGCTTTTTGTGAACGTTTATCGTGAGTAATTTAGCAAACTGTTAGTAAATTCCCCGGAAGTTTGCGGGGGGTATGCTTTTTCTGAACGTCACATGCTAATGTAAAAAGCTGTTTTTTGATATAAATATGAACTTGATTGAACAGACATGCATGTATTGTATAACATAATGTCCTAGGTGTGTCATCTGATGAAGATCATAAAAGGTTAGTGCTGCATTTAGCTGTGGTTTGGGTTTGATATTGATGAGTTATGACAAATAAGTTTTGCATTCCTTTGTTAAGCGACCCCTAAATTTAAATGCATCACAGAAAAGCGATAATATTCCGACCGGGAATCTGCAATTAGCTAAACAGCCGAAGGAAAATACTCCACGGGGGCGAATCGCGCACAAGCCTAATTCTATTGTCCTCTGATGTGACACTTGGAAAAGGGGATTCTGTGTTTCAGCCTGAGGCTGCCTCGTCATCGTTCAGGTTTTTCCCGGGTTCTGAGAGCCTATTGGAGCCCTAGGAATTGTCACGTTACAGCTAAGATCCTGACTCTTCAATAAACAGAAGCAAGAACAACAACACCTTGTCAGACAGGGTACTTCCTGCATGAAACCTTCTCAGGTTTTTGCCTGCCATAGGAGTTCTGTTATACTCACAGACACCATTCAAACAGTTTTAGAAACTTTAGCGTGTTTTCTATCCAAACCTGAACAATAATATGCATATTCTAGATTCTGAGTTGGTGTAGGAGGCAGTTAAAAATGGGCACATATTTTTTCCAAAATTCTCAATACTGCCCCCTAGCCCCAACAAGTTAACTCCTACTTTTCAACTTGCGTAAACTTGGAAATTACTTATAAATGGACAAACAATGACAATAAAACATGAAAAAAAATAAAACATAAATAATATTCACAGGGAGGTTTACAAACTCAGAGACTTATGGCCTTTGTTCTATAGTCACACCAAGCACACTCTTATTTCCATTTCTCATAGAACACTGATAATAACGTGACCTCTGGAGCTGTTGACTTCTTCCATTTCAACTATATCCTTCTGGTTCCTAAGAGAGTGATAACACAGGACCCAAAAAGCAACGAGAAACACAAAACATAACAGTATTATATAAGTATGCCCCATTCAAAAATTTTTTTAACTAAGAATATATATAGTCCTTGGTTCACTCCAGACCTGTCTGCCCTTGAACCGCACAAAAACATCCTGTGGCGTTCTGCATTAGCATCGAATAGCCCCCGTGATATGCAACTTTTCAGGGAAGTTAGGAACAAATATACACAGGCAGTTAGGAAAGCTAAGGCTAGCTTTTACAAACAGAAATTTGCATCCTGTAGTACAAACTCAAAAAGGTTCTGGGACACTGTAAAGTCCATGGAGAATAAGAGCACCTCCTCCCAGCTGCCCACTGCTCTGAGGCTGAGGAAACACTTACCAAATCAATTGTAAATTTCGGTGTTCCTCAAGGTTCCGTTTTAGGACCACTATTGTTTTCACTATATATTTTACCTCTTGGGGATGTCATTCGAAAACATAATGTTAAATTTCACTGCTATGCGGACGACACACAGCTGTACATTTCAATGAAACATGGTGAAGCTCCAAAATTGCACTCGCTAGAAGCCTGTGTTTCAGACATAAGGAAGTGGATGGCTGCAAACTTTCTACTTTTAAACTCGGACAAAACAGAGATGCTTGTTCTAGGTCCCAAGAAACAAAGAGATCTTCTGTTCAATCTGACAATTAATCTGGATGGTTGTACAGTCGTCTCAAATAAAACTGTTTGGGACCTCGGTGTTACCCTGGACCCTGATCTCTCTTTTGAAGAACATATCAAGACTGTTTCAAGGACAGCTTTTTTCCATCTACGTAACATTGCAAAAATCAGAAACTTTCTGTCCAAAAATGACGCAGAAAAATTAATCCATGCTTTTGTTACTTCTAGGCTGGACTACTGCAATGCTCTACTTTCCGGCTACCCGGATAAAGCACTAAACAAACTTCAGTTAGTGCTAAATACGGCTGCTAGAATCCTGACTAGAACCAAAAAATGTGATCATATTACTCCAGTGCTAGCCTCCCTACACTGGCTTCCTGTTAAGGCAAGGGCTGATTTCAAGGTTTTACTGCTAACCTACAAAGCATTACATGGGCTTGCTCCTACCTATCTTTCCGATTTGGTCCTGCCGTACATACCTACACGTACGCTACGGTCACAAGACGCAGGCCTCCTAATTGTCCATAGAATTTCTAAGCAAACGGCTGGAGGTAGGGCTTTCTCCTATAGAGCTCCATTTTTATGGAATGGTCTGCCTACTCATGTGAGAGACGCAGACTCAGTCTCAACCTTTAAGCCTTTAAGACTTATCTCTTCAGTAGGTCCTATGATTAAGTGTAGTCTGGCCCAGGAGTGTGAAGGTGAACGGAAAGACTGGAGCAACGAACCGCTCTTGCTGTCTCTGCCTTGCCGGTTCCCCTCTTTCCACTGGGATTCTCTGCCTCTAACCGTATTACAGGGGCTGAGTCACTGACTTACTGGTGTTCTTCCATGCCGTCCATGGGAGGGGTGCGTCACTTGAGTGGGTTGAGTCACTGACGTGGTCTTCCTGTCTGGGTTGGCGCCCACCCCTTGGGTTGTGCCATGACAGAGATTTTTGTGGGCTATACTCAGCCTTGTCTTCGGACGGTAAGTTGGTGGTTGTAGACATCCCTCTAGTGGTGTGGGGGCTATGCTTTGGCAAAGTGGGTGGGGTTATATGCTGCCTGTTTGGCCCTGTCCGGGGTATCATCGGATGGGGCCACAGTGTCTTCTGATCCCTCCTGTCTCAGCCTCCAGTATTTATGCTGCAGTAGTTTATGTGCCGGGGGGCTAGGGTCAGTCTGTTTCATCTGGAGTATTCTCTTGTCTTATCCGGTGTCCTGTGTGAATTTAAATATGCTCTCTCTAATTCTCTCTTTCTTTCTTTCTCTCGGAGGACCTGAGCCCTAGGACCATGCCTCGGGACTACCTGGCATGATGACTCCTTGCTGTCCCCAGTCCACCTGGCCATGCTGCTGCTCCAGTTTCAACTGTTCTGCCTGCGGCTACGGAACCCTGACCTGTTCACCGGACGTGCTTGTTGCACCCTCGACAACTACAATGATTATTATTATTTGACCATGCTGGTCATTTATGAACATTTTAACATCTTGACCATGTTCTGTTATAATATCCACCCGGCACAGCCAGAAGAGGACTGGCCACCCCTCATAGCCTGGTTCCTCTCTAGGTTTCTTCCTAGGTTTTGGCCTTTCTAGGGAGTTTTTCATAGGGAGTTTTTCCTAGCCACCGTGCCTCTTTCACATGCATTGCTTGCTGTTTGGGTTTTTAGGCTGGGTTTCTGTACAGCACTTTGAGATTTCAGCTGATATACGAAGGGCTATATAAATACATTTGATTTGATTTGATTTGATTTACCATCGATAAATCCACTATAATTGATGCTTTCCACCTGGCTACTCCTACCCCGGTCAAATGCCCGGCACCCTTCACAGCAACCCGCCAAAGCCCTCACCATTTCTCCTTCACCCAAATCCAGATAGCTGATGTTCTGAAAGAGCTGCAAAATCTGGACCCCTACAAATCAGCCGGGCTAGACAATCTGGACCCTCTCTTTCTAAAATTATCTGCCGAAATTGTTGCAACCCCTATTACTAGCCTGTTCAACCTTTCTTTTGTATTGTCTGAGATTCCCAAAGATTGGAAAGCTGCCGCGGCCATCCCCCTCTTCAAAGAGGGTGACACTCTAGACCCAAACTGCTACAGACCTGTATCTATCCTACCCTGCCTTTCTAAGGTCTTCGAAAGCCAAGTTAACCACTTATGGCTAGGGGGCAGTATTTTCACGGCTGGATAAAAAATGTACCCGATTTAATCTGATTATTAGTCCTGCCCAGAAACTAGAATATGCATATAATTATTAGCTTTGGAGAGAAAACACTCCACAGTTTCTGAAACTGTTTGAATGGTGTCTGTGAGTATAACAGAACTCCTATGGCAGGCAAAAACCTGAGATGCTTCTGTTCAGGAAGTACCCTGTCAGACCTTTTATTTTCTTTGTTTGACATCTCTTCCAAAACTCAGGATCTCTGCTGTTACGTGACACTTCGCACGTCTCCAATGGAGTCTCAGAGCCCGGGAAAAACAGGAATGACGTAATTCAAAGCCCTGGCTGAAACAAAGGAGAGCAAAAGCTAAGTGGTCACTCAGTGGACTAAGCCTTACGCTCGCGACCCGCCCCGCCCCCGGCTTTCGGTTTTTCCCTCAGTATACAGACAGGCAGATTCCCGGTAGGAATATTATCGCTTTTCTACGAGATAAATTGCATAAAAATTGGTTTTAAACAGCGGTTGACATGCTTCGAAGTACGGTAATGGAATATTTAGAATTTTTTTGTCAAATTCTGCGTCATGCTCGTTGCCGAGATTTAGCGTTGGGATAGTGTCTAGAACGCACGAACAAAACATCTTGATGGAACATAACGATGGATTATTTGGGACCAAACCTACATTTGTTATTGAAGTAGAAGTCCTGGCAGTGTATTCTGACGAAGAACAAGCAAGGTAAGAACATTTTTCTTATAGGAAATGTGATTTTGGTGAAGGCTAAACTGGTTGGGTGTCTAAATAGCTAGCCCTGTGATGCCGGGCTATGTACTTAGATTATTGCAAAATGTGCTTCATCCGAAAAGCTATTTTAAAATCGGACATATCGAGTGCATAGAGGAGTTCTGTATCTATAATTCTTAAAATAATTGTTATGCTTTTTGTGAATGTTTATCGCGAGTAATTTAGTAAAATCACCGGAAGTGTTCGGTGGGAATGCTAGTTCTGAACGTCACATGCTAATGTAAAAAGCTGGTTTTTGATATAAATATGAACTTGATTGAACAGACATGCATGTATTGTATAACATAATGTCCTAGGTGTATCATCTGATGAAGATCATAAAAGGTTAGTGCTGCATTTAGCTATGGTTTGGGTTTATGTGACATGATATGCTAGCTTGAAAAATGGGTGTCTGATTATTTCTGGCTGGGTACTCTGCTGACATAATCTAATGTTTTGCTTTCGCTGTAAAGCCTTTTTGAAATCGGACAGTGTGGTTAGATAAAGGAGAGTCTTGTCTTTAAATAGCTGTAAAATAGTCATATGTTTGAAAAATGGAAGTTTTCGGATTTTAGAGGAGTTTGTATTTCGCGCCCCGCCCATCATTGGATATTGGAGCAGACGTTCCACTAGCGGAACGTGTAGATGTAAGAGGTTTTAACAAACCGATCACCGACCATTTTGAATCCCACCGTACCTTCTCCGCTACGCAATCTGGTTTCAGAGCTGGTCATGGGTGCACCTCAGCCACGCTTAAGGTCCTAAACGACATCATAACTGCCATTGATAAGAGACATTACTGTGCAGCCGTATTCATCGACCTGGCCAAGGCTTTCGACTCTGTCAATCACCACATTCTTATTGGCAGATTCAACATCCTTGGTTTCTCAAATGATTGCGTCGCCTGGTTTACCAATTACTTCTCTGATAGAGTTCAGTGTGTCAAATCGGAGGGCCTGTTGTCCGGACCTCTGGCAGTCTCTATAGGGGTGCCACAGGGTTCAATTCTCGGGTCGACTCTCTTCTCTGTATACATCAATGATGTCGCTCTTGCTGCTGGTGATTCTCTGATCCACCTCTACACAGACGACACCATTCTGTATACCTCTGACCTTTCTTTGGACACTGTGTTAACTAACCTCCAGACGAGCTTCAATGCCATACAACTCTACTTCCATGGCCTCCAACTGCTCTTAAATGTAAGTAAAACTAAATGCATGCTATTCAATCGATCACTGCCCACACCCACCCGCCCGTCCAGCATCACTACTCTGGACGGCTCTGACTTAGAATATGTGGACAATTTCAAATACCTAGGTGTCTGGTTAGACTGTAAACTCTCCTTCCAGACTCTCCTTCGCATCTCCAATCCAAAATTAAATCTAGAATCGGTTTCCTATATCGCAACAAAGCATCCTTCACTCATGCTGCCAAACATACCCTCGTAAAACTGACCATGCTACCGATCCTCGACTTTGGCGATGTCATCTATAAAATAGCCTCCAACACTCTACTCAACAAATTGGATGCAGTCTATCACAGTGCCATCCGTTTTGTCACCAAAGCCCCATACAATACCCACCACTGTGACCTGTACGCTCTCGTTTTTGGCCCTTGCTTCATACTCGTCTCCAAACCCACTGGCTACAGGTTATCTACAAGTCTCTGCGAGGTAAAGCCCCGCCTTATCTCAGCTCACTGGTCACCATAGCAGCACCCACCCATAGCACGCGCTCCAGCAGGTATATCTCACTGGTCACCCCCAAAGCCAATTCCTCCTTTGGACGTCTTTCCTTCCAGTTCTCTGCTGCCAATGACTGGAACGAACTGCAAAAATCACTGAAGCTGGAGACTCATATCTCCCTCACTAGCTTTAAGCACCAGCAGTCAGAGCAGCTCACAGATCACTGAACCTGTACATAGCCCATCTGTAAACAGCCCATCTATCTACCTCATCCCCATACTGTATTTATTTATTTATCTTGCTCCTTTGCACCCCCGTATCTCCACTTGCACATTCATCTTCTGCACATCCACCATTCCAGTGTTTAATTGCTATATTGTAATTACTTCGCCACCATGGCCTATTTACTGCCTTAACTCCCTTATCTTACCTCATTTGCACTCACTGTATATATACTTTTTTTCTGTATTATTGACTGTATGTTTTGTTTATTCCATGTGTAACTCTGTGTTGATGTATGTGTCGAATTACTTTGCTTTATCTTGGCCAGGTCGCAGTTGCAAATGATAATTTGTTCTCCACTAGCCTACCTGGTTAAATAAAGGTGAAATAAAAAGAATGTAAAAAATAAACTATGCCTCCGGGATACTTTTCTGCTGGATTCCACAAAAATGAAGGCCCCAGAGGACCTCCTCATGCTTTCACCCAGTCTTCCCCTTTCCGGCCACAGGCTCCGAGAGGTGTTCCCAAGCTTATGTCATTTTCCCTTTGTTCCCCTTCTCCTTCTTCCTTCATTGCCACCTGATAGGCACATCACCTGATAGGCAAGTGCGTAGCCCTAATCAACGTCACATCCTCGTGAGGTAACTCAGCACTGTATTTGCTTTCACATCAATGCCTTCAGAATGTTGTCCAGTGTACAATTACCCCAACATAAAACAACTAACGCAACTATGGCGGTAAGGCTAGGCATCCCGTTAGCTGGACAACTTCCGGTGAAACTGGAGGGCGCACAATTCAAATAAATAATCATAAAAATTATGAGTGTCTTATATCGGTTAAAAGCTTAAATTCTTGTTAATCTAACTGCACTGTCTGATTTACAGTAGGCTTTACAGCGAAAGCATGCCATGCGATTGTTTGAGGACGCACCCCACTTGTTTTTCCACCAGCACAGGTTTCATAAATTCACAAAAAGCGATTAAATATTCACATTTCGAAAATCTTCCTCTGATTTGTCATCCAAAAGGGTCCCAGCTACAACACGTAGTGTCGTTTTGTTAGAACGGACTTTTTGGGATATAAAGAAGGATTTTTAGTTGGCGCCATCGATTTGAGTAGTCCACTCGTTCAACGTGCAGAGAAAGGAATCCAAACCCTAACAAGTTTTAAAGTAGCTCCCAGACCCAACCCATTTCTTAAAAAAATAAAATATTTATCCTTTATTTAACCAGGTTGGCTAGTTGAGAACAAGTTCTCATTTACAACTGCGACCTGGCCAAGATAAAGCAAAGCAGTTCGACGCATACAACAACACAGGGTTACACATTGAATAAACAAACATACAATCAATAATACAGTAGAAAAATCTATATACCTCATGTACAAATGAGGTAGGATAAGAGAGGCAAGGCCATGGTGGCAAAATAACTAGGCCATGGTGGCAAAGGAACTACAAAATAGCAATTAAATCTACCATCTGCATGTCTACAGTGGAATCTAGTCTCTCTCTCTCTCTCTCTCTCTCTCTTTAGCTTCACTTTCTCTGTCATTGCATCTTCAAGCTGGATCTCACTTGACGTGAGAAGTTTGAACACACCGAGGAGGGACATGATGATCTTTACCGTTGCAGATGCTGCAAGGAGTAGTGTGTGGACCTGACCAATGCTGTCCCAACAACCCCGCCTGGTGTATCTTGATGTACACTCAATCTCCAGAATTCAGCTCGTGCTCTCAGTTATCTGCTGTTCCTCATGTGCAGCTTTCACCTTGGAATATACACACTGCAACGCATGGGTCATTTCCTGACAACAGGACAACATAGACTATTCCATTATGGCCAGATCACTAATTTGTGACGTGAATAACAGCACCCAATAGCCCCATCGTTCTCCCAGTTACCAGCTACCAAGTCATGTGGCTTGAGTCCTCATAAAATGATATCCCAACAATGCTACTAAAGTAACCCCTGCTGCTACTGACACTGCCCATGACGCATACCTCAAAATCCCTAATTTGCGCCGTAGTCCAGTTCCACGCTGTTACTATAGCCTCCTTCAATTACTGTCCCTACAGCGACTGCCGTGAGAATAACTACTGCGTGGAATCTGTCAAGTGTTCACTGGCTGTTATAAAGGGGGCAGAGATTACTGACGTTGGAAGAATGTCAACCTAACAAAAATGAGTAACAGGTTTCCTGAAAGTTGACAATCATGTCTGAAATGCCAACACTATCTCTGCTACTTTCACCATGATCTGGGTATGTGTAACATTCAATTTAACTTCATAATAGTCCCTATATTGTGCACAGTTAGCTCGTAGGAGAGGGATGACAGCTATCTCCTGTAACAATATACATGGAGTGGTATCAACCCCAGAGACTATCACCCCGACCTTAATTTATGAGCCCCCACAGATCTCCACCGCAGTCACATTCCATCCCACTTAACAGCCTTATGTAAACATTCTGTCTCAACCACAGGCCTCATGTGTACCTCGCCTCCTACAGATACATTTGCACATATATTATTATTACACTACCGTTCAAAAGTTTGGGGTCACTTAGAAATGTTGTTGTTTTTGTCCATTAAAATAACATAAAATTGTTCAGAAACACAGTGTAGACATTGTTAATGTTATGTAAATGACTAATGTAGCTGGAAATGGCAGAAATGTATGGAATATCTACATTTGCGTAGAGAGGTCCATTATCAGCAACAATCACTCCTGTGTTCCAATGGCACGTTGTGTTAGCTAATCCAAGTTTATCATTTTAAAAGGCTAATTGATCATTAGAAAACCCATTTGCAATTATGTTAGCACAGCTGAAAACTGTTGTTCTAATTAAAGAAGCAATACAACTGGCCTTCTTTAGACCAGTTGAGTATCTGGAGTATCAGCATTTGTGGGTTCAATTACAGGCTCAAAATGGCCAGAAACAAATAACTTTCTTCTGAAACTCGTCAGTCTATTCTTGTTCTGAGAACTGAAGGCTATTCCATGCGAGAAATTGCCAAGAAACTGAAGATCTCGTACAACGCTGTGTACTACTCCCTTCACAGAACAGCGCAAACTGGCTCTAACCAGAATAGAAAGAGGAGTGGGAGGCCCTGGTGCACAACTGAGCAAGAGGACAAGTACATTAGACTGTCTAGTTTGAGAAACAGACACCTCACAAGTCCACAACTGGCAGATTAACTAAATAGTACCCGCAAAACAGCAGTCTCAACGTCAACAGTGAAGAGGTGACTCCGGGATGCTGGCCTTCTAGGCAGAGTTGCAAAGAAAAAGCCATATCTCTGTCCAGTGTCTGTGTTCTTTTGCCCATCTTAATCTTTTATTTTTATTGGCCAGTCTGAGATATGACTTTTCTTTGCAACTCTGCCAAGAAGGCCAGCATCCCGGAGTTTATCCGTGCTTGTTCAATGAACCATAAACAATTAATGAACACGCTGTGGAACGGTCGTTAAGACACTAAGAGTTCATCTGCGTGAACGTGTCTTAGGAATGCTGCAAGGAGGCATGAGGACTGCAGATGTGTCCAGGGCAATAAATTGCGATGTGCCGTACTGTGAGACGCCTAGGACAGCGCTACAGGGAGACAGGACGGAAAGCTGATTGTCCTCGCAGTGGCAGACCACGTGTAACAACACCTGCACAGGATTGGTACATCCGAACATCACACATGTGGGACAGGTACAGGATGGCCACAACTACTGCCCGAGTTACACCAGGAATGCAGAATCCCTCCATCATTGCTCAGACTGTCCACAATAGGCTGAGAAAGGCTGGACTGAGGGCTTGTAGGCCTGTTTTAAGCCAGGTCCTAACTAGACATTACCGGCAACAACGTCACCGATGGGCACAAACCCACCGTCGCTGGACCATACAGGACTGGCAAAAAGTGCTCTTCACTGACGAGTTGCGGTTTTGTCTCACCAGGGGTGATGGTCGGATTCGCATTGATCATCGAAGGAATGAGCGTTACACTGATGCCTGTACTCTGGAGCGATTTGGAGGTGGGGGGTCCGTCATGGTCTGGGGCGATGTGTCACAGCATCATCGGACTGAGCTTGTTGTCATTGCATGCAATCTCAACGCTGTGCATTACAGGGAAGACATCCTCCTCCCTCATGTGGTACCCGGCTCATCCTGACATGACCCTCCAGCATGACAATGCCACCAGCCATACTGCTCGTTCTGTGCGTGATTTCCTGCAAGACAGGAATGTCTGTGTTCTGCCAGCGAAGAGCCCGGATCTCAATCCCATTGAGCACGTCTGGGACCTGTTGGATCGGAGGGTGAGGGATAGGGCCATTCCCCCCAGAAATGTCTGGGAACTTGCAGGTGCCTTGGTGGAAGAGTAGGGTAACATCTCTCAGCAAGAACGGGCAAATCTGGTGCAGTCCATGATGATTAGATTCACTGCAGTACTTAAATGCAGCTGGTGGCCACACCAGATACTGACTGTTACTTTTGATTTTGACCTCCCTTTGTTCAGGGACCCAGTATTCCATTTATTTTAGTCACATGTCTGTGGAACTTGTTCAGTTTATGTCTTAGTTATTGAATCTTGTTATGTTCATACAAATATTTGCACATGTTAAAACCTGTTGAGGATCTTATCCCGATCTTATCCCGGTATTGGGATTCATTGTCATGTGACCATGGCGGGGAATTCAAAACTGCAAGAGTAATCATTTCAAATAATCAAATAATCAACTATTTTCCTCCATTTGAAAGATATATCTCCTAAATCTAACCACGCTGTCCGATTTTCAGAGGCTTTACGGAGAATGCATAAAGTTAGGTTATGTTAGGAGAGTACATTGACAATAGCTGTGTGTAAAGTTTAGCCAATTCAAAGAAGGGCATCAACAGACAGAAAACTAGCTAGAATTATGCACTTACCTTTGACAATCTGCATCAGATGACACTCATAGGACATTATGTTATACAATACATGCATTTTTAGTTCCATCAAGTTCATATTTATATCCAAAAACAGCATTTACAGTCGTGGTGAAATTCAGAATTTTTTTCGGCTCGAATGCTCCCAGTGAATCCAGCATTACAAATCACGGAATTACTATTCGAAAACATTGGTAAATTATAATATTGTCATTCAAAGAATAATATATTATCATCTCGTAATTGCTACCGAATGGCCAGATCTCAAAATAACTTAACTGGGAAATCACATTTTGCAATAAACGTGGTACTATGCTATTAACAATAAGCTAAGCTATAAGCTAAGCTATACAGTTAGCATCTTCTAATATCGATAATAACATTGTAAATATCCCCTTACCTTTGATTATCTCCATCAGAAGGCGCTGCCAGGGATCCCAGGTCCAGAACAAATGTGGTTTCTTTTGACAAAGTTCATAATTTATGTCCAAATAACACCAAATAGTTAGCGTTCAGTAGGCTCCCACAAAACGTGGTGGGTTGTGTAAAGTCACGCCGAAAAGCTAAAAAAAACCTAGTAAATAATCTATTTACGTTTGTTCAAACATGTCAAACGTTGTTTAGCATTAATCTTTTGGTCCATTTTTAACGTGAAACATCAGTAAACATCAGTAATATTTTCACACAACCTATCAAGTGTCTAGAATAAACGATTATGACAAAGACACTCTTCTCAGATTTATGCGCAGGCGCAAAAAATGAAGTGATGACGTGTCAACTTACAAGCATTCTAATTCGGTCTGTATTCATCACAGATGCTTCATGTTGGTGAAGTGAGTGAGAGGACATTTCTTTTTTTTGCTGAGTTTATATACCACTTGGATCCTGTTTCAGTAACACTGAACAAGTATTATTACTGAATCATGTGCTGTCTGTCATATGTATAATTTGTAATTTTTCTTGGAATAGAAGCACCAAAATATTAATCAAATGAATCCCATATACTATGTTCTTACAAAAATGTTTTAAATTCTCTAGTACAGCCAATATTAAAAACAGTCAAAAGCTTTTCAAAGATGCCCTCTGGTGGTCAAACTAGCATTCATGGCAACAATGGCTGACACTTAAATAGCGTGCCATAGAATTCTGCGTCAGCCCGCATGCTGTGCTGCAGTACGACGCGACTTTTAAAGGAAGAACCACTGTACATAGTAATTACCTGAGTAATTCACAATGTGTTTCACATTACATTATGTTGCTTGCTCCTGTGTAGAAACATTGTAATTTCAATACTTTTCTTTATAACGACATTGTGATATACCCTGCAAAATATTAAATAATATTGGAAGTACATAGTAATTAGACTTAAAAGTGCTGTAACAACATTCTTTCTAGCTTGACATGGATTGCCATTGATCACAACTAAAAGTAAAGTACTGGGAGTTTGCCAACATAGTAACTACATAGTACTGTAATTGTGAGTAATTCATGATGTGTTTCGCTTTACATTAAGCTGCTTGTTCCTGTGTAGAAACATTTTACTTTCCTTTATAACAACACTGTAATAAATTACATTTTGATATATCCTGTAAAATATGTAATTGCATTGAAAGTAAATTGTAATTACACTTATAGGTGCTGTAGCAACAGTTATTCTACAAATATAGTGTATTTTCCCAAGGATTGTAATAAAAATATTTACCCTACTGTGTTTCACGTTATTTAAAGCTGCTTGCTAATTAGTACCTACATTAACATTATAAATTCAATTACTTTGAACAACATTTCACTTACATTACATTTTTGAAGCCAGGGAAATAAACCGTTAAATCCCTTTTCAAAGGCAGGTACATATAGTATTTACAAAGGTTATACCATAATGTGTTTCACTTTACATTAAGTCCTTGGTCCTGGGTGGGTACATTATAGTTCCATGCATATTGATTGGAACACCATTGGTCTAACATTTAATTCAGTACATCTTTTCAGCCAAATAATATGGAAATAAGATAACTGAAGCTGTAGTTTGATATGGTGTGCATTGTTACAAAATCTGAACGAGTCCTAGCCTAGCTTATTTCAGTGGTGGTGTCTTATGTATTTACAAGTAACAAGGTTTCATATTAGGATGCATTGTTAACATGTTAGTACACAGGAGACTGCAAAAGTGTAATTACAGAACATGTTAGTTACATTTGGAACAAGACATCTTGTAATTACATATACATAAATGATGAATAATTACACATGTGGAATAACCTCTGACAAGCTGATTTGTAGTTACATGTCCTTGTTCCACTTGTGTAATAACCTATACCGCTAAACCCTTATTACAGTGTAATTACATAGTTGTTATATGTAATTACTATGTTATAAATACATGTATTACTATTTATTTACATATTAATTAAAGTACACTTAAGGTAAAGTGTTATCCACTACTGTTCTAAATTCAATCACACTCTTCTTGACTGCTTTGTAAATGATAAACATTTAATCATAGGATTTTATGGTTTCAAATGTAAAGTTAATTATTCTACTCATGAACAAGTATGAGTAGCTGCAGCCCAATATGGCAACTGGAGTATGGGCGAGTGGGTGTGTCGAAAGGAGTGGGTGTATAGAAAAGATATCAGCTAATTGGGCAGATTTGTTGCCACTCAATACCTTTTTGAGTGGCTGATTGGGCTGCATACGAGTCGATAGTAAGCCTGCGACTATTGCTCCGGTGTTGTGCCTGTCGACTTGAAGTGCTTCCTACTGGGTAACATCAGGTTTCCTTGATATTACATATGGTGTCCCTCAAGGGTCACTTTTGGGCCTTGTTCTTTTTACTATCTATATAAACAAAATTGGTTTGTCTGTAATTAATTGTTTTGTAATCTCTTGACCCTTCTGTTGACAAGGTTCTTTCAGAACTACAATCTGTCTTTTTTGCTTTACAAAAAGCCTTTGTCGAACTGAAATTGGTACTTAATGCAGGTAAAACTAAGTATATGTTATTTTACAAAAAGTATTGATGAAAAACTATCTTACAAAAACCATATTGATGAGTTAGTTAAGAATTTGAATGGGCTTCCTTTATAGGAATAGAGTATGACTTTCCTTAAATAGCAGAAAACAAACAATTCAATCGACATTCATTCCGGCTTTAGACTATGGTGATATTGTCTATGTGAATGCAGTTACCATTCTATTGAAGCCGTTGGACGCAGTTTATCATAGTGCACTACACTTTATAATGGGTGATAGGTTCAGTACACATCACCGTATTCTGTGTCCAAAAGTAGGCTGGCCCTCTCTTACAGTGCCTTGCAAAAGTATTCATCCCCCTTGGCGTTTTTCCAATTTTGTTGCATTACAAACTGTCATTTCAATTGATTGTTATTTGGATTCATGTAATGGACATACACAAAGTCGTCCAAATTGGTGAAGTGAAAAAAATTATGCACGGATCAACCCTTAAAGAGATGGGTGGGGCAAAGGCTTAAGAGGATGTGAACAATGCTGAATGGGTGTAGACAAAGAAGGGCTCTCCAATAGTAGTACCAAAATAAGGAAAGACGGTTTTCTCAAAAGTGAGTTTACAAGTTGATCAACTTTCAAAGCAGAATTACTTTCCCATTGTTTCCTCAAATGCAGTGTATGATATACCATTTTGTAGCTCTGAGTCTCTACTTTTATCCAATGTAAAAAAACAGAAATTCAAATGCTGGTACATAAGACCGAATCCAGGTAGTGAGTCACAAATACGCTTGTTATCAGAGCCTAATCTCATGTTTGAGAATGCACTCAAACTGGCCCAGGCCATGGAGTCTGTGAATAGGAATGCACTGGATGTGCAGGCAAGGGGCACAACTGCATGCCATACAGTAAAAGAGAGCAGTTCTGTGTGAGCTGAGTTTCAAAGAAGGGAAAGCTTTCGGGCAGCAGCCAATAGAGATTGTTATCATTGCAAAGGCAAGCACGCAGCATATAACTGTAAATTCAAACATGAAAAGAGTTATGCATGTGGGATAATAGGACACATTGCGAGGGCGTGCCGCAATAAGGAAAAGCAACGGGCTACAGAAAAGAAAATAGACAGAAGAAAATACCTACGCTCTAACTACCGCTCAAATCAAGTAATAGAACGTGAAAGTGAGTGCACAGACGTGGAGCAATGGGAATAAATTGATTTTAGGTACAGTTTGAAATAGACACAGGATGTAGCTTCACACTGTTTCCAAATCAATGAGGGATGAAAAAAAAGGTGAAGTGCCTAAACTGAGAAACACGCTCAAAACATCCCCAGGGGAGAAAATCACTGAGTGCAGTTGCTGATGTTCAAGTGTAATTTCAAAGACAAAATAAAAGTCTGCCTCTTAGTAGTGGAAGGTACTGGCCCCAGTTTACTAGGGAGAGGGTGGTTGGAGGAAATACAACTGAACTGGGATGAAATCAAACATGTCATCACAGAGACATTGGCACTGCAGCAGGTGCTTTCAAAGCATGAGTGTCTTTTCAAATCGTCCCAACTACGTAACAGCCAGTGGAATCCTGTGGCGCGTTATTCAAATACCTTAGAAATGCTATTACTTCAATTTCTCAAACATATGACTATTATACAATACATGCATGTTTTGTTCAATCAAGTTCATATTTATATCAAAAACCAGCTTTTTACATTAGCATGTGATGTTCAGAACTAGCATACCCCCCGCAAACTTCCGGTGAATTTACTAAATTACTCACGATAAACGTTCACAAAAAACATAACAATTATTTTAAGAATTATAGATACAGAACTCCTCTATGCACTCGCTATGTCTGATTTTAAAATAGCTTTTCGGTGAAAGCACATTTTGCAATATTCTATGTAGATAGCCCGGCATCACAGGGCTATTTACACACCCACCAAGTTTAGACCTCACCAAAGTCAGATTTACTATAAGAAAAATGTTATTACCTTTGGTGTTCTTCGTCAGAATGCACTCCCAGGACTTCTACTTCAATAACAAATGTTGGTTTGGTCCCAAATAATCCATAGTTATATCCAAATAGCGGCGTTTTGTTCGTGCGTTCAAGACACTATCCGAAAGGGTAAATAAGGGTTACGCGCCCGACGCGTTTCGTGACAAAAAAATTCTAAATATTCCATTACCGTACTTCGAAGCATGTCAACCGCTGTTTAAAATCAATTTTTATGCGATTTTTCTCGTAAAAAAGTGATAATATTCCGACCGGGAATCTGTGTTTTAGCTCAAAGAGAGAGAAAATAAAAACATGGGGTCGCCTCGTGCAAGCGCCTCAGTCTCATTGTCCTCTGATAGACCACTTACCAAAGGCGCTAATGTTTTTCAGCCAGGGGCCGGCAGTATTTGCACGGCCGGATAAAAAATGTACCGATTTAATCTGGTTATTACTACTGCCCAGAAACTAGAATATGCATACAATTGTTTGATTTGGATAGAAAACACCCTAAAGTTTCTAAAACTGTTTGAATGGTGTCTGTGAGTATAACAGAACTCATATGGCAGGCAAAAACCTGAGAAGATTCCTTACAGGAAGTGCCCTCTCTGACCATTTATTGGCCTTCTACACTCTCTTTATTGAAAACTGAGGATCTCTGCTGTAACGTGACACTTCCTACGGCTCCCATAGGCTCTCAGAAGCCGGCAGAATGGGGAATGATGACTTTGCAGGCCCAGGCTGAAAAACAGTAGCGCATTTGGATAGTGGTCGACACCATGTTCGACACGAGCCGACACCATGTTTTTATTTTTTCATCTTTGAACGAAAACAGGGTTTCCCGGTCGGAATATTATCGCTTTTTTACGAGGAAAATCGCATAAAAATTGATTTTAAACGGCGGTTGACATGCTTCGAAGTACGGTAATGGAATATTTCGAATTGTTTTGTCACGAAACGTGTCGGGCGCGTAACCCTTCGTCACCCTTCGGATAGTGTCTTGAACGCACAAACAAAACAGAGGATATTTGAACATAACTATGGATTATTTTGAACCAAACCAACATTTGTTGTTGAAGTAGAAGTCCTGGGAGTGCATTCTGACGAAGAACAGCAAAGGTAATCCAATTTTTTTAATAGTAATTCTGAGTTTAGGTTACCCCAAACTTGGTGGGTGTCAAATTAGCTAGCCGTGATGGCTGAACTATGTACTCAGAACATTGCAAAATGTGCTTTCGCCGAAAAACTATTTAAAATCTGACATAGCGTTTGCATAAAGGAGTTCTGTATCTATAATTCTTAAAATAATTTTTATGTATTTTGTCAACGTTTATCATGAGTAAATTTAGTAAATTCACCTGAAGTTTTCGGTGGGTATGCTAGTTCTGAACATCACATGCTAATGTAAAAAGCTGGTTTTTGATATAAATATGAACTTGATTGAACAAAACATGCATGTATTGTATAACATAATGTCCTAGGAGTGTCATCTGATGAAGATCATCAATAGTTAGTGCTGCATTTAGCTGTGTTTGGGTTTTTGTTACATATATGCTTGCTTTGAAAATGACTGTGTGATTATTTCTGGCTGGGTACTCTCCTGACATAATCTAATGTTTTGCTTTCGCTGTAAAGCCTTTCTGAAATCGGACAATGTGGTTACATCAAGGAGAAGTGTATCTTTAAAATGGTGTAAAATAGTTTTATGTTTGAGAAAGTTGAATTATGACATTTTGTTGTTTTTGAATTTGCCGCCCTGATATTTCACTGGCTAGCATCCCACGTAGCCCTTAGAAGTCAATAATATATATGTGAGAATATCCAAGGGACTTTTATATAATTCTAAATTAATAATAATAATAATTGCTTTGTTTAAAAAATAACAATATTTTGGAGATGTTTTTGAGAAAAGGCCATTCTTGAACATGTTACTAATTTGTAAATAAAGCCAATTTGTTAGTTAGAATGATTTATTTCTGTTTTTAGAGGGAGAGAAACCAAAAGCCTACAGTCATCTCATGGGTCTCCCAGTCAAGGCTGGCACAGGTATTGGACCAGCATCTGTAGCAACACAGTTTGCGCTGCGATGCTGTCACGGTTGTCGTCGGTTAAGGAGGACCAAAACGCAGCAGGTATGTGCAGGCTCATCTTGATGTTTATTTAACTTTCCAAAATGAACGCACAAAAATAACAAAGAATGAACTACGACAAAAACAGTCTGGTAAGGCACAAGGCTTACACAGAACATTCACCCACAAATACCAAACACAAACACACCCTACTATATGGGACTCTCAATCAAAGGCAGATAGACAACACCTGCCTTCAACTGAGAGTCCCAACCCCAATTAACCAAACATAGACATACACTCACTAGACTCCACATAGAAATACCTAAACATAAACCAAAACCCGGAATTACTAAATCAAACACCCTTTTAACAAAACACACCACCCTGAACCACATAAAACAAATACCCTCTGCCACGTCCTGACCAAACTACAAAACAATTAACCTTATACTGGCCAGGACGTGACAGTAACCCCCCCCTTAAAGGTGCTACCCCGGAAGCACCTTAACCAAAAATAACACCAAGCAACACCAAAAGAAAAATTCCCCTTTTCTAAAGGGAGGGAAGGGAGGGTGGCTGCCGTCAACGACGGCACTGTGCTACACCCCCCCTCCCCAACCCACCTATTTCTGGAGGTGGCTCCGGCTCAGGCCGTTCCAGGCTGTCTGGGCAGTCTGGCAGCTCGGGACAGTCTGGGCAGTCTGGCAGCTCGGGACAGTCTGGGCAGTCTGGCAGCTCGGGACAGTCTGGGCAGTCTGGCAGCTCGGGACAGTCTGGGCAGTCTGGCAGCTCGGGACAGTCTGGGCAGTCTGGCAGCTCGGGACAGTCTGGCAAATCGGGACAGTCTGGGCAGTCTGGCAAATCGGGACAGCCTGGGCAGTCTGGCCACTCCGGCAGTTCAGGGCAGTCTGGCCACTCCGGCAGTTCAGGGCAGTCTGGCCACTCCGGCAGTTCAGGGCAGTCTGGCCACTCCGGCAGTTCAGGGCAGTCTGGCCACTCCGGCAGTTCAGGGCAGTCTGGCCACTCCGGCAGTTCAGCGCAGTCGGGCCTCTCCGGCAGTTCAGGGCAGTCTGGCCACTCCGGCAGTTCAGCGCAGTCTGGCCACTCCGGCAGTTCAGCGCAGTCTGGCCACTCCGGCAGTTCAGCGCAGTCTGGCCACTCCGGCGACTGTTGACTGGCGGGCAGCTCCGACGACTGTTGACTGGCGGGCAGCTCCGACGACTGTTGACTGGCGGGCAGCTCCGACGACTGTTGACTGGCGGGCAGCTCCGACGACTGTTGACTGGCGGTGCTGGGTTTACGCACTTGAAGGCTAGTGCGGGGAGCGGGAACAGGACGAGTCGGACTGGGTTGACGCACTTCCGGGTCCGCATGAGAGACAGGAGCTGGAAACCCAGGGCTATGGAGGCGCACAGCCGGTCTAGATCTTACCTCCTGCACAACCCGCCTTGGCTGGATGGAACTAGTAGCCCTGTACGAGCGGGGTGCTCGTACAGGGCAGACTGGGCTGTGCAGGGGCCTGATGGTAGCCGTGCGTAGAGCGGGAGTTGGGTAGCCTGGTCCTCGGAGGCGTACCGGCGACCAGATGCGCTGCGCAGGCATCCTCCTACCAGGCTGGATGCCCGCTCTAGCACGGCACCTGCGAGGGGCTGGAATAACTCGCACCGGACTGTGCGTGCGTATGGGTGAGAGAGTGCGCTTCTCAGCGAAACATAGCGCTCTCCACCCCATACGCTCCTCCATATAACCACGGGTAGCTGGCTTCCGGCTCTTCCTACGCCTAGCCAAACTACCCGTGTGCCCCCCCAAAAAAATGTATGGCCTCGTACCACCGCCTCTCTGCCTTGGCTGCCTCAATTTCCCACTGCGGGCGGCGATAATCCCCAGCCTGATGCCAAGGTCCGGCCCCGTCCAGAATTTCCTCCCAGTTCTACTTCTCCCGCCAGTCCAACTCGAATTCCTTCTGCTCCTTCCTCTGCTGCTTGGTCCTTGAGTGGTGGGTGATTCTGTCACGGTTGTCGTCGGTTAAGGAGGACCAAAACACAGCAGGTATGTGCAGGCTCATCTTGATGTTTATTTAACTTTCCAAAATGAACGTACAAAAATAACAAAGAATGAACTACGACAAAAACAGTCTAGTAAGGCACAAGGCTTACACAGAACATTCACCCACAAATACCAAACACACCCTACTATATGGGACTCTCAATCAAAGGCAGATAGACAACACCTGCCTTCAACTGAGAGTCCCAACCCCAATTAACCAAACATAGACATACACTCACTAGACTCCACATAGAAATACCTAAACATAAACCAAAACCCGGAATTACTAAATCAAACACCCTTTTAACAAAACACACCACCCTGAACCACATAAAACAAATACCCTCTGCCACGTCCTGACCAAACTACAAAACAATTAACCTTATACTGGCCAGGATGTGACAGATGCAGTGTCTACTTGACCTCGGCGCCACCCATCTGAACAACGTAACCGGTCGGGAGTATGCTACACTACTACAGTAAGAGCAAAATAATCCTAACTTTTCCACACCCTAATTGTAGTCTAATGAATGAAAACCTTAGTGTAACAACAGTTTTAGTAAGTAATACTGAAGTCGTTCATAATTAGCAGTTTCTATTTGGTTTATGTCGCCCATTCATTGTCAGTTAGAGACATAGTATCGCCTTGGGACCCAAAAGCATAATCAGTGCTCTAACTCCCCCTTTGCGCTGGTCTGGAGCAATGAAGTAGTGACGCAGGGTACCAAACTAAACCACAAATTACCTCTAAGTCCCGCAGCATAATCGCAAAACTTTTAGTTGAGCAACCACTCTAGCTGGCTATGACAATCCAACACAACACTGGAACTGTGGGATGTGTTGTGCATTAAAGTCCACAAGCGAAGGGAAGAGGTGACAGGACGAGAGGTCATAGATACAAGAGGAATACAACATGGCTGTGTGCATACGTGTGATCAGGGGTGTATTCATTCTGCCGATTCTGGTGAAAAACGTTTTTTAAACGGAAGCAAACAGAACAAAACGGGGATAAACATACCTGAATTTGTCCAATAGAAACTCTCGTTTTCAACTTGTGTACTAATTATTACACTCTATATAAGCTAGATGCAGGCGAGAGTGTGCAAGACAGTATTGAATATCACTGTCTGTCACCTCAAATGTGTCTCTCGACCTGTGTGCACCCACATTGTAAACTTTAATTCAGAGGCTAGGTTGTAGGAACCTCATGATGGTTAGTATCATGTAGTAGCCTAAACCTATCGTTGTTACATTAAGCTGGGTGAATGGAATTTCAATGACAGTCATCCAATATGCTGTAATAGAAATAAGGCCATGCTCATGAAAAAAAAAAATCCTCCCTCATCTTAAACGGCACCGACCCCCACTGGTACACACACACACACACACACACAATTCCAGAACCCCTATACATGCACACTCGCCAGACACATTCCCAGTCACTTTCTATCCAATTGCAATTTAAAGGTAGAGTAAAGGTCATACCAAATGAAGGGTTCATTTAGGTTATGCTTAGTCCTGCTCGGTTCAGTATGGCATGCGTTAAACAATGACCTGTAATTACTTTGAGGTTCGAGAATGAGTTTAACCCCAAGATTAATCACAAATCATGACAACGACACCGATGACAGCTAAGTACGAACCAGCCATATATTCTGCTTGGCCATGTATAAAAAAAGTCTGCCATTTCCATTCTGAATAAAAAACCTGAGGGAAAAAAGCGTGCATGAAAATGAATGGACAAGAGGATTTAATTGTCTGGGTTGATGGCAAGGCACATAAGTAGGAAGTGTACCAGGCATAGAGGCGCAGCTCAGCGAGATTCCCATGTGAGAACACTACTCGTGAATCTGTTAAGTCTCAGAGCAATTTACTGTGAACATAGTGAGTGCGGATAACGGACCTCCTTCTCAGACACCTATTAGCTTGCATCCCTCTCTCCCCTCATAGCAACGAGCTAGGCGAAGATAATTAGACCACATTGTGAGAGACACACAGACCTCCCCTCCCTTTCCTTCTCGAAGGTAATCCCTCGTTATTTATTTTTCCAAAGTGTGTGATGCACCCTGTCAGGATTTATGGACTGTCAGTTCCAAATCGTTGAACAGAACCTTGCGGTGAGGTAGTACATACTACTGCATGGAAACGTGTTTGTGCAGGGGCGGGGACACAGTGATATAAGACTGCATGGCTAACCATAGGCATGGAATAAAATTCACTGTCCAGTTGCTCAACGGACATCCCACCCCCTTCCATTTTTCAAGACTGATCAATCCAGCCAGAATGAAGAATGAAGCCATGTTTTAGGTGTTCTGTAATTGCCTTCAGTCTCTAGTGTGCAGAGTTGCGGTGAAAACCAAATGCTTATTTGAAGTGTTATAACACAGAGATTATTTTATTTGATATCCCAAAGAAAATTACTTTGCTTTCTTGGTAGCAAAACCTTCATTCAGTCACACAAATGACACAATTTGAGAAACAACATACGTAAATAAAATTGATAATTAACACAAAGAAATGTTTTCATTGTGTTAATTGTCAATTTGATTTCCTTCAATGTACGAATGTTGTTTGTGACATTGAGTCATTTGTGTGGGTGGGAATTAATTAAGGCTTTGCTACAAAGAAAGCAATGTGCAAAGACTTGGCAGTTTGCAATCTTCTAGACTTTACCATTGGTTTCCGTGACAGTATGTTTTCTAGCAGCTCCCAACTATTCTCCAACCGGTCTGCCTTATGAAAGTTTAGCGATACACCCATTAAAATTACCCTCATTCAGTTACAGAGAGAGTATTGTCAGAAGCCATTTGGAAAGAGGGGAATGGAAAGTAGTAATCAAAGCCAAGAGAGTAAAAATTAAAACAGAGCAAATGCAAGTGGATGTTTAATGAGACATTTACAGTTCAGAGACAGAAGCAAAACACCTTTTAAAAAGTTGACCAAATCGTCCCACCTACGTAACAGCCAGTTGAATCCTGTGGCGCGATTTTCAAATACCTTAGAAATGCTATTACTTCAATTTCTCAAACATATGACTATTTTACAGCTATTTAAAGACAAGACTCTCGTTAATCTAACCACACTGTCCGATTTCAAAAAGGCTTTACAACGAAAGCAAAACATTAGATTATGTCAGCAGAGTACCCAGCCAGAAATAATCAGACACCCATTTTTCAAGCTAGCATATAATGTCACAAAAACCCAGAAGACAGCTAAATGCAGCACTAACCTTTGATGATCTTCATCAGATGACACACCTAGGACATTATGTTATACAATACATGCATGTTTTGTTCAATCAAGTTCATATTTATATCAAAAAACAGCTTTTTACATTAGCATGTGACGTTCAGAACTAGCATACCCCCCGCAAACTTCCGGGGAATTTACTAACAATTTACTAAATTACTCATGATAAACGTTCACAAAAAGCATAACAATTATTTTAAGAATTATAGATACAGAACTCCTCTATGCACTCGATATGTCCGATTTTAAAATAGCTTTTGGTGAAAGCACATTTTGCAATATTGTAAGTACATAGCCCAGCCATCACGGGCTAGCTATTTAGACACCCAGCAAGTTTAGCCTTCACCAAAATCAGATTTACTATAACAAAAATGTTATTACCTTTGGTGTTCTTCGTCAGAATGCACTCCCAGGACTTCTACTTCAATAACAAATGTTGGTTTGGTCCCAAATAATCCATCGTTATATCCAAACAGCGGCGTTTTGTTCGTGCGTTCTAGACACTATCAGAATGGTAAATAAGGGTCACGAGCATGGCACAATTCGTGACAAAAAAATTCTAAATATTCCATTACCGTACTTCGAAGCATGTCAACCGCTGTTTAAAATCAATTTTTATGCAATTTATCTCGTAAAAAAGCGATAATATTCCGACCGGGAATCTGCGTTTCGGTAAATAGAGGGAAAAAAAGAAAGACGGGGGCGGCCAGTGCACGAGCCTAAGCCCTTTGTCCTCTGATCGGCCACTTGACAAAGGCGATAATGTGCTTCAGCCTGGAGCTGCAATGACGACATTCTGTTTTTTCCCAGGCTCAGAGAGCCTATTGGAGCCGTGGGAAGTGTCACGTTACCGCAGAGATCCTTTGTTTTGGAAAGAGATGTCAAAGAAAGCCAATAAATGGTCAGACAGGCCACTTCCTGTAAAGGAATCTCTCAGGTTTTTGCCTGCCATATGAGTTCTGTTATACTCACAGACGCCATTCAAACAGTTTTAGAAACTTTAGGGTGTTTTCCATCCATATCTAATAAGTATATGCATATTCTAGTTACTGGGTAGGAGTGGTAACCAGATTAAATCGGGTACGTTTTTTATCCGGCGGTGTAAATACTGCCCCCTAGCCCTAACAGGTTAACCTGTTGGGGATAGGGGGCAGTATTTGCACGGCCAGATAAAAAACGTACCCGATTTAATCTGGTTACTACTCTTGCCCAGTAACTAGAATATGCATATAATTATTGGCTTTGGATAGAAAACACCCCACAGTTTCTAAAACTGTTTGAATGGTGTCTGTGAGTATAACAGAACTCCTATGGCAGGCAAAAACCTGAGAAGATTTCATGCAGGAAGTGGCCTGTCTGACAAGGTGTTGTTGTTCTTGCTTCTGTTTATTGAAGAGTCAGGATCTTAGCTGTAACGTGACACTTCCTACGGCTCCAATAGGCTCTCAGAGCCTGGGAAAAACCTGAACGATGACGAGGCAGCCTCAGGCTGAAACACATAATCGCCTTTGCCAAGTGGCCGATCAGAGGACAAAGGGCTTAGGCGCGTGCCGGATTCGACCCGGTGCTGTATTTTCTTTCGGCTGTTTACCTAATTGCAGATTCCCGTTCGGAATATTATTGCTTTTTTACAAGAAAAATGGCATAAAAATTGATTTTAAACAGCGGTTGACATGCTTCAAAGTACGGTAATGAAATATTTAGAAATCTTTTGTCACGAAATGCGCCGTGCGCGTGTCCGTTATTTACCATTGGGATAGTGTCTAGAACGCACAAACAAAACGTCGCTGTTGGAACATAACTATGGATTATTTTGGACCAAACCTACATTTGTTATTGAAGTAGAAGTCCTGGGAGTGCATTCTGACGAAGAACAGGAAAGGTAATCAAACTTTTCTAATAGTAAATCTGACTTTGGTGAAGGCTAAACTTGGTGGGTGTCTAAATAGCTAACCCTGTGATGCCGGGCTATGTACTTAGAATATTGTAAAATGTGCTTTCACCGAAAAGCTATTTTAAAATCGGACATATCGAGTGCATAGAGGAGTAATGTATCTATAATTCTTAAAATAATTGTTATGCTTTTTGTGAACGTTTATCGTGAGTAATTTAGTAAATTGTTAGTAAATTCGCCGGAAGTTTGCGGGGGGTATGCTAGTTCTGAACGTCACATGCTAATGTAAAAAGCAGTTTTTTGATATAAATATGAACTTGATTGAACAAAACATGCATGTATTGTATAACATAATGTCCTAGGTGTGTCATCTGATGAAGATCATCAAAGGTTAGTGCTGCATTTAGCTGTCTTCTGGGTTTTTGTGACATTATATGCTAGCTTGAAAAATGGGTGTCTGATTATTTCTGGCTGGGTACTCTGCTGACATAATCTAATGTTTTGCTTTCGTTGTAAAGCCTTTTTGAAATCGGACAGTGTGGTTAGATTAACGAGAGTCTTGTCTTTAAATAGCTGTAAAATAGTCATATGTTTGAGAAATTGAAGTAATAGCATTTCTAAGGTATTTGAAAATCACGCCACAGGATTCAACTGGCTGTTACGTAGGTGGGACGAATTCGTCCCGCCAGTCCTCTCGAAGTTAAAGAGATGGGTGGGGCTGTGAACAATGCTGAATCAGTGTAGACAAAGAAGTGCTCTCCAATAGTTGTACCAAAACATTGAAAGACGGTTTTCTCAAAAGTGAGTTTACAAATTGATCAACTTTCAAAGCAGAATTACTTTCCCCTTGTTTCCTCAAATGTAGTGTATGATATACCATTTTGTAGTTCTGAGTCTCTACTTTTATCCAATGTAAAAAACAGAAATTCAAATGTTGCTACATAAGACCGGATCCAGGTGGTGAGTCACATATTAGGAAATCTGTCAATATAAATCAATTAATTAGGCCAAAATTCCTTCTCGCATCTACGAGCTCTCCTTCTTTCCCCGTTTCCCTTCGCATGTGGAGTTCAGTGCACAACACATCAACTCTCTGTGGCCAGGTGAAAAAAAACTTTCCAAGCCAAACCTTCATATCATAACCACTAACCGCTACACACGGCCTACGTCGTTGTCACCATATTAACGTCATAGTCAACATAGCTACTAGAACTAGCATATTAGGAAACCCGCTACAATCATGCAGCACAGTTTACAGTCAGCAGCAAGTAGTTACACCGGCGGGCCCCGGTGTCAATAAATCTATAAAACCAAAAGCTTACCTTGACTAGGAAGAATTCCAGTGTTGAATAGCCATAGCCAGCTAGCTAACAGAGCATCCCTCTCTGTTTGAGCTGGGTGTTTGACTAGGCTGAACTAGGTAGCTTCGTTCCCTAGCTAAGTAAGTGAAAGTGAAAATTACAGCAAAATATAGCTATGGCTCTCTTGCTTCTTCATTTGAAAAAAACAAATATGTTCAAAACTGTTCAACTATTGTCTTTCTCTCTGTTTGAGTCAAATACTCATCACATTTTATGCACTGCTAGCTGTAGCTTATGCTTTCAATACTAGATTCATTCTCTGATCCTTAGATTGGGTGGACAACATGTCAGTTCACGCTGCAAGAGCTCTGAGATTCACTGAGGAGGATGGTCTTCCCCTTTCTCCTCTGAGGAGCCTACACTATTGTGTACATAGTATGGATCTTGTAACAAATTCCTCTCACAAACTCCTCAGTCTCAGTGTCTTCGCTTTGCCATATGCCTTTCCCCTACACACACACACACACACACACACACACACACACACAGATATATGAGGGACAGATCACACAAAAGCAGGCCTGTGTATTCCAATGCACAATGACACAAGCTCCTGGAAAGATTTGATAATGCCGACCTGTTCCAGCAGAGTGTTTTGTGGCAGAGAGTCCCCACGAAGTGCAGCAGTCAAGTCAGGCAGGCCCTCCCTGGGGCGTCCGCACTGTGCCCTGATGTGGAGCTTAACCCAGGACACCAGGAAATGAACCACGTCAACCCCAGGGAAGAAAATGGCTTCACTCCTGAGGAGGAACTGTTCATTTTGGCCTTGAGAATACTACCACACTGGAGGAAACGTTGGAGACTTTTCCCCCTCGTTACCAAGTTGTTAATGAGGTATTTATATATTTTTAAGCTTTATTTAAGTAGGCAAGTCAGTTAAGAACATATTCTTATTTACAATGACGGCCTACCAAAAGGCAAAAGACCTCCTGTGGGGACGGTGCCTGGGATTAACATTTTTAAATAAAATAAAAATATAGTAGGTCAAAACACACATCACGACAAGAGAGACAACACAACACTAAGGCAACAACATAGCATGGCAGCAACACATGATGACACAGCATAGTAGCAACACAACATGACAACAACATGGTAGCAACATATCCTGGCAGCAGCAACACAACATGGTAGCAGCACAACATGGTATCAGCACAAAACATGGTACAAACATTATTGGGCAAAGACAAGAGCACAAAGGGCAAGAAGATAGACACAACAATACATCAGGCAAAGCAGCCACAACTGTCAGTAAGAATGTCCATGATTGAGATAAAACTGTCCAGTTTTAATGTTTTTTGCAGCTCGTTCCAGTCGCTAACTGCAGCGAACAGAAAAGAGGAGCGACCCAGGGATGGATGTACTTTAGGGACCTTTAACAGATTGTGACTGGCGGAACGGGTGTTGTATGTGGAGGATGAGGATGTGGAGGATGAGGGCTGCAGTAGGTATCTCAGATAGGGAGGAGTGAGGCATAAGAGGGTTTTATAAATAAGCATCAGCCAGTGGGTCTTGCGACGGCTATACAGAGATGACCAGTTTACAGAGGAGTATAGAGTGCAGTGATGGGTCCTATATCCAGTCCTTGAGTGGATATTTGCATCCGTCATAGTTTGTCTTCATTTGTCTCAAAATCAGGCTTATTGATCCCAATCAACATAATTGGATAATGGGAATGTTGGGGTGCGTTCAGGATGGTGCAATGTATTATACTGAACTTTGCAAATGGAAATGTAAGGAACGCCTTACTCAACATGCCAGAAAGGCATGTCTCTTCTACATAATATATTTGTATTTGGACTTTCCACAACACTGTGCCCTATACTGCCCTACAAAAGCAAAATGCAGTAACTAGACTTTTTATAAAAATGTAGTTAAGACTAAATTCAGGCTTTGTAGTATCTTGTGACAAAGTGTCCTGGTGCAATTGTCTTCCGTTTCAAAGGAAATTGTGTGTGAAATTTGCAGTAAGTGCAAAATCCAAGTAAAAACCAAAACAAACAGCAGTCACTGAAGTTACTGCACTTTGGCCTTGTTACACCATGTTTTGACTGCACTTACCTGCTCTGCTATACAAAGGAAAAGAACAGTAATTACACAAACAGTGAAACTTTGAAAAATGGCTTTAACGTTTATTTGCGGTTTATCCAAATATTATGTTGTAGGTTGATAAGTGATAATACACTGATGTGTTATTTTATTATGAAGTAATGTTTTATGCTTAACAACCATGACGTATGACCCCAAAGTCAATTAAATGACCATACAAAGTCAAACAGAAAAACAAGAAGAAAGTTGAATAAACACATTTAGATTGTAGATACTGCACAGTCAAATATAATTTTTAAGTATAAACATTCTGCATGATGAAATAGTCCTTACCTTATGGCAAAAAAACACTTGAGGGTTACTACCATACAACATTCTAAACTTGAAAACATAACTACATAAAACCATTAAATACAGTGAGGGAAAAACGTATTTGATCCCCTGCTGATTTTGTACATTTGCCCACTGACAAAGAAATGATCAGTCTATAATTTTAATGGTAGGTTTATTTGAACAGTGAGAGACAGAATAACAACAAAAAAATCAAGAAAACGCATGTCAAAAATGTTATAAAATGATTTGCATTTTAATGAGGGAAGTAAGTATTTGACCCCCTCTGCAAAACATGACTTAGTACTTGGTGGCAAAACCCTTGTTGGCAATCAGAAGTCAAACGTTTCTTGTAGTTGGCCACCAGGTTTGCACACATCTCAGGAGGGATTTTGTCCCACTCCTCTTTGCAGATCTTCTCCAAGTCATTAAGGTTTCGAGGCTGACGTTTGGAACTCGAACCGTCAGCTCCCTCTACAGATTTTCTATAGGATTAAGGTCTGGAGACTGGCTAGGCCACTCCAGGACCTTAATGTGCTTCTTCTTGAGCCACTCCTTTGTTGCCTTGGCCATGTGTTTTGGGTCATTGTCATGCTGGAATACCCATCCACAACCCATTTCAATGCCCACGCTGAGGGAAGGAGGTTCTCACCCAAGATTTGACGGTACATGGCCCCGTCCATCGTCCCTTTGATGCTGTGAAGTTGTCCTGTCCCCTTAGCAGAAAAACACCCCCAAAGCATAATATTTCCACCTCCATGTTTGACGGTGGGGATGGTGTTCTTGGGGTCATAGGCAGCATTCCTCCTCCTCCAAACACGGCGAGTTGAGTTGATGCCAAAGAGCTCCATTTGGGTCTCATCTGACCACAACACTTTCACCCAGTTGTCCTCTGAATCCTTCAGATGTTCATTGGCAAACTTCAGACGGGCATGTATATGTGCTTTCTTGAGCAGGGGGACCTTGTGGGTGCTGCAGGATTTCAGTCCTTCACGGCGTAGTGTGTTACCAATTGTTTTCTTGGTGACTATGGTCCCAGCTGCCTTGAGATCATTGACAATATCCTCCTGTGTAGTTCTGGGCTGATTCCTCACCGTTCTCATGATCATTGCAACTCCACGAGGTGAGATCTTGCATGGAGCCCCATGCCAAGGTAGATTGACAGTTCTTTTGTGTTTCTTCCATTTGCGAATAATCGCACCAACTGTTGTCACCTTCTCACCAAGCTGCTTGGCGATGGTCTTGTAGCCCATTCCAGCCTTGTGTAGGTCTAAAATCTTGTCCCTGACATCCTTGGAGAGCTCTTTGGTCTTGGCCATGGTGGAGAGTTTGGAATCTGATTGATTGATTGCTTCTGTGGACAGGTGTCTTTTATACAGGTAACAAACTGAGATTAGGAGCACTCCCTTTAATAAGAGTGTGCTCCTAATCTCAGCTCGTTACCTGTATAAAAGACACCTGGTAGCCAGAAATCTTTCTGATTGAGAGGGGGTCAAATACTTATTTCCCTCATTAAAATGCAAATCAATTTATAACATTTTTGACATGCATTTTTCTGGATTTTTTTGTTGTTGTTCTGTCTCCCACTGTTCAAATAAACCTACCATTAAAATTATAGACTGATCCTTTCTTTGTCAGTGGGCAAACGTACAAAATCAGCAGGGGATCAAATACTTTTTTCCCTCACTGTACAGTTGGAATGTAGTTAGAAGTCGCAAACTGTTTCCATCAAACAGAAAAAGTACAAGAAAGATGGATAAACACATTTACATTGTATTCTGGACAAAAATATAAACGCAACATGCAAAAATGTCTAAGACTTGACTGAGTTACAGTTCATATGAGGAAATCAGTCAATTTAAATAAAGTCTATGGATTTCACATGACTGGGCAGGGGTGCAGCCATTGGTGGGCCTTGGAGGGCATACCCATATGGCAGCCAGGCCCACCCACTGGAGAGCCAGGCCCAGTCAATCAGAATAATTTTTACCCACAAAAGGACTTTACAGTTTTTTTTACAATCCCTTACACACTAAAAGTGGTACTTGAGGCACACTCAGTAAACCCATTAACTCATGACCTAATTTTCAGACCAAGTCTGCAAAACTGCAAGCACATTATCTGCTTTACACTCAGTTTGAAATTGTAAAACACACTTTTTGCTAAACACTAAACACAGTTCTTTACATTAGACACATCATTCAAAACTAACAGGCTGGACTGGACTAACAGGCTGGACTGGAGAGGCTGGACTGAGGACTTGTAGGTCTTGTGTTTCATTTGAAAAACATTGCCATTCCAAATGCCACACTCATTTACCGATTACCTACACCCAGTGCTGACTTGTGAAAACACTTATAGCTAATTTCTTCACTTAGAAATCAGAGCTTGAGCACTATAAATAGGCTTCAGGTTGGCTTTCTTGGTTTGGACAACAATGGACGCCAATTTTGGAGAGAGAGTTAGAGGAAGAGGAGTGAGAGTAAGAGGGGAACGAGGATCAGGACAAGGAGGAGGAGGACAAGAAGGAGGCCTGTGGTGACATAGATGAGGGGGCATGTCAGGGCTGGATACGCCACTCCATAAGCTACTTCCCCCGCTGTTTAGCCAGAGAGAACATTTTTGGAGAGAGAGTTAGAGGAAGAGGAGTGAGAGTAAGAGGGGGACGAGGACAAGGAGGAGGACAAGGACAAGCATATTTGTTTCTCTTCTACTATATTTGTTTTGTCTGTTCCTCCCGAAATCTGGATGAAAATTCAATGTTTTGAGAAAGAAATACATTACATTCCCCACCTTGCATTTCTGTTTATAGTGTAAATAAACTCAGCACAATAAGAAACGTAATTTTTTTCAGGACCCTGTCTTTCAAAGATAATTCTTAAAAATCCAACTAACTTCACAGATCCTCATTGTAAAGGGTTTAAACACTGTTTCCCATGCTTGTTCAATGAACCATAAACAATTAATGAACATGCACCGTTAAGACACTAACAGCTTACAGACAGTAGGCAATTAAGGTCACAGTTATGAAAACTTAGGACACTAAAGAGGCCTTTCTGCTGACCCTGATAAACACCAAAAGAAAGATGCCCAGGGTCCCTGCTCATCTGCGTGAACATGCCTTAGGCATGCTGCAAGGAGGCATGAGGACTGCAGATGTGGCCAGGGCAATAAATTGCAATGTCCGTACTGTGAGACGCCTAAGACAGCGCTACAGGGAGACAGGACGGACAGCTGATCATCCTCGCAGTGGCAGACCACGTGTAACAACACCTGCACAGGATTGGTACATCTGAACATCACACCTGTGGGACAGGTACAGGATGGCAACAACTACTGCCCGAGTTACACCAGGAACGCACAATCCCTCCATCAGTGCTCAGACTGTCCGCAATAGGCTGAGAGGCTGGACTGAGGGCTTGTAGGCCTGTTGTAAGGCAGGTCCTCACCAGACATTACCGGCAACAACATCGCCTATGGGTACAAACCCACCGTCGCTGGACCAGACAGGACTGGCAAAAGTGCTCTTCACTGACAAGTTGCAGTTTTGTCTCACCAGGGGTGATGGTCGGATTTGCGTTTATCGTCAGAGGAATGAGCATTACACTGAGGCCTGTACTCTGGAGCGGGATCGATTTGGAGGTGGAGGGTCCGTCATGGTCTGGGGCGGTGTGTCACAGCATCATCGGACTGAGCTTGTTATCATTGCAGGCAATCTCAACGCTGTGTATTACAGGGAAGACATCTTCCTCCCTCATGTGGTACCCTTGATGCAGGCTCATCCTGACATGACCCTCCAGCATGACAATGCCACCAGCCATACTGCTCGTTCTGTGCGTGATTTCCCTGTCAGTGTTCTGCCATGGCCAGCGAAGAGACCGGATCTCAATCCCATTGAGCACGTCTGAGACCTGTTGGATCGGAGGGGTAGGGCTAGGGCCATTCCCCCAGAAATGTCAGGGAACTTGCAGGTGCCTTGGTGGAAGAGTGGGGTAACATCTCACAGCAAGAACTGGCAAATCTGGTGCAGTCCATGAGGAGGAGATGCACTGCAGTACACACAGTTTTTCTCGATTGTTTACACACATTTTCTGAAAGCATGCCTCATATTCTCAGAACTCTACACGCAAATCAAAAAACACACACACAATGGGCAAAACTGTTCAATTCTCCAGCAAAATGAAACTTTACATTCAAAACAATGTTATTTCTTAACAAAATGGTATTTTGTTTTCAAATGACACACACAAACCATCATATGAATAGACATTTATAAGAACCAGTTGAACACTGATGTGCTCAATGTAAAACACTATGATGAATGGAAAACACTTCTTCTCCATTAATCATAATGACTTAGGCCTTTTTTTGGTTCAGTGTTGCCATTACTACAGACAGTACATGCATAAGTGTGTTGTAAAATATTTCAGAATATTGTTTTTATACTCAGAACACACAAATACACGGTAACAAATATATTTTATTTTTCCCACAAAACCAATGTACACAGTGTACATCCCATTCCCAACCAACACAAAGTTGCACATACAGTGGTCTACATACAAAACAGAATAATTTAATGTATACAGTTACAGTAAAAAAATTAAAAATAATAAAAACTATGCTGCATCCTCTCTTCTGTTGCGGTCTGGCCACAGCACCTCATCCACATCAAAAGCAATGTTTTCCCTGGCCAAGCAGCGGGGGAAATATCGCCTAGCATGGCAATTCCAGCCATGAAAAGCATCAGCTGCTATATCTCCACATGCGTCTTCCATAGCTTGGAGAAGAGGTATACGCGTTTGTGGATTTCGGTCATACACTTTCCATCTCCAGGCAGAAAAAAATACCTCAATAGGATTGAGGAATGGAGAATATGGAGGGAGATAAACAACTAAAAAGCGTGGGCAGTGAACCAGTTACGAACCAGAGCAGCCCTGTGGAAACTTACGTTGTCCCAAATGACAACATACCTGAGCTGCTCTGGGCCATCTACCTGATCTGGTGGAATGAGTGTGTTGTGTAGGGTGTCCAGGAATGTGATCAGATGGGCGGTGTTGTAGGGGCCAACGGTAGCATGGTGATGGATGACGCCGTGGTGGGTAATCGCTGCACACATTGTGATGTTCCCTCCGCGCTGGCCAGGGACTTGGCACCAGGAACAATGGCACGCTGGCCGATGATATTCCTTCCCCTCTTTCGTCTTTTTGTGAGGTTGAATCCAACCTCATCAATGAAGATGAACTGGTGCTCCACTGCAGCCACCTCTAGCTCAAGGACTCCCTGAAACACACATGACAATATCAGAAATAGACATGGAGTGGTCACTATTGTGAAGCACAATCATTATGATTACAATACTGAAATATGTATAATTTATACAGTGTTGAGAGTATGCATCAATTGTGGGATTGTATAGGCCTCACTTGCACATAGTTATATCGCAATTCTTTGACTCTTTCTGAATTGCGTTCAAATGGCATCCTGTAGACCTGCTTCATCCTGAGATTATTTCTGCGCAAGACACGGTCCAGTGTTGATAAGCTTACCCTATCAATATTTTGAAATATCTCATTGTTTTCTATTATTTTCCTTTGTATTTGCCGTAATGTTATGGCGTTATTTTCTGGGACCATGTTCATGATTTCAGTTTACTGTTCAGGAGACAGAACACGTTCCCGACCGCCTTGTGTTGGTAATCTTTCAGTTCTGCCAAACAAATAGTAAAATACTGTAAATACAAAGTAGGAATACATTTCCCAAATACTTGAAACATACTTTATTTTTACAGTCCTACAGAACAGTCCACAGGCAATACTGTACTACTGTACTCATTGAGTAATGTATTGATATGCAGTACTAAAATTTTGTAGTGAGAGTAGATTTCTTATCTATTCTCATTTCGGAATGTCCGGATGATGGATGCTACAGTGTACCTGCTCAAATTTGGCTGTACTCTTTGCCCAGCCTCCCTCATTGTTAGACCATGGTTGACCACATGATCAGCCAAAGTGGCTCGGATCTCATGAGAGATTACGATCCCTGGCCCTCCTCATCCTTGTCCTTGTCCTCCCCGTCCTCCTCCTCTTACTCTCACTCCTCTGGCTCTGGCTCTTTCCAATGTTGGCATCCATTGCTCCAAAACAGAAGAGCTCACCTGTTGCCCTTTTATGCTAAAGCTCTGATTGCTAATTGTAAAACTGTGTGACGGGTGTTTGCCCATGTGATGAGTCAGTGTGCATATTTGAATGGCAGTGTGTTCATTGTAAAAACAAGAGATTTTCTGCATGAAAATTGTGCCAAATGCAAAGAATTGTGTGTAGTGTTTTGAAAAAAAGTGTGTTTTAGAACTGCAATTTCAGTGTAAAGCAGGAATTGTGCTTGTAGTTTAGCAGAATTGGTTCAGGGGGTTGGTGCATGAGTTACATGTTGTGGTCATTGTGTTTCAAGTACCAGTATTTGTGTGTAAACAATTGAGAAAAACTGTAATGCAGCTAGTGGCCACACCAGATACTGATGGTTACTTTTGATTTTGACCCCCTTTGTTCAGGGACACATTATTCCATTTCTGTTAGTCACGTCTGTGGAACTTGTTCAGTTTATGTCTCAGTTGTTGAATCTTGTTATGTTCATACAAATGTTTGCCCAAATAAACGCAGTTGACAGTGAGAGGAAGTTTCTTTTTTTGTTGAGTTTATATACTGAATATGAATACATAGTGTATATATTTGTGCACATACATGTACGTGTGACTGCTACAGCAAACTGCCGTGGACTCCACTGCACACTTAACATGCAAAAGACACAAGCGAGTGGTGTTTATACATTTGTCACATCCGTGTGTAGTTGGTGTGTATAAGAGCTAATCCTTTGATGGTTTGTGTGTAGAGTTTTGATGCAAAACACAATTTTGAGAAGAGATAAAATAGTTTTGAATGAAGTGTTTAGTTTTGCAAGGGATATGTGACGTTTTGCATGCTGTGTGTGTGTTTTGGGGTTTTGTGTGTAGAGTCTAGAGAAAATGAGCCATAGTTTCAGAAATCATGTTTATCCAACTTTCTTTTTCTTCAACAATAATAAGTAGCATATTTATGTTCAGTGTTGATACTGCACTTTTCCCTTGCATTACCCATATAGTTGTTTAAGGTACTTAATATAAGTGCATTATCACTTATCTACCTACAATATGCTTGGCTGGCTAGCAAAAAAAACGTAATACATTTTTCTGTTTCACTGTTGGCGTAGTTACTATGTTTTGCCTTTGTATGGCAGTGTAGTGAACACAGCCCTGATTTGAGGAAACCTGAATGCTCAGTAATAAAGTGCCTTCAGAAAGTATTCATAACCCTTGACTTAATCCACATTTTGTTGTGTTGCAACCGGAATTCTATATGGATTAAATATATTTTTATTTCACACAATACCATATAATGACAAAGTGAAAGCATGTTTTTAGAATTGTTTGGAAATGTATTGCAAATGAAATACAGAAATCTCATTAACATACACATACAGTCCATTTTAAATTCAATCTATAACAACAAAATGTAGATTAAGTCAAGGGGTATACAAACTTTCTGAAGGCCCTGTATGTCATTGCAATGACCTGATAATCAGACTAATTAGACTATTGTGCAGGAACAATATCAATAGCGCCAATAGGCGCTGTCGCTGATCTGGGATCAGAGTTTTGCCAGACGTGACAATATTCCCATGTTTTATACCCTCGGGTCAAAAGGGGGCGTAGCTCGTTACAAGGCAAGGTATTAGGATTTACTATGATCTTGTTTAGACAACTAAAATCAGTCTTATCATCACAAAAACATGGTCTTAAATCTGAATATTTTCTACACAACGCACAGTATGTAAACATCATGTACACATTGTGAAAACTCTTCAAGTTACAATGTTTTCGTCACAACATCCTCATTTAACTTTTAATGACATCACAAAATCAACATTAATTTTCATATTCCATCTATTGTTGTTACCACCATTTTGGCTGATTAAATGTAATGTCCCAAAGTCCATTTACTGCATGTTACAGTTCTGAGGTAGACTCTCCATAAGGCACACACAGACTTTCCAATCCCCAATAAGTGCTGATTTCCCTTTGCACAGACAGCATCCATATTGGCCTGAAAACTCAGTTTAATGTCATGGAAAGTGCCAAGATTTGTATAGATCAACGATCTCCACTGACTCACCATCTGTCCCTTGCTTTTGATCCCTTTCACTCCTCTCTCAGTCCTCCCTCCCTGCCTGCTCCGCTCTCGCCACACCATCGGGCTAATCAGGGTAATCTCATATTTCATTTGCTTCCCATTAACCTTTTGCTATCATTTGTTTTACCATTACCCAGGCTACTTAATTGCTTTCAGAACAAAATGTGAATTTTTTTTCAAATCATGGCATCCCCAGTTAACTATAGGGTTTTGACTCTTTCCATCGCAATGGACACAAATGTTGGCGAGGTTCTGTCAGAACCAGTACTGGATGGACAGTATGGAAGGAAAGAGAGGAAGGAGGGGTCAGGATGCGGGGGAGAGGAATAGGTGGGTTGTTGGACAGTGACAACAATAATGGCAATATCAGCCATAATTAGCTAAAAATACATTTTCAGTAAATATGTTGTATTTTGATTGGGTTTATATTACTGCCTGTTAGTGAATTAATCAACAACTAATTATAGTGGTAAGAAAGTAGCTGTGTGCATTACTTGTCTGAAGCAATTTCATATGAGGATTTCATTATGCTTATTCTAGACTCGAGGGAATCCACGGAAAGGAGAAGATATGACACCTCCATGAACAATGATGTTTTGAATATTAAAGTTATCCAACACGGGAATCGTAGCCAATCACAATCAAAGCCTTGCTGTTTAATCACTTGACTCGAAGATGACAGGTTTGACTATTCAAAAGCATAAGCAGATAGAGAATAGGTTCACTCAACAAAGAAGGTAATTACCAATTGACTGAAGGGACTTGACTTTGTCACTTCCTCTTATTCCTCTCTCAGAACAACAAGGTAGCACAGAAAAAGTTTGACTTGAGAGAGAAAGCGAGAAAACCCAGACATCCTAAAGCAGTGGTTCCCACACTTTTTATAGTCCTGTATTCTTTCAAACATTCAACCTCCAGCTGCGTACCCCCTCTAGCACCAGGGTCAGCGCACTCTCAAATGTTTTTTTTGCCATCATTGTAATGCACATAACTCTGCAGTGTTGGGTTGTATTGCAGTCTCAGTCTTAAATGATTTTCCACACAGTCTATGCCTGTATTTAGTTTTCATGTTAGTGAGGGCTGAGAATCCACTCTCACATAGGTACGTGGTTGCAAAGGGCATCAGTGTCTTAACAGCCCGATTTGCCAAGGCAGGATACTCTGAGTGCAGCCCAATCCAGAAATCTGGCAGTGGCTTTTGATTAAATAAATTTTTCACAGAACAGCTTGTTGCAATTTCGATAAGGCTCTCTTGTTCAGATATTGGTAAGTGGACTGGAGGCGGGGCATGAAAGGGATAACGACTCCAGTTGCTTGTGTCATCCGTTTCAGGAAAGTACATGCGTAATTGCGCACCAAACTCACTCAGGTGCTTCGCTATATCACATTTCACATTGTCTGTAAACTTGAGTTCATTTGCACACAAAAAAATCATACAATGATGGAAAGACTTGTGTGTTGTCCTTGTTAATGCAGACAGAGAAGAGCTCCAACTTCTTAATAGCCTCAATTTTTTTCACCCTAGATTCAGATCATTCAGGTGAGAAAAAACATCACCCAGATAGGCCAGTCGGGTGTGAAATTCGGGATCATGCAAGCGGTCAGACAGGTGAAAATTATGGTCAGTGAAGAAAACTTTAAGCTCGTCTCTCATTTAAAAAAACGTGTCAATACTTTTCCCCTTGATAACCAGCGCACTTCTTTATGTTGTAAAAGTGTTACATGGTCTCTGTTCATATCATTCCATAGTGCAGAAAATACACGAGAGTTCAGGGGCCTTGCTTTAACAAAGTTAATCATTTTCACTGTAGTGTCTAAAACGAATTTCAAGCTGTCAGGCATTCCCTTGGCAGCAAGCGCCTCTCGGTGGATGCTGCAGTGTACCCAAGTGGTGTCAGGGACAACTGATTGCACGCGCATAACCACTCCACTATGTCTCCCTGTCATGGCTTTTGCGCCATCAGTACATATACCGACATGAGCAGCAGCTACGTTTGGCTACATACAGACGTTTAGTGAAATTCCTGCAAGAGAGTAACGGTTAATGTGATTAGATGTTAATTATTACACTAATCTACCTGTATTTGACATTGTGTTGTCATCCTCTTACATCTAGATGTTCCGCTAGCGGAACGTCTGCTCCAATATCCAATGATGGGCGGGGCGCGAAATACAAACTCCTCTAAAATCCGAAAACTTCCACTTTTCAAACATATGACTATTTTACAGCTATTTAAAGACAAGACTCTCGTTAACTTTTTGGGGCTATGTGGGACGTTAGCGTGCCACCCGTGGCGCACCCTATCAACAGCAGGTGCATTTCAAGAGCGGCAAATTTGAAACCAAATAAATGTCAAAATTCAAATTTCTCAAACATACAACTAACTTACAGCCTTTGAAAGATAAACATCTTCTTAATCTAACCACGTTTACCGATTTCAAAAAGGTTTTACGGGGAAAGCATAAAGTTAGGTTATGTTAGGAGAGTACATTGACAATAGCTGTGTGTAGTGTATTGTCGATTCAAAGACAGGCGTCACCAAAACCATAAAATCAGCTAAAATTATGCACTAACCTTTTACAATCTCCATCAGATGACACTCCTAGGACATTATGTTAGACAATGCATGCATTTTTAGTTCTATCAAGTTCATATTTATATCTAAAAACAGTGTTTTACTATGGCGTTGATGTTCAGGAAATCGTTTCCCTCCAATACCGGCAGTCAAGTCATGACAACAAAATAATTAATTAATATTAGAAAACATTGGTAAAATATTATATTGTCATTCAAAGAATTATAGATTTACATCTCTTGAACGCAATGGACTTGCCAGATTAAAAATTAAACTTACTGGGAAATCACACTTTGCAATAATCTGAGCACTGCGCCAGAAAAATACGCATTGCGATACAGACTAACCGCCATGTTGGAGAGATCTAAAATCGAAAATACTATGTAAATAATCCATTACCTTTGATTCTCTTCATCAGATGTCACTTCCAAAGAATCCCAGGTCCATAACGAATGTAGTTTTGTTCAAAAAAGCTCATCATTTATGTCGAAAAACCTCCGTGTTGTAGCACATGATCTAAGCCAGCCGGACTTCACTTCACTTCAAGAACGGAAAAAATATATTTTCGTTCGTTCAAACATGTCAAACGTTGTATCGCATAAATCATTAGGGCCTTTTTTAACCAGAACATGAATAAAATTCAAGGCGGACCATTGGGTTCTCTTTTAAAACATTTCGGAATGAGAGTACCCACCATCAAATCGTGCGCCAGGTGTCTAATGGGCCATCACCGTTCCATGGCTCTTCTTCAGTCAGATCTCACTGTAGAACACTCAAAACACTTTGTAAAGGCTGGGGACATCTTGTGGAAGCAATAGGAAGTGCCAAAATATTCCTCCTTCCCTTTGTTTTTCAATGGTATAGGCTTAAAGTCAATTCAACACATCAGGTATCCACTTCCTGTCAGAATCTGTCTCAGGGTTTTGCCTGCCAAATGAGTTCTGTTATACTCACAGACACCATTCGAACAGTTTTTGAAACTTTAGGGTGTTTTCTATCCAAACCTGAACAATAATATGCATATTCTAGCTTCTGAGTTGGTGTAATAGGCAGTTAAAAATGGGCACATATTTTTTCAAAAATTCTCAATACTGCCCCCTATACCCTAACAGGTTAATCTAACTACACTGTCCGATTTCAAAAAGGCTTTACAGCGAAAGTAAAACATTAGATTATGTCAGCAGAGTACCCAGCCAGAAATAATCAGACACTCATTTTTCAAGCTAGCATATAATGTCACAAAAAACAAAACCACAGCTAAATGCAGCACTAACCTTTGATTATCTTCATCAGATGACACACCTAGGACATTATGTTATACAATACATGCATGTCTGTTCAATCAAGTTCATATTTATATTAAAAACCAGCTTTTTACATTAGCATGTGACGTTCAGAACTAGCATTCCCACCGAACACTTCCGGTGAATTTACTAAATTACTCACGATAAACGTTCACAAAAAGCATAACAATTATTTTAAGAATTATAGATACAGAACTCCTCTATGCACTCGATATGTCCGATTTTAAAATAGCTTTTCGGATTAAGCACATTTTGCAATATTCTAAGTACATAGCCTGGCATCACAGGGCTAGCTATTTAGACACCCAACCAGTTTAGCCTTCACCAAAATCACATTTCCTATAAGAAAAATGGTCTTACCTTTCCTGTTCTTCATCAGAATGCACTCCCAGGACTTCTACTTCAATAACAAATGTAGGTTTGGTCCCAAACAATCCATCGTTATGATCCATCAACGACGTTTTGTTCGTGCGCTCTAGACACTATCCCAATGGTAAATCACGGTCACGAGCATGGCGCAGAACGTGACAAAAAATGTCTAAATATTCCATTACCGTACTTCGAAGCATGTCAACCGCTGTTTAAAACCAATTTTTATGCAATTTATCTCGTAGAAAAGCGATAATATTCCGACCGGGAATCTGCATGTCTGTAAACTGAGGGAAAAACCGAAAGACGGGGGCGGGGCATGTCGCGAGCGTAAGCATTTCTCCACTAAGAGACCACTTAGCTTTTGCTCTCTATTGTTTCAGCCAGGGCTTTGAATTACGTCATTCCTGTTTTTCCCGGGCTCTGAGAGCCCATTGGAGACGTGGGAAGTGTCACGTAACAGCAGAGATCCTTAGTTTTTGGAAGAGATGTCAAAGAAAGCAAATAAATGGTCAGACAGGGTACTTCCTGAACAGAACCTTCTCAGGTTTTTGCCTGCCATAGGAGTTCTGTTATACTCACAGACACCATTCAAACAGTTTTAGAAACTTTGGAGTGTTTTCTCTCCAAAGCTAATAATTATATGCATATTCTAGTTTCTGGGCAGGACTAATAATCAGATTAAATCGGGTACGTTTTTTATCCAGCCGTGAAAATACTGCCCCCTAGCCATAAGAGGTTATTTTGCTGTTCACTAGATGGTTTAATTTTATTTTTGGCAGTGAAACGAGGCTACTCAGGCGAAAAAGAAAAAAAAAACTCACCCAAATGTATAGCCCCGTTGGAAAATATAAATTGAATGTTTAAAAAAAAAAGCGAAACACATTTTTATTTGGGTACCGCCGACGGCATTGAGCGTACCCCTGGATCTTACGATTTTATGCGTCAGTCTAGATTTGGATGAGGACATGGTACAAAAATAGAAATGAAAGGCAGACCAGTACAGTTATGCCTCCATATCACCCCTGACAGTTATAGCCTATGCAACATGCATTGGCTTTGAGACAGTTTGATTCCACGCTGTGAGTATCGACAGGAGCATGCTGTCTTTGTGTCACTTCATTTGACATCCTGTTGTTGACCTTTAATCCAGCCATTTTGTGTTGTGGAGGAGGGGGGTGAAGTTGCCCTTAGACACTGATCTTGGGTAAGTTAAGCATTTCCCCCACTAATAGTTAAGGTTAGGATTGGGGGAAGGAAGAGGATCCTAGAACTGTACCTAGGGGAAACTTCACCCCAGACCTGTTGTGGACCACAGGGGGGGAGCAACTTTGTATAAGCGTACCTGTTTTCAATAACACAATAATCTTTTGGGGCAGAGGCAAGAGACCATGTAAAATCAAGCCACTGAATGCACCAACCCATGCAAGTACTGTGTCTGTTCTATCAAAAAAAGTAAAACAACCAAATGTCTTCAATGTAATTTCAAAACGAGTTTACCTAAACTAGTTTGTAATCGGGGCAGCCATGTTAGCAAGACGTCCTAAACATATTTGTCTTGACGAGCAGACAGGCTCTGGGCATGAGCGGCATATTTTAATCATTCAGGGGACTCATGATTATAAATGAGGTATTTCACTGCGGTAGACGGAGGGGTTAATGCAGTGTGATCAGGGGTGGGGGGGAGACGTGCATGAGAAGCCAAACTAAACAAATGAAGACCATGAGAGTAGTGGAAAGCAAGATGAGTGTCACAGAGAGTGACCCTCCATATATATACAATACAGTAGATGTGTAAAACGAGCGTAGCTAAGTGTTTCCCAGGTCAGGCATCCACCAAAAGTAGTACCATAACCTCTGAAATGGAACACTATGGGTTCTGTTATAGGAGAGGACAATGATAAATTATGTTACTCAGGAAAGGAAATGCTAGATATGCAAAGAACATGGGAAATGATAGTGGTTTTGCATAACATGTGGGAATATCCAATAGCCAGAAATATGATGGTGAGATACAAGTACATAGCCTACTTTACACAAGCAATAATGAGTGATATGTCTCACGAGAACACGTTTGTTTTATATATATATAGAAGTGGAGAGCCAAACAAGCTTTTTTTTCTCATGGAGCACACACACACTGCACTCTAAAAAATGCTGGGTAAATATTGGACAGAACACAGTTTGGGTTATGTTTGAAACAGCTAATTAGGTCACCCACCAGGTCAGGTCAGTAGACTGAAGTGTGGCTTAGTAGGGGCGTGGCTATAGGATAGTTATTTTTAGCCACCGTGAGTGTAAATGTCAGTCCAGTTAATCTGTTCTGTTGTATTGTCAGCCCACATTAAGGTTGAGCACTGACATTACTGTAACTTTAACGAGGCTTACAAAAGAGTATAAGTTACTTAACCTTTTTGGGCTAGGCGGCAGTATTTTCACGTCTGGATGAAAAGTGTGCCCAAAGTAAACTGCCTGCTACTCAGGCCCAGAAGCTAGGATATGCATATTATTAATATATTTGGATAGATAATGCTCTGAAGTTTCTGAAACTGTTTGGATGATGTCTGTGAGTATAACATAACTTATTTGACAGGCGAAACCCCGAGGACAAACCATCCAGGAAAATAATTTTTTGAGGTCACTCTCTTTTCAATGTATTTCATTGGGAAGGCAGTTGCTTGCAGTTCCCTATCACTTCCACTGGATGTCAACAGTCTTTAGAAATTGGTTGATGTTTTTCCTTTGTGTAATGAAGAAGTAGGGCTGTCCAGAACGAGGGTCGAGTGAAGTGTACTCTTTGATAGAGGTGCGTGACCTGAAAAGCACGCTCCACTTTGTTTTCCTCCGGTATTGAAAGCAGTTTATCCGGTCTTAAATTTGATCGATTATTTACGTAATAAAATACCTAAAGTTGTATTAGGAAAGTTGTTTGAAATGTTTGGACAAAGATTACAGGTAACTTATGAGATATTTTGTAGTCATGTGGCGCGAGTTGGAACCGGTGTTTTTCTGGATCAAACGCGCCAAATAAATGGACATTTTGGATATATAATGACGGAATTAACTTCTTTGGGATAGGGGGCGGTATTTTGACGTCCGGATGAAAAGCGTGCCCAAAGTAAACAGCCTGCTACTCAGGCCCAGAAGCTAGGATATGCATGTAATTGGTAGATTTGGATGGAAAGCACTCTAAAGTTTCTAAAACTGTTAAGATAATATCCGTGAGTATAACAGAACTGAAATGGCAGGTGAAACCCCGAGGACAAACCTTCCCCCCCAAACAAAATTCAGCATACCACTGATTCCAATGGCTGGCACTTTTATAATAGGGCGAAATCGTCCCAAATTGCAGTTCCTAGGGCTTCCACTAGATGTCAACAGTCTTTAGAAAGAGTTTCAGGCTGGTTTTTGGAAAAATGAGGGAGAAGTTGTAGTTTTTCTAAGTGGCTCCCGTTTTGGCTGTAGTGTTTCCAAGCGCATGGCTGAGAGAGCGTGTTATTTTTGTTTATCTCCGGTAAAGGCAATAACGATTCTCCGTCTTAAATTTTATCGTTTATTTGCGTATTAGGGTATCTAAGGTTTGATTATAAACGTTGATTGAATTGGTTGGATAAGTTTATTGGTAACGTTTGGGATTCATTTTGTATGCATTTTGAAGGAGGGAAACCAAGTGTATTGTTGACTAAAGCGCGCCAGACAAACTGAGTTTATATGGATATAAAAAAATACTTTATTGAACAAAAGGACCATTTGTAATGTAACTGGGACCTTTTGGAATGCCAACAGAATATCTTCAAAGGTAAGGCATATATTATATTGCTATTTCTGACTTTCGTGTCGTAACTCCCTGGTTGAAAATGATTTGTTATGCATTTGTATGCTGGGCGCTGTCCTCAGATAATCACATGGTTTGCTTTCGCCGTAAAGCCTTTTTGAAATCTGACACGGCGGCTGGATTAACAACAAGTTAACTTCTTACATCTAGGCGTTCCGCTAGCAGAACCCCGTTCTGCCAGCGGAACCCCTAGCCAACAGCCAATGGGATTGCATGGCGCGAAATACAAAAACAACTAAAATACAACAATTAAATTTTCTCAAACATACGACTATGTTACACCATTTGAAAGATAAACCTCTCCTGAATCCAACCACGTTGTCCGGTTTCAAAAAGGCTTTACAGCGAAAGCAAAACAATAGATTATGTTAGGAGAGGACATAGACCAAAATAACCACACATCCATTTTCCAAGCAAGCATATATGTCACTAAAACCCAAAACACAGCTAAATGAAGCACTAACCTTTGATGATCATCAGATGACACTCCTAGAACATTATGTTATACAATACATGTATGTTTTGTTCAATCAAGTTCATATTTATATCCAAAAACAGCTCTTTACATTGGCGCGTGATGTTCAGAAAATGTATTCCCACCAAAAACCTCTGGTGAATTTACAAAAATACTCATCATAAAAATTGACAAAATACATAACAATTGTTTTAAGAAATATAGATACAAAACTCCTTTATGCAATCGCAAACATATTCAGACACCAGCCAAGTTCGGGGCAAACTAAACTCAGAATTGGTATTAGAAATATTGTATTACCTTTGCTGATCTTCGTCAGAATGCACTCCCAGGACTGCTACTTCCACAAGAAATGTTGTTTTTGTTCGAAATAATCCATAGTTATGTCCAAATACCTCTGTTTTGTTCGTGCGTTCAGGTCACTATGCAAAGGGTAAATCGAGCGCAAATCGAGACACAAAAAGTCAAAATGTTCCATTACCGTACTTAGAAGCATGTCAAACACTGTTTAAAATCAATTTTTATGGTATTTTTAACGTAAAATTGCGCTAATATTCCAACCGGACAATAGTGTATTCATTCAAGGAGAAAAATAAAAAACAACGTGCTCACAGGAACGCGCATATTCAATCTCTTTGTCCTCAGGCAGACCACTCAGTAACTGAGCTCCTATACTCTGCCCAGAGATAGGAGAAGGCTCAATCCACATTCTGAAGGCTTTAGACAGCCAATGGAAGCCTTAGGAAGTGCATCGTAACAGCACAGATACTGTAGTTTCAAAAGGGACAAGAAATAAGAACTACATTTCTCAGATCCTACACTTCCTGGTTGACTTTGTCTCAGGTTTTTGCCTGCCATATGAATTCTGTTATACTCACAGACACCATTCAAACAGTTTTAGAGACTACAGTGTTTTCTATCCAAATCTACTAATAATGTGCATATTGTAGTTTCTGGGCAAGAGTAGTAACCAGTTTAAATCGGGTACGTTTTTTCATCCGGCCGTGAAAATCCTGCCCCCTATCCATATCAGGTTAAGCTTTATTTTGATGTATTGCACTTGTGATTTCATGAAAGTTTAATATTTATAGTAATTTAATTTGAATTTGGCGCTCTGCAATTTCACCGGAAGATTTCGAAATGGATGCTAGCGTCCCACTAATCCGCAAGAAGTTAAACAAACTTGTCCCATGGTGCCCCAGGTTACTGAGTTAATTATTACATTATTAATTTAATCACGTAATAATAAACAGTTAATTATTTGTTAAATAGCATGTCATCACATTAATGATATCAACATCATAATGATAGCAACATCAACACCATATCCATATTTACGATGAGCGTATTATTCAGCTGAAGGTAGGATAGTTGAATTCCTTTGTCTCTCCTTCTCCCACTCTTTCTATCCCCAACACTTTCATTGAGTAACCAGCTGTTATATCGGGTTAGTCCACTAGGGACTTTTCATTACATTATGTTAATAATCAATGTATTATGGCTTAAAATCTAAGGTGTCATTGTACGCTGATGATTAATATTTTCTTTTAAAACCACAATTAGAATCTCTCCACGGCTTCATAGAGGATCTAGATACTTTTGCTATCCTCTCTGGATTAAAACCAAATTATGATAAATTATATTATATTACGTATTGGATCACTAAAAAAATGCTAATTTTAAATTACCGTGTAGTTGACCAATTAAATGGTCTGAAGGAGATGTGGACATACTTGGTACACAAATCCCGAAAGAAAAATTATTTCACTCCAATAAATCTTTATAGAAAGTTAGCAAAAATAGACAAGATCTTGATACCATGGAAAGGAAAATACCTGTCTATTTGTGGAAAACCTGATTAACTCTTAAGTCATATCACAGTTTATCTATTTGTTTATGGTTTTGCCTCCACCTAGTGACCTGCTTTTTAAATTATATGAACAAAAATATACAATTTTATTTGGAATGGCAAGCCAGACAAAATTAAAAGGGACTATTTATATAACAAATATGAATTCGGAGGGCAGAAATGATTAAATATTAAAGCATTAGACCTCTCACTAAAGGCATCAGTCATACAAAAGTTATACGTAAATCCAAACTGGCTTTCTCAAGTAAATTGGTGGGATTGTCTCATCCCATGTTCAAGAATGGCCTTTTTCCCTTTATTCAGATTACTGCTCACTTTCGGTTGTTTGCAATTTCAGTTTAATCCACCTGAAAAGACTGAACAAATAATACAACAAATATTGTGGTTAAAGTCAAGTATACTAATTGATAAAAAAAAGATATTTTTCGAGAAAAAAAATAAAAATATATATAATTTTAGTGAATGATATCATAAATAGGACTGGTGGAGTTATGTCACACATGCAGCTAACACAGACATATGGAAAGGTTTGCTCTACCCAAAATTACAACCAACTAATTGCAGCATTACCACAAAAATGGAAGAGGCAAGTAGAAGGGGAAAAAGTAAGGAACTTGTATGTTGGCCCAGCATTAACCTCCCTGGGCAAGGTGGGACGTTTGCGTCCCACCTAGTAAACAGCCAGTGGAATCGCGTGGCGCGAAATACAATTACCTCAAAAATGCTATAACTTAAATTTCTCAAACATATGACTATTTTACACCATTTTAAAGACAAGACTCTCGTTAATCTAACCACATTGTCCGATTTCAAAATGGCTTTATAGCGAAAGCAAAACATTAGATTATGTCAGGAGAGTACCCTGCCAAAATAATCACACAGCCATTTTCAAAGCAAGCATATATGTCACAAAAACCAAAACCACAGCTAAATGCAGCACTAACCTTTGATGATCTTCATCAGATGAAACTCCTAGGACATTATGTTGTACAATACATGCATGTTTTGTTCAATCAAGTTCATATTTATATCAAAAACAGCTTTTTACATTAGCATGTGATGTTCAGAACTAGCCTACCCACCGCAAACTTCCGGTGAATTTACTAAATTACTCACGATTAACGTTCACAAAATACATAACAATTATTTTAAGAATTATAGATACAGAACTCCTTTATGCAATTGAGGTGTCAGATTTTAAAATAGCTTTTCGGCGAAAGCACATTTTGCAATATTCTGAGTACATAGCCTGGCCATCAAGGCTAGCTAATTTGACACCCACCAAGTTTGGCCCTCACCAAACTCAGATTTACTATAAGAAAAATTGGTTTACCTTTGCTGTTCTTTGTCAGAATGCACTCCCAGGACTTCTACTTCAACAACAAATGTTGTTTTGGTTGCAAATAATCCATAGTTATATTCAAATACCTCCGTTTTGTTCATGCGTTCAGGTCAGTATCCGAAGGGTGACGTGCGAGCTCATTTTGTGACAAAAAAATTCAAAATATTCCATTACCATACTTCGAAGCATGTCAAACGCTGTTTAAAATCAATTTTATTCTATTTTTTCGTAAAATAGTGATAATATTCCAACCGGGCGTTGTTGTATTCATTCAAAGGCTTAAAGAAAAAAATTGAGAATTCACATGTGTCACTGTTCTCAGCCTGACCACTCTCCTGCTGTTTTTCGCCCAGAGACAGGAGAGACGTCATTCCACTTTCTGGCGCCTTCTGAGAGCCGATGGAAGCCTTAGAAAATGTCACGTAACAGCAGAGATGCTGTATTTTCGATAGAGATGCCACAGAAGGAGAACAAATTGTCAGACAGGGCACTTCCTGTATGGAATCTTCTCAGGTTTTGGCCTGCCATATGAGTTCTGTTATACTCACAGACACCATTCAAAAAATTTTAGCTCTGGATGGGGAACTGTTGCCGGAAGCTCTGGACTGGGAACTGTCGCCGGAAGCTCTGGACTGTGAAGGCGCACTGGAGGCCTGGTGCGTGGAGCCAGGACAGGTGGCCCCAGACTGGTGACACGCACTTCAGGGCGAGTGCGGGGAGCAGGCACAGGATGTACCTGACTGGGAACACGCACTTCTGGGAGAGTGCGAGGAGCAGGCACAGGACGTACTGGGCTGTGGAGACGCACTAGAAACCTGGTGCGTAGAATCAGTGCAGGATATACTGGACCGTGGAGGCGCACTGGAGGTCTGGAGCGGAGAGCTGGCACAACACATCCTGGACAGATGACCACCTTCACACGGCAAGTGCGGGGAGCTGGCACAGGATGCACTGGGCTGTGAAGGCGCACTGGGGACACAGTGCGTAGAGCCGGTGCAGGATATACTGGACCGTGGAGGCGCACTGGAGGTCTGGAGAGTAGAGCTGGCACAACGCGTCCTGGACAGATGCCCACTTTCGCACGACAAGTGCGGGGAGCTGGCACAGGACGCACTGGGCTGTGAAGGCGCACTGGAGACACCGTGCATATCACCGCAAAACATGGTGCCTGACCGGTCACACGCTCCCTACGGTGAGTATGGGGAGTTGGCACAGGACGTACTGGGCTCTGAAGGCGTACTGGAGACCTGGTGCGTATAGCCGGCATCAATTGTACCGGAACTTTTACACACTTCTCAGGACGAGTACGAGGAGCTGACTCAGGTGCCCTCGGACGGCTAACACGCTCCTCAGGGCGAATGCCGTGCATACGACGCCAAACCAACAGCTCTCTCTCATCACTCTCCTCAACTTTCGCTGCCCATTCCTCGCTCAATCTGTCCCAATATTCCTCCTAGGTCTCTGACTCACTACTCAACTCCGCCGACCACTCCATGTGCCCCCCCCCAAAAAACTTTATCGGGCTGTCTCTCGGGCTTCCGTCGTGGTTGCGAACCACGGAGTTGTCGTTGATCCTCCTTCGCTGCCTCCGCCTGCTTCCATGGCAGGCTCTTGTCTCCTGCCATGATCTCTTCCCACGTCCAGGAAGTCCTCCACTCTCTTCTTCTCTCCCATGCCCAGGATCCCTGCTCCTCCTGGTCACGCTGCTTGGTACTGGTTTGATGGGATATTCTGTCACGTTTGTTGGAATGATTGGACCAAGGCGCAGCGTGAGTAGCGTTCCACATATTTATTATAAAGTGAAACTAAGCAAAATACAAAAACAATAAAGAATACATTAAACGTGACTACAGAGGTGCTACATACACTTAATCAAAAAAATAATATCCCATAACCCACAGGTGGAAAATATGCTACTTAAGTATGATCCCCAATTAGAGACAACGATTACCAGCTGCCTCTAATTTGGGAATCATACCCAATCACCAACATAGAAAAACAAACCCAGAACCTTAGAACCACACATAGAAATAATAAACTAGACTAACCCCTCAGTCACCTACTCTACAATAGAAAATAAAAGCTTTCTATGGTCAGGACGTGACAGTTCTTCGGCTTGCAAGCATCCCCCTTTTTCCTCCAAACATAACTAAGGTCTTTATGGCCAAACAGAACATTTCTCCCAAAAGTACGATCTTTGTCCCCATGTGCAGTTGCAAACCGTAGTCTGGCTTTTTTATGGCGGTTTTGGCGCAGTGGCTTTTTCCTTGCTGAGCGGCCTTTCAGGTTATGTCGAAATAGGACTAATTTTACTGTGGACATAGATACTTTTGTACCTGCTTCCTCCAGCATCTTCAGAAGGTCCTTTGCTGTTGTTCTGGGATTGATTTGTACTTTTCGCATCAAAGTACGTTCGTCTCTAGGAGACAGAACGCATCTCCTTCCTGAGCAGTATGACGGCTGCGTGGTCCCATGGTGTTTATACTTGCGTACTATTGTTTGTACAGATAAACGTGTTACCTTCAGGCGTTTGTATATTGCTCCCAAGGATGAACCAGACTTGTGAAGGTCTAAAAAAAAAAACTGAAGTCTTGGCTGATTTATTTTTATTTTCCCATGATGTCAAGCAAAGAGGCATTGAGTTTGAAGGTAGACCTTGAAATACATCCACAGGTACACCTCCAATTGACTCAAACAATGTCAATTAGCCTATCGGAAGCTTCTAAAATGATGACATCATTTTCTGGAATTTTCCAAGCTGTTTAAAGTTACAGTCAACTTTGTGTATGTAAACTCCTGACCTACTGAAATTGTGATACAGTTAATTATAAGTGAAATAATCTGTCTGTAAACAATTGGTGGAAAAATTACTTGTGTCATGCACAAAGTAGATGTCCTAACCGACTTGCCAAAACTATAGTTTGTTAACCTCTCTAGGGCAGGTGGCACCAAATCGTCCCACCTACGTAACAGCCAGTTGAATCCTGTGGCGCGATTTTCAAATACCTTAGAAATGCTATTACTTAAATTTCTCAAACATATGACTATTTTACAGCTATTTAAAGACAAGACTCTAGTTAATCTAACCACACTGTCCGATTTCAAAAAGGCTTTACAATGAAAGCAAAACATTAGATTATGTCAGCAGAGTACCCAGCCAGAAATAATCAGACACCCATTTTTCAAGCTAGCATATAATGTCACAAAAACCCAGAAGACAGCTAAATGCAGCACTAACCTTTGATGATCTTCATCAGATGACACACCTAGGACATTATGTTATACAATACATGCATGTCTGTTCAATCAAGTTCATATTTATATAAAAAAACAGCTTTTTACATTAGCATGTGACCTTCAGAAAAAGCATACCCCCGCAAACTTCCGGGGAATTTACTAACAATTTGCTAAATTACTCACGATAAACGTTCACAAAAAGCATAACAATTATTTTAAGAATTATAGATACAGAACTCCTCTATGCACTCGATATGTCCGATTTTAAAATAGCTTTTCGTTGAAAGCACATTTTGCAATATTCTAAGTAGATAGCCCGGCATCACAGGGCTAGGTATTTAGATACCCAGCAAGTTTAGCCTTCACCAAACTCCGATTTACTATTAGAAAAGTTTGATTACCTTTCCTGTTCTTCATCAGAATGCACTCCCAGGACTTCTACTTCAATAACAAATGTTGGTTTGGTCCAAAATAATCCATAGTTATGTTCCAACAGCGGCGTTTTGTTCGTGCGTTCAAGACACTATCCCAATGGTAAATAAGGGTCACGCGCACAGCGCATTTCGTGACAAAAGATTTCTAAATATTTCATTACCGTACTTCGAAGCATGTCAACTGCTGTTTAAAATCAATTTTTATGCCATTTTTCTCGTAAAAAAGCGATAATATTCCGACCGGGAATCTGCAATTAGGTAAACAGCCGAAAGAAAATACAGCACGGGGTCAACTCGGGCACGCGCCTAATTCCTTTGTCCTCTGATCGGCCACTTGGCAAAGGCGATAATGTGTTTCAGCCAGAGGCTGCCTTGATATCGTTCAGCTTTTTTCCCAGGCTCTGAGAGCCTATGGGAGCCGTAGGAAGTGTCACGTTACAGCTAAGATCCTCACTCTTCAATAAACAGAGACAAGAAGAACGACTCCTTGTCAGACAGGCCACTTCCTGCATGAAATCTTCTCAGGTTTTTGCCTGTCATATGAGTTCTGTTATACTCACAGACACCATTCAAACAGTTTTAGAAACTTTAGGGTGTTTTCTATCCAAAGCCAATAATTATATGCATTTTCTAGTTACTGGGCAGGAGTAGTAACCAGATTAAATCAGGTACGTTTTTTATCCGGCCGTGTAAATACTGCCCGCTAGCCCTAACAGGTTAACAAGAAATGTGTGGAATGGTTGAAAAAACAGTTTTAATGACTCCAACCTAAGTATGTAAACTTCCGACTTCAATTGTATAAGTATGTATGTATATGGATATATATATTTACCCAAAAAATATATGGGGGATTGGAAATGATGCAGACAATTACATTGATGGAAGTAACAATCTTTCCACAATATTAAGCTGATCCACCCCTAAAAAATAAAATAAAAATGTATTATCTATCCTGTGTGTGTTTATGTAATTCTGTGTTGCTATTTAGTTAGTAAATAAATAATTAAGCCAATTTATGTATCGATGAGTCTTCATGTAGATGAGCATTCATGCAGATTTGAAGTCAACGACGTTCAGAATGACATGAGGTAATAATAATTATTGCATGACTAATATGATAACGAAATATTCTGATATTCTTCAGTTATTTCGGGAAACGGGAACTCATTAAACAAACGTTTTCCGTGGTGCCCCAACATTGCTAATGAGTTAATTGTTATGTGATTAATTTAATCACGTAATCAATTAAACATATTTAATTGATTTGATAAAATAATTGTCATCACATTAATGATATTCACGTCACGAGAACTTCCTTGAATTTGTTCTGGATTTGGGGACTGTGAAAAGACCCAAGGTAGCATGTCTGGTGGGGTAAGTGTGTGCGCCAGAGCTGTGAGTAAGTTGATTATGCAAAAGGTTTGGGATATCAACAAATTGTTTCTTATAAAAATAAGAAGTAATGCAGTCAGTCACTCCTCAACTCTTAGCCAAGCGAGACTGCATGCATAGTATTTATATCAGCCCTCTGATTACAATGAAGCGCAAGACGTGCCACTCTGTTCTGGGCAAGCTGCAGCTTAACTAGGTTTTTCTTTGCAGCACTGGACAATAATCAAGATAAGATAAAACTAGAACCTGCAGGACATGGAATGTGGTGTCAATAAAGCAGAGCATCTCCTCATCATGGACAGACCTCTCCCCCTCTGCTGTTTTGGTCCTCTAAACTAAGAACAGGCTGGGTAACATTGTGAAATGAAGTAGCAGGAACGTTGGTATGTACTTAACCTATTGGGGCTAGGGGGCAGTATTGAGAATTTTGAAAAAAATATGTGCCCGTTTTTAACTGCCTCCTACACCAACTCAGAAGCTAGGATATGCATATTATTACCAGATTTGGATAGAAAACACTCTGAATTTTCTAAAACTGTTTGAATGGTGTCTGTAAGTATAACAAAACTCATATGGCAGGCAAAAACCTGAGAAAAACAAAATAATTTTGTGGCTGTACTATTTTTCGAGTCATTGCTAATAGATCACACAGTGACAAAGGATTCATTTCGCACTGCCTACGGCTTCCACTAGATGTCAACGATCTTTATAAAGTTGTTTGAAGCGTCTATGATGAACAGAGACCGGATGACAAGGAAGAGAAGTTGACGTCCCTGGGATGTCGTCACTTCATTATTGCTCGCACCTGCGCATTCATGTGAGGCGAGACATTTTTCAAAAACATTTTTCAAGACACAGGAGAGGTCGGGTTGAAACATTACTGATGTTTCACGTTAAAAATGGCTCTAAAGATTGATGCTAAACAACGTTTGACATGTTTGAACGAACGTAAATAGATTATTTTTTTTACTTTTCGTCGTGACCTTCCCCCCTACTTTTGAGGATCCTACCGAAGCCTAACAACAATGAACAACTTGGAGTTATTTGGACATAAATTATGAACTTTGTCAAAAGAAACCACATTTGTTGTGGACCTGGGATTCCTGGAAGTGCCAATGGATGAAGATAATCAAAGGTAAGGGATTATTGACAATAGTATTATTGATATTAGATGGTTACAAGATGGTGCTAACCTGTATATCCTAGCCTATTGTAAAGGTGACTTTTCTCATTTGATTTACACAACATGCTTACCACTTTGAAGATGCAAAATATTTTTTCTTGTGAAACATACAACAAATACGTTTTTAAAAAAGCAAACTTGAGCGTGCATAACTATTCACCCCCCCAAAGTCAATACTTTGTAGAGCCACCTTTTGCAGCAATTACAGCTGCAAGTCTCTTGGGGTATGTCTCTATAAGCTTAGCAAATCTAGCCACTGGGACTTTTGCCCATTATTCTCGGCAAAACTTCTCCAGCTCCTTCAAGTTGGATGGTTCCACTGGTGTACAGCAATCTTTAAGTCATACCACAGATTTTAAATTGGATTGAGGTCTGGGCTTGGACTAGGCCATTCTAAGACATTTAAATGTTTCCCATTAATCCGCTCAAGTGTTGCTTTAACAGTATGCTTTGGGTCATTGTCCTGCTGGAAGGTGAAACTCCGTCCCAGTCTCAAATCTCTGGAAGACAAACAGGTTTCCCTCAAGAAGTTCCTTGAATTTAGCACTAGCCATCATTCCTTTAATTCTGACCAGTTTCCCAGTCCCTGCCGGGGAAAAACATCCCCACAGCATAATGCGGCCACCACCATGCTTCACTGTGGGGAGGGTGTTCTCGGGGATATGAGAGGTGTTGGGTTTGCGCCAGACCTAGCATTTTCCTTGATGGCCAAAAAGCTCAATTTTAGTCTCATCTGACCAGCGTATCTTCTTCCATATGTTTGGGGAGTCTCCCACATTCTTTTTGGCGAACACCAAACGTGTTTGCTTATTTTCTTCTTTAAGCAATGGCTTTTTTCTGGCCACTCTTCCGTAAAGCCCAGCTCTGTGGAGTGTATGGCTTAAAGTGGTCCTATGGACAGATACTCCAATCTCAGCTGTGGAGCTTTGCAGCTCCTTCAGGGTTATCTTTGGTCTCTTTGTGTCCTCTCTGATTAATGCCCTCATTGCTTGGACTGTGAGATTTGGTGGGCGGATCTCTCTTGGCAGGTTTGTTGTTGTGCCATATTCTTTCCATTATTTAATAATGGATTTAACTTTGCTCCATGGGATGTTCAAAATTTCTGATAATTTTTAATAACCCAACCCTGATCTGTACTTCTCCACAACTTTGTCCCTGACCTGTTTGGAGAGCTCCTTGGTCTTCATGGTGCCGCTTGCTTGGTGGTGCCCCTTGCTTAGTGGAGTTGCAGACTCTGGGACCTTTCAGAACAAGTGTATATATACTGAGATCATGTGACACTTAGATTGCACACAGGTGGACTTGAACTAATTATGTGACTTCTGAAGGTAATTGGTTGCACCAGATCTTATTTAGGGGCTTCATAGCACAGGGCGTGAATACATACAGTTATGCATGTACCACTTTTCCGTTTTTTTTCTTTTTTCTTTTTTTTGAAACAAGTCATTTTCTTCATTTCCCTTCACCAATTTGGACTATTTTGTGTATGTCCATTACATGAAATCCAAATAAAAATCCATTTAAATTACAGGTTGTAATGCAACTAAACAGGAAAAACGCCAAGGGGGATGAATACTTTGGCAATGCACTGTATCTGACACAAGTCATACACAAGCCACAATCCATTCTGAAGGACTGTCAGCATCCCTTGTTTGTTGAATATATTTCTTCCCTCAGAGGGCAGGCTCCCCAACATTAAAACGAACAGGTCTAAATTCTCGTTCATTCCTGCTACTAGCGTTCTCAATAAGCTGTAGATGTACTGTTAGTTGTGTATATTGCTGTATATATTGTTTTTATGTATATTTATTGTCATGTGTTCAATGTGTACATGCTGCAAAATGAATTGCCCCCCGGGGATAATAAAGACTATTCTACTCTACAGGGAGTAGGTATAAGATGGAGTCTCTTGGAACTTGGACCTGTATAAATGAATTGCCCCCCAGGGATAATAAAGACTATTCTACTCTACAGAGAGTAGGTATAAGATGGAGTCTCTTGGAACTTGGACCTGTATAAATGATTTGCCCCCCGGGGATAATAAAGACTATTCTACTCTACTCTACATGGAGTAGGCATAAGATGGAGTCTCTTGGAACTTGGACCTCTATAAATGAGGCATCATTTTTCCTTGTCATTGGCTGAGTTTACACAGGTAGTCAGTCCAATTCTGATATTTTACCCAATTATTGAAAAAATAGCTGATCTGATAGGTCAAAAGACCAATTAGTGAAAAAGGTCAGAATTGGGCTGCTTGTGTAAATGCAGCCAATGACGAGGAACAATTATGCCTCTTTTATACAGGTCGAAGTTTCATGAAAAAAGGGAGAATGTCCAGGTCATGTGACACTTCTACTTCGATCCCACGGATACTTTGTGAATGTGCTTATGTTTTGTCTGGATATTATATTTTGTCTGGGATCGACTGTGAGAACCCTACCAGGTGTTTAAACACCCCAATCATGTTAGAGTGTTTTACAATCTTGGTCCTGGTGTTGTTGCTCTAGGACTAACACACTTTATATTTTAGTCATTTAGCAGACATTCTTATCCAGAGCGACTTACAGTCAGAGCATTCATCTTAAGATAGCTAGGTGGGACAGCCATATACAAAGTCAGAGCTAGTAAGGGAAAACAAATCTAAGTCTTGGTGATGAGTTGATTAGTTGAATCAAGGGTGTTAGTTCTAGGGAAAAATGAACACCTCTTTGGGTCGCTATTACGAGGATTGGGAAACACCAATACTTTTCATCATTCATAACTGCTCATTTAACCCAAGTAAAATATTCACCTCCGTATTGTTGGATTTTTTTTATTCAGATGTTACAGGAGAAGTCATTTTTTTTACAACCAAATCTATTTTTGATGTTCAGATAGAAAATAAAACGTAGAAATATGTTTTACCACTTATTCAGCATTGAATAATGCAAGTCTTGGTGATATAAGCTCTGCTCCTTCAGGGTAACTCACTGCCTGAGCAAAGCCTCCATATAAAATATAGCCTACTGGCATTGAGTGCAGTAAGCTATACCAATCCCCCTGGCAGGAACACAGAACCTAACAAGTGTTGGTGGGAGCAAGAGGCACGCGCATACTAGCAGTAGCAGCAAAAAGCAGCTGGATGAGAGAGCAGATCCATAAAGCTAAAATGCCGACGCCAATAAGGCAGGCGTGATTGATAAGAGTCTCTAATTGGTACCATCTTAGCTAATGTGTAATTTAAACCCAACACTGTTGCCTTAACGTGAACTCAAACTCAGATACTCTGATATGCATGTGCGTTGCTTCTCCGTAGGCCACGAAGAGTAGGCAGACAGATGTATTCTTGAGCAGACTGCATGCTGAAGGGTCCTCATGCCCAATATGAACTGAATCCCTGCTATTGGAGCGTGATAAGGCACATTTGCGCGACTGAAATTGAAATAGAAAAGGCATACATGGTAATACAGTGCCTCCGGAAAGTATTCAGACCCCTTGACTTTTTCCACATTTTGTTACATTACAGCCTTATTCTTAAATGTATTTAAAAAAACATGTATCTTCAATCTACACACAATACTCCATAATGACTAAGCAAAAACAGTTTTTTAGAATTCTTTTGAATTTATAAAAAATAATAATTGAATATCACATTTACATAAGTATTCAGACCCTTTACGCAGTACTTTGTTGAAGTACCTTTGGCAGCGATTATAACCTTGAGTCTTCTAGGGTATGATGCTACAAGTTGGCACACCTGTATTTGGGGAGTTTCTTCCATTCTTCTCTGCAGATCCTCTCGAGCTGTCAGGTTGGATGGGGAGCGTTGCTGCATAGCTACTTTCAGGTCTCTCCAGATATGTTAGATTGGGTTCAAGTCTGGGACCTGGCTGGGACACTCAAGGTCATTCAGAGACTTGTCCCGAAGCCACTCCTGTGTTGTCTTGGCTGTGTGCTTACGATCGTTGTCATGTTGGAAGGTGAACCTTCGCCCCAGTCTGAGGTCCTGAGCAGGTTTTCATAAAGGATCTCTCTGTACTTTGCTACGTTTATCTTTGCCTCGATCCTGACTAGTCTTCCAGTCCCTGCTGCTGAAAAACATCCTCACAGCATGATGCTGCCATCACCATGCTTCACCGTAGGGATGGTGCCAGGTTTTCTCCAGATGCAACGCTTGGCATTCAGGCCAAAGAGTTCAATCTTAGTTTCATCAGAACAAATAATCTTGTTTCTCGATGGTCTGAGAGTCTTTAGGTGCCTTATGGCAAACTCCAAGCGGGCTGTCATATGCCTTTTACTGAGGAGTGGCATCCGTCTGGCCACTCTACTTTAAAGGCCTAATGGAAAGCTGCAGAGATGTTTGTCCTTCTGGAAGGTTCTCCCATCTCCACAGAGGAACTCTAGAGCTCTCTCAGAGTAACCATTGTGTTCTTGTTCACCTCCCTGACCAAGGCCCTTCTCACCCAATTGCTCTGTTTGGCCAGGTGGCCAGCTCCAGGAAGAATCTTGGTGGTTCCAAACTTCTTCAATTTAAGAATGATGGCGGGCTCTGTGTTCTTGGGGACGTTCAATGCTGCAGAATCTTGCCTCTACACAATCCTACCTTGGAGCTCTACAGACAATTCCTTCGACCTCATGGCTTGGTTTTTGCTCTGACATTCACTGTCAACTGTGGGACTTTATATAGACTGTGTGCCATTCCAAATCATGTTCAATCAATTGGATTTACCACAGGTGGACTCCAACCAAATTGTAGAAACATCTCAAGGATGGTCAATGGAAACAGGATGCACCTGAGCTCAATTTCGTGTCTCATAACAAAGGGTCTGAATACTTAAGTAAATTAGGTATTTCTGTTTTTGTCATTATGGGGTATTGTGTGTAGATTACTGAGGATATTTTATTCAGTCTGTCCATTTGGTGATAGTTCATCACTGTTTAAACTTATTGGAAACGGAAAAAGTCAGCCATCAAGTCAGCATCCATCAGTCAATTAGATATAATTCTGACACCAAACTGATACATACTGACACCAAACCCACTTTGTCCAACTCGTTTAGAAGCCAACTATCACATATTTCAGAGCCGGCCCAAAATGTTAAAACAATTAATAAAAATTAAAACCCATAGTTACGGTCTAGCTGCGGGTCCAGTTCTGACATTATGCGTAGGCCTAGCTGAGGTGACCCCGAATCCCAGGTTTTGGCTTGATAGGTTATTCGGAGCCGGAGCAGCGACATTAATTAGTGCTGAATATGCACTTTTTCCATGCATTGCTACGAGGTCCCTGAACGAGCTATCGGACAGAAACTTTATGGTCCGCCTCTATGGGCCAAGGCGGTTTCAATGCACCTAGTCTTGTGATTCTGGGACTTTTTTATACGTCATAATTTTTGCGCCGTTAAAAATGAATTGAAGTTATTGCAAATGGATGAGGCTGTTTCTCGGCCTGGGAACCTTCTAGAGCCACATAACTCACCGTGCACTACCGACTTAAGCCCTATAACAGGTTAATAAAGTTTCAGAGCTCTAGGTCTGACGGTTCTTTGATGTTTCGAACACAGGTAACTATTCCAGGCTCTGTGTGTCTGTAAGCCCCACACTGTGTCACTCCACATTGACATTGTGTGAGTACAGAAAATGACAGAAAATCAAAGAAATCACTTAGAGCTACGAAACCCGCATTAACGGATTTGCCTTAATATGCCGCAACTGGATCTATAACTCTTTTGGGGGAAAAACACATTTGTTTAACCATCATCAAACGGACGTTGTACGATTTCTCGTGAATTACGATAGTTAAATAGCTGGTTCTATTTTTCCTTACGCCATAGGTTTATGTACTTTAACGTGAAGCGGCCAAATTAGAGCTGTATTACCATTTTCGACCGTTAATCTCAGAAAATGGGCATTAACTCAAATAGCATTGAGGCCTCGAAGCAATCTTGTTTTTGGGCTACAAGTTTGGCCAAACCTGTGAGTTTCGTCTTCAAAGTTTTTCCGTTTACGAGAAATGGCCATGTCTATTTGGTGATGTTTTGTCCATTTGCCATAAGCAGCCAGTCGCCATCTGGTGGAATTCTTCGGTACAACAGATAAATATCCAAAATGTAAACATTTTATAACGCGGAAGCCAAATGTCCAAAATACTTTTTTTGACAACTTCCCGGAAGACTGGGCCCTGGGGGACGACCTGAGGCTGTCGGCCTATTTTAATAACATCCGCAGATGTCTAGTAAGGGACCGTACATTTGAAATATGGAGATCCTCATCAACCTTACGGGAAATGCCACTCGTGTCCCTTATGTATGGAAGAGCCAATGGATGTATAGCTTAGGGAAAGGTGGGAAGTATCTGGGCAACTAAAGTATCTTTTATTTAGCTAGAAGAGAGAAAAGTTTTGTTAACATGTGGGCAAGGGGGAAGCGGTGAATGGCATTCAAAAGTTGGCGCTGTACAACGTGACCGGTCGGGAGTAGGCTACTAAGTGACTGCGAGTGAAGAGCAAAATAATCCTAACATTTCCACACCCTAATTGTGGACTAACTAATACCCACACGGAGAATCAGTGAAAATAAAAATCTCATTGATTTATCAAGACCAGTCCCCATGTTTGTCTCAGAGCAGCGCGAAACGGTGCTGAAATAGTTGACCACACGAGGGTAGGCAATCTCTGCAGCGGCTCTCGTAACTCAAACACTCTGGCAAGCGATCTCCCCCTGGATAGCCATCTGACTTCTGTATATAAGAGAAGGAATTTGTGCTCTGCGTCCATTCCCTCACAAAGCTGCCCAAACAGACGTGAGTTAAGGGCATGTGCTTTGATGTAATAATTTTAACATCATTCAATACCACGTTAAATTCGGGTGACATTTTTCGGCTAGCCAGCATTTCTCTGCGAATGACACAGAGCGTAGACTCACATTCAGGCGCAACCTCTTTAACCCGGGTAGTGAAACCAGACAGCTGTCCAGTCATGGCAGCAGCCCTATCCATGCATATGCCAACACAGAATGACCAATCCAATTTTCCTGACATGTCATCATCCAAAGACTTGAATAGTTCTGCGGCTGTTGTGTTAGTCAGCAGGGACAGCGCACACAACATATCCTCATGCACATAATCTTGAAATATGTATCGCACATAAATAAGCAGTATTGCGTTGTTGCCGACATCGGTAGATTCGTCAACCTGGATTGCATACCACGGTGACTCGTTAATTTAAGAATATTTCAGCAATTATATTTACTTTTCATACTTAAGTATATTTTAAACCAAATACTTTTAGAATTTTACTGGGTGACTTTTACTTTTACTTGCGTCATTTTCTATTAAGGTATCTTTACTTTTAATCAAGTATGACAGTTGGCTACTTTTTCCACGACTGAGTGCCACCTAGAGAACAGAAGCAGACTAACAGCCAAAAGCATTTCCAACGCCCTCACCTTGATTTTATTGTATACTGTTATTTAAAAAAAAGATATTTAAAAAAATCTCTTAATTTATATCCACAATTAACTAATAATATGCGTAATAATTTAGGCAATTCATACGAAGGATTGTTACATCTGTAATACCTGTTTGTGTATCTTAAAACAATTATCACTTTTAGTGTATCATCTTATAATGACTTCTATTTTGAAAATACATTTGGAATACCAAAGATTAGGTAACACAGTGTGATTTGTAGTGTATGTGCCGATACTTCATTATAATTTAAGTACTATGCGTTATTTCATAAAATGCATGATGTGTTTGTAATTAAGACCATTCCAAGCAGTTTGATAATGAGGAGATCATTGATGGTGCAGTTGAATTCTCTGACAACAAAAATAAATAGAAAAACTGAGAATGTGGCAATCTCGGTTTTGTTGATCTAAATTTTCAACCCCAAATCCTCCAATATAGGCCTGCTAAACCTCTCAGCCTTCCCACTGACGATAATTCAATGGGATCCTTAAGAATGAAGTTCTTCAATCAATAAACTACTGGTACACAGCAGAGGGACCTTCATTAAGTCATTTAGAAAACACAAATTCCCGGCGGTGGGATTTCAAGACTTTCCATTAAATGTAATTCATTAATTCAACTGGTCTTACTTTAATTGACCCAGAAAGATCATATTGATAATGATAAGCCATTCCCCTTAAGTTGAAATAAACCAAATTAGCTTAAAAGGAGAGTTGGCTCAGTACCACAGAGTAAACTTTCCAGTATTTCAAAGTCTTACTTTTAGGGGTCCTTTTGTGAGGGGTTGTGGGAAAAGGAGAGATGCAGTTGGATGCAATCACAGGGCTGAATCTAGAATTGGCATACACTTGCATGGCTTAAACATCCATAATCATCATACTTGTCTGCAACAGGATTTGCACAGAAGATATTGTGTGTGTGCTGTGCGTGCATGTGTGTCAGTGGAGGTTGCTGAGGAGAGGACGGCTCATAATAATGGCTGGAATGAAGTCAATGGAACGGCATCAAACACATCAAAGACGTGGTTTCCATGTGGTTGATACCACTCCATTGACTCCATTCCAGACATTATTATGAACCTTTCTCTCCTCAGCAGCCTCCACTGACGTGTGTGTGTGTGTGTGTGTGTGTGTGTGTGTGTGTGTGTGTGTGTGTGTGTGTGTGTGTGTGTGTGTGTGTGTGTGTGTGTGTGTGTGTATGTGTGTGTGTGTGTGCAGTCAAGATCCGGCCGAATAGCACATGCCTATACCGGGGTTACAGGCTGCAAGCTGCAAGCAGATGTAATTTCTCTTTTGACCTCTGCAACACTACAGTACATTGCTATCACATGCAATCCCTTACTATCACTAGCCTCTGACACTGGCCTTGGATCTAACACTTGCCTTGTGTGACTCGTGTGCCAGCTTAGTACCTCCTGATAGGGCCATGAATGATATGTAAACACTGCCTCCAAAAAAACACCCTATTCCCTATATGGTGCACAACTTTTAAACAGGGTCGATAAGGCTCAGTTCAAAAGCATTGCACCAACAATAAATGGGTTGCCAATTGGGATACAGACGTAGCCCCATGAGAGGTATACTTGACTCTTTTCTCCACATCCATTCAATGGATGCTTACACAGTTGTATTTAGCCTGGTCGCAGAGTCATATGCTTTGTTGTCTCTTTGTGTCCATTGAGAAAGCAGCAGCTAGCTGACTGACTGTCTCTCAGCGAATGTACACATTACATTTGTGATCGGAATTTTAACCCCCACAGTGTTAAATTTAACACTTTCTTTGTAATTACACTGCTCAAAAAAATAAAGGGAACACTTAAACAACACATCCTAGATCTGAATGAAAGAAATAATCTTATTAAATATGTTTTTCTTTACATAGTTGAATGTGCTGACAACAAAATCACACAAAAATAATCAATGGAAATCCAATTTATCAACCCATGGAGGTCTGAATTTGGAGTCACACTCAAAATTAAAGTGGAAATCCACACTACAAGCTGATCCAACTTTGATGTAATGTCCTTAAAACAAGTCAAAATGAGGCTCAGTAGTGTGTGTGGGCTCCACGTGCCTGTATGACCTCCCTACAATGCCTGGGCATGCTCCTGATGAGGTGGCGGATGGTCTCCTGAGGGATCTCCTCCCAGACCTGGACTAAAGCATCCGCCAACTCCTGGACAGTCTGTGGTGCAACGTGGCGTTGGTGGATGGAGCGAGACATGATGTCCCAGATGTGCTCAATTGGATTCAGGTCTGGGGAACGGGCGGGCCAGTCCATAGCATCAATGCCTTCTGCTTGCAGGAACTGCTGACACACTCCAGCCACATGAGGTCTAGCATTGTCTTGCATTAGGAGGAACCCAGGGCCAACCGCACCAGCATATGGTCTCACAAGGGGTCTGAGGATCTCATCTCGGTACCTAATGGCAGTCACACTACCTCTGGCGAGCACATGGAGGGCTGTGCGGCCCCCCAAAGAAATGCCACCCCCCACCATGACTGACCCACCGCCAAACCGGTCATGCTGGAGGAAGTTGCAGGCAGCAGAACGTTCTCCACGGCATCTCCAGACTCTGTCACGTCTGTCACGTGCTCAGTGTGAACCTGCTTTCATCTGTGAAGAGCACAGGGCGCCAGTGGCGAATTTGCCAATCTTGGTGTTCTCTGGCAAATGCCAAACGTCCTGCACGGTGTTGGGCTGTAAGCACAACCCCCACCTGTGGACGTCCGGCCCTCATACCACCCTCATGGAGTCTGTTTCTGACCGTTTGAGCAGACACATACACATTTGTGGCCTGCTGGAGGTCATTTTGCAGGGCTCTGGCAGTGCTCCTCCTTGCACAAAGGCGGAGGTAGCGGTCCTGCTGCTGGGTTGTTGCCCTCCTACGGCCTCCTCCACGTCTCCTGATGTACTGGCCTGTCTCCTGGTAGCGCCTCCATGCTCTGGACACTATGCTGACAGACACAGCAAACCTTCTTGCCACAGCTCGCATTGATGTGCCATCCTGGATGGGCTGCACTACCTGAACCACTTGTGTGGGTTGTAGACTCCGTCTCATGCTACCACTAGGGTGAAAGCACCGCCAGCATTCAAAAGTGACCAAAACATCAGCCAGGAAGCATAGGAACTGAGAAGTGGTCTGTGGTCACCACCTGCAGAACCACTCCTTTATTGGGGGTGTCTTGCTAATTGCCTATAATTTCCACCTGTTGTCTATTCCATTTGCACAACAGCATGTGAAATTTATTGTCAATCAGTGTTGCTTCCTAAGTTGACAGTTTGATTTCACAGAAGTGTGATTGACTTGGAGTTACATTGTGTTGTTTAAGTGTTCCCTTTATTTTTTTGAGCAGTATATATGGCACAGATAGAGATGGCAGCTCCTTAGGAAACTATGCAGTATTTTGTTTTTTTTTATGTATTATTTTTTACATTGTTAAACCAGAAAACCTTGAGTGTTATTACATACAGCCGGAAAGAACTATTGGATATCAGAGAGACGTCAATTTACAAGCACTACGACCAGGAATACGACTTTCCCAAAGCGGATCATTTGTCTGCACCTCCCAGGGCATTTGAACTGATTCCATAGGCCGACCCAAAACAACGCCGTCAGAGGAGAGGTTGCCGGAGCGGTCTTCTAGTGAGGCATCGGATGTGTGCACATCACTCATCGCTTCCCGAGTATATTACTCGCTAATATCCAGTCCCTAGTTAATTAACAAAGTCAACGAAATTAGGGCAAGAGTTGCTTTCCAAAGAGATATTCAGGATTGTAACATACTCTGTTTCACGGAGACATGGCCAACGAGATTTTAAGTGCATCGTGCTGACAGGAACAAACATCTCTCTTGTTAGAAAAAGGGCGGGTGTGTGTTTCATGATTAACGACTCGTGGTGTAATTGTAACAACATACAAGAGCTCAAGTCCTTTTGTTCACCTGACCTAGAATTCCTCAGAATAAAATGCCGAGCGTATTATTTCCCAAGAGAACTCTCCTTGGTTATCATCACAGCCGTCTATCCCCCCGCAAGCGGATACCAAGACGGCCATCAAGGAACTTCACTGGACTTATTGCAAGCTGGAAACCATATATCCTGAGGCAGCATTTATTGTAGCTGGGGATTTTAACAAAGCTAAGCTGAGAACAAGGCTACTTCAATTATATCAGAATATCGTTTGCAGTACACGAGCGAGTAACACACTCGACCACTGCTATTCTAACTTCCGCAATACATACAAGGCCCTCCCCCGCCCTCCTTTTGGCAAATCTGACCATGACTCAATCTTGTTGCTGAAAGCACGTACCCCCGCATTTAATCATGGTAACGTGACTGGAAACATGACTGAATGCAAAGTATAGCTATTCCCTCCGTAAGGCAATCAAACAATCAAAGCGTCAGTGTAGAGACAAAGTGGAGTCGTAATTCAATGGCTCAAACATGAAACGTATGTGGCAGGGTCTACAGACAATCACGGATTACAAAAAGAAAACCAGCCCTGTCGCGGACATCGAGGTCTTGCTCACAGACAATTTAAACAAGCTTTTTGCGCACTTTGAGGACATTACAGTGCCACCGTCACGGCCTGCTACCAAATACTGTTGACTCTCCTTCTCCGTGGGTAAAACATTTAAACGTGTTAACACTCGCAAGGCTGGCGGCCCAGACGGCCTACCTAGCCACAACCTCAGAGCATGTGCAGACCAGCTGGCTGGTGTGTTTACGGACATATTCAATCAATCCCTATCCCGGTCTGCTTCAAGATGGTAACTGAACTAAATGACTATCGTAGCACTCACTTCTGTCATAATGAAGTGCTTTGAGAGACTAGTCAATTATCATATCACCTCCACCCTACCTGTTACCATAGACCCAATCCAATTTGCTTAACGCCCCAATAGGTCCACCGGCGATACAATGCCCTATGCCATCTGGACAAAAGGAATACCAATGTAAGAATACTGTTCATTGACATACAGCTCAGCATTCAACACCATAATATCCTCCAAACTCATCATTAAGCTTGAGACCCTGGGTCTCGACCCCACCCTGTGCAACTGGGTCCTGAACTTCCTGACGGGCTGCCCCCAGTTGGTAAAGGTAGGAAACATCTCCACTCCGCTGATCCTCAACACTGGGGCCCCACAAGGGTGTGTTCTTAGCCCTCTCCTGTACTCCCTGTTCACCCACGACTGCGTGGCCATGCACGCCTCCAACTCAATCATCAATTTTGCAGATGACACTACAGTGGTAGGCTCAGGGAAATAACCTCTCACTCAATGTCAGCAAAACAAAAAAGCTGATCGTGGAATTCAGGAAACAGCAAAGGGAGCACCCCACTATCCACATCGAAGGGACAGCAGTGGAGAACATGGAAAGTTTTAAGTTCCTCGGTGTACATATCACTGACAAACTAAAGTGGTCCTCCACGCACACAGACTGTGTGGTGAAGAAGGCTGAGAAAATTTGTCTTGTCACCGAAAACCCTCACCAACTTTTACAGGTGCACAATTGTGAGCATCCTGTCGGGCTGTATCACGGGCTGGTATGGCAACTCCACTCCACGTAACCGCAGGGCTCTCCAGAGGGTATTGCGGTCTGCACAACGCATAACCGGGGGCAAACTACCTATCTTCCAGGACACCTACAACACCCAATGTCACAGGAAGGCAAAAAGGATCATAAAGGACAATAACCACCCGAGCCATTACCTCTTCACCCTGCTTCCATCCAGAAGGCGAGGTCAGTACAGGTGCATAAGAGCTGGGACAGAGAGATTGAAAACAGCTTCTATCTCAAGGCCATCAGATTGACAGCCACCACTAGCGCCTACAGACTTGATATCATTGGCCACTTTAATAAATGGAACACTAGTCACTTTAATAATGCCACTTTAAGAATGTTTATATATCTTGCATTACTCATCTCACATGTAAACTCAGCAAAAAAAGAAACATCCCTTTTTCAAGACCCTGTCTTTCAAAGATAATTTGTAAAAATCAAATACCTTCACAGATCTTCATTGTAAATAGTTTAAACACTGTTTCCCATGCTTGTTCAATGAACCATAAACAATTAATGAACATGCACCTCTGGAACGGTCGTTAAGACACTAACAGCTTACAGACGGTAGGCAATTAAGGTCACAGTTATGAAAACGTAGGACACTAAAGACACCTTTCTACTGACTCTGAAAAACTCCAAAAGAAAGATGCCCAGAGTCCCTGCTCATCTGTGTGAATGTGCCTTAGGCATGCTGCAAGGAGGCATGAGGACTGCAGATATGGCCAGGACAATAAATTGCAATGTCTGTACTGTGAGATGCCTAAGATAGCGCTACAGGGAGACAGGACGGACAGCTGATTGTCCTCGCGGTGGCAGACTACGTGTAACAACACTTGCACAGGATCGGTACATCTGAAAACATCACACCTGCGGGACAGGTACAGGATGGCAACAACTACTGCCCGAGTTACACCAGGAACGCACTGTCCCTCCATCAGTGCTCAGACTGTCCGCAATAGGCTGTGAGAGGCTGAGGGCTTGTAGACCTGTTGTAAGACAGGTTCTCACCAGACATTACCGGCAACAACATCGCCTATGGGCACAAATCCACCATCGCTGGACTAGACAGGACTGGCAAAAAATGCTCTTCACTGACGAGTTGTGGTTTTGTCTCACCAGGGGTGATGGTCAGATTCGCATTTATCGTCAACGGAATGAGCGTTACACCGAGGCCTGTACTCTGGAGCGGGATTGATATGGAGGTGGGGGGTCCGTCATGGTCTGGGGCGATGTGTCACAGCATCATCGGACTGAGCTTGTTGTCATTGCAGGCAATCTCAACGCTGTGCGCTACCGGGAAAAGATCGTCCTCCCTCATGTGGTACCCTTCCTGCAGGCTCATCCTGACATGACCCTCCAGCATGACAATGCCACCAGCCATACTGCTCGTTCTGTGCATGATTTCCTGCAATACAGGAATTTCATTGTTCTGCCATGGCCAGTGAAGAACCCGGATCGCAATCCCATTGAGCACGTCTGTGACCTGTTGGATCGGAGGGTGAGGGCTAGGGCCATTCCCCCCAGAAATGTTAGGGAAATTGCAGGTGCCTTGGTGGAAGAGTGGGATAACATCTCACAGCAAGAACTGGCAAATCTGGTGCAGTCCATGAGGAGGAGATGCACTGCAGTACTTAATGCAGCTGGTGGCCACACCAGATACTGACTGTTACTTTTGATTTTGACCCCCCCCCCCCTTTGTTCAGGGACACATTATTCAATTTCTGTTAGTCACATGTCTTTGGAACTTGTTCAATTTATGTCTCAGTTGTTGAATCTTGTTATGTTCATGCAAACATTTACACATGTTAAGTTTGCTGAAAATAAATGCAGTTGACAGTGAGAGGACATTTCTTTTTGTGCTGAGTGTTTAATGATTTGTTAATGTTGCCTGTAAACCGAGAAATTCAGTACACTGTGTTAAGGTAAACTAGGTTGGTGAAGTACGCTATTGTTAGAAATGTATATATCGTCATAAGATACTTTTTCAGTGAAAATATTTACTTCTGCATTCAATTGGTGAAGGTACAGGACTGAAACACATGGAATAAAGCAACCATGTGTATGTCACTAGCAAACACAGTCACAGCCGTAGGGATGGTGCCAGTTTTCCTCCAGATGTGACACTTGGCATTCAGGCCAAAGAGTTTAATCTTGGTTTCATCAGACCAGAGAATCTTGCATCTCATGGTCAGAGTCTTTAGGTGCCTTTTGGCAAACATCAATCGGGCTGTCAAATGCCTTTTACTGAGGAGTGGCTTCCATCTGGCAACTCTACCATAAAGGTCTGATTGTTGGAGCGCTGCAGAGATGGTTGTCCTTCTGGAAGGTTTTCCAGTCTCCAGAGAGGAACTCTAGAGCTCTGTCAGAGTGACCATTGGGTTCTTGTCACCTCCCTGGCCAAGGCCTTTCTCCCCCGATTGCTCATATTTCCTGGGCGGCCAGCTCTAGGAAGAGTCTTGGTGGTTTGAAACTTCTTCCATTTAAGAATGATGGAGGCCACTGTGTTCTTGGGGACCTTCAATGCTGCAGAAATGTTTTGGTACCTTACCCCAGATCTGTTCCTCCGCACAATCCTGTCTCAGCGCTCTACGGACAATTCCTTCAACCTCATAGCTTGGTTTTTGCTCTGACATGCACTGTTAACTGTGGGACCTTATATAGACAGGTGTGTGCCTTTCCAAATAATGTCAAATCAATTGAATTTACCACAGGTGGACTCCACTCAAGTTGTAGCAACATCTCAAGGATGATCAATGGAAACAGGATGCACCGGAGCTTAATTTCGAGTCGAATAGCAAAGGGTCTGAATACTTTGCAAAAATACCTGTTTTCACTTTGTTGTTATGGGGTATTGTGTGTAGATCGAGGAATTTTTATTTAATCAATTTTAGAAAAAGTTGTAACAAAACGTGGGAAAAGGGAAGGGGTCTGAATACTTTCCGAATGCACTATATAGCGCAAGTGAACTGCAAACCTGGTTTAAAAAATAAAAATAAAGCAATAATTCACGGTACAATGCCTCTCCCCCATTTGACCTACTTGGTGTTTGTATGTACTGACATATATAGTATGTGTAGCTGATAGATACATGATAAATGTATGTAAATTGTAAAGTCTTTGGTCAGTAATGTCTTTTTTGTTGTATGTCGGACCCCAGAAAAAATAGCTGTTGCCATTGGCGTCGTCTAATGGGAATCCTAATAAATCAAAATGAAATAAAATTGTTCACACCTTAAGCCTTAGCCCCACCCATCTCTTGAATGAGTCATGTGAGGCCATGTGCTAAACAGAGTGAGTACGGTAGTGTACTAAACAACCAAAGATTTGAAGACTAAAGGCTGGTTTATACAATGTCTATCGACATGTCTGTAGATAGTTGTCACAGTGACATCATGAACATTCTATTGTCATCCAACATCAAACTTATGAAAAAGTGTAAACTTAAAAACGACAGGCTGCATGACATCAGCAGCCTGGTGGTCCAAAATAGCAGAATTTGTGAACTTGGACACTGTCTTGTTGGCCTAATGTTATATTCTAATTTGACTTTGTTGCAGATCATGTTGTTCTTCACATTAACGTCTCTGGTAAACACACACTATATCAAATAAGATGAAAGTTGAATTGTCACACAAGATACAGAAGGTGTAAATGCTACAGTGAAATTGTTACCTGCATAGCAGAGTTTTTGTTTTGCTAGCTAGCTAAACAATGAACCATAATCCCAACTCATAGTGTTACTACACTTTATGAATCCGCAAGTAACTAACCAACTAGGTTCAATGTTAACTAGCTAACATTAGGCTATAACTACATATGAATATTACTACACAGATCATACACGTAACATTAGCTAGCGAGCCAGCCAGCTAACATTAGCTAGCTAGCTAACCGTACACTTTAACTCGCAATGAAAATTACTTTGACAAAATTTTTAAATGTATAACATCTGAAAATGTGGCGAGCTAGATTCTATTACCTAAATACATGGATGAACACTTCTCAATCTCTGTCAAGGATTCCATGGTTGCCTTAGTTTGAAGATGTAATCCAGAGACAGGTGTTTTATACAACAGCCTTCTGTGTTTTCTCTTTTCGACTCCGCATATTTGCAATCAAATGCCAGAATTTTCTCCATCTCCTTGGCTTTCATTCTCTGCTTCCACCAGACATTCCACTGATTTCCAAACTCGGTACTCCAGAAAGTGGAGAGCACTTTTGTAGTATCTTTTAATTTAAGGCAGAGTTAGAAAGGATTAACTACACATACTGAGCAGCTCAGGTTATAGAGAGAAGCGTGCTACATGGCAGACCAATCCCAACCCAACTCTCGGCATGTCCAGCCCATCCATTAACTAAGCTAATCATGGCTAGCGGGAAGGATCCTGTCTTTTTATGTGGCTAAACCAACTAGGCTTGTAATTTAACAATTGTATTCGTATTTACAGATGGCATACGAATTTGTAATTAACGACCGTTCCACAGGTGCATGTTCATTAATTGTTTATGGTTCATTGAACAAGCATGGGAAACAGTGTTTATTTGGGGATAGTGGGCAGTATTTGCACGGCCGGATAAAAAACGTACCCGATTTAATCTGGTTACTACTCCTGCCCAGTAACTAGAATATGCATATAATTGTTTGATTTGGATAGAAAACACCCTAAAGTTTCTAAAACTGTTTGAATGGTGTCTGTAAGTATAACAGAACTCATATGGCAGTCAAAACCCTGAGACAAATCCTGACAGGAAACTGAAATCTGATGTGTGGATATCACTTCAAACATTTGCCATTGAAACACAGGGGCTTGTGAATCATTTAGCACTTCCTATGGCTTCCACTAGATGTCCCCAGTCTTTACAAAGTGGTTTGAGTCTTCTATGGTAGTAACTGACCCAAAGAGAGGCTGTGGAACTTGGTCACAGGGGATGGGCCAATACCATTGTGACGTCGGCGCCCATGGGTACTCTCCCTTTTCGAAACGTTTTGAAAAACAATGCAACCGTCCCAATGGAATATTATTGAAGCCCTGGTTGAAAAAGCCCCTAAAGATGTATGTTAAACAACGTTTGACATGTTTGAACGAACTTAAATATATTTTATTTGCTCATTCCTGACGACAAGTCAGACGCACACGGTACATTTTCACTAGCCTTCGGAGCGTGCTAACACTATTGGGACATAAATTAATTAACTTTTTTTGAACAAAACTACATTTGTTATGGACCTGGGATTCCTAGAAGTGCTTTCTGATAAAGATAATCAAAGGTAAGGGATTATTTACAATAGTATTTTTGATGGTTGATCGTTCCAAGATGGCTCCAACATTTATAGCCTAGACTTTTTTTCTGGGCATACCACGTCGTTTATTGCAAAGTGTGATTTCCCAGTAAAGTTATTTTTAAATCTGGCAAAGCGATGGCATTGAAGACATGTTAATCTATAAGTCTTTGAATGACAATATTACATTTTAACAATGTTTTCGAATAGTAATTTTGTAAATTGTAGCGCTAATTCACCGGAAGCATTTGAGGGAAAAGATTTTCTGAACGTCATGCGCCGATGTAAAATGCCGTTTTTATATATAAATATGAACTTTATCGAACAAAAAATGCATGTGTTGTGTAACATGATGTCCTAGGAGTGTCATCTGATGAAGGTTGTCAAAGGTTAGTGCTGCATTTAGCTGTGTTTTGGGTATTTGTGATGCATGCTAGTTGCTTTGAAAATGGCTGTGTGATTATTTCTGGCTGGGTACTCTGCTGACATAATCTAAATGTTTTGCTTTTGCTGTAAAGCCTTTTTGAAATCGGACAACGTGGTTCGATTCAGGAGAGGTGTATCTATAAAACGGTGTAAAATAGTCATATGTTTGAGAAATTGAAGTTATAGCATTTATGAGGTTTTGCATTTAGCGCGACGCGATTCCACTGGCTGTTGATTAGGGTGGGACGCAAGCGTCCCACTGGCCCAGACAGGTTAAACCCATTACAATGAAGATCTGTGAAGTTATTTGGAATTTTCTGAATTATCTTTGAAAGACAGGGTCCTGAAAAAGGGACATTTCTTTTTTTTGCTGAGTTTATTACTCCTATTCAAATCCAGCTAGAGTTAGGACAGCCAACAATTGGAAAATGGAATCAACTGCAATATGCAGTTAAAATGACTTATTCTTCGATGAGGTTTAATGGCTGTTGGCATCCAATATATTTTGCATTACAGCCACCTACTAGACTGGAGTATAACTCACTTATTCTTTGCTTGAGAAAAGATAAATAAAAAATAAATAAATCAACAAATACCTGACCAACTACCAGGCCTGTGCAAAATCCAGTCCTCAGGGGCCTGATTGGTGTTACACTTTTGCCCCAGCCCCAGCTAGCACACCTGACTCCAATAATCAACTAATCATGATCTTCAGTTAAAAATGCAATTCGTTTAAATCAGGTATATTTGCTAGAGATTGGGGAAAAGTGTGACACCAATCAGGCCCCCGAGGCCTGTATAGATACAACTCCTTTATGCAAACGCTATGTCAGATTTTAAAATAGCTTTTCGGCGAAAGCACATTTTGCAATATTCTGAGTACATAGCTCGGCCATCACAGGCTAGCTAATTTGACACCCACCAAGTTTGGGTCTCACTAAACTCAGAATTACTATTAGAAAAATTGGATTACCTTTGCTGTTCTTCGTCAGAATGCACTCCCAGGACTTCTACTTCAACAACAAATGTTGTTTTAGTTCCAAATAATCCATAGTTATATCCAAATACCTCCGTTTTGTTCGTGCGTTCAGGTCACTATCCGAAGGGTAACGCGCGTGCGCATTTCGTGACAAAAAATGTAAAAATATTCCATTACCGTACTTAGAAGCATGTCAAACGCTGTTTAAAATCAATGGGACTAATCACCTCCCTCTGCAATTGGATGCTGGACTTCCTGACGGGACGTCCCCAGGTGGTAAAGGCAGGCAACAATACGGCTGCCACGCTGATCCTCAATACTGGGGCCTCTCAGAAGTGTGTACTTTGTCCCCTCCTGTACTCCCTGTTCACCCACGACTGCGTGGCCGAACACGACTCCAACACCATCATTAAATTTGATGACGATACAACAGTGGTAGGCCTATAGGGAGGAGATCAGAGACCTGGCAGTGTGGTGCCAGGACAACAACCTCTCCCTCAATGTGAGCAAGACAAAGGAGCTGATCGTGGACAACAGGAAAAGGCATGCCTAACAGGCCCTCATTAACATCCACAACACCTTTTCCCCCTCAGGAGACTGAAAAGATTTGGCATTGGTCCCCAGATCCTCAAACAGTTATACAGCTGCACCATCGAGAGCATCCTGACTGGTTGCATCACCGTATGGTATGGCAACTGCTCGGCCTCTGACCGTAAGGCGCTACAGAGGGTAGTGCGTTGTGGTGGCTAATTTCTGCATTACCAAATGAGGAGAGTTAAACACACCAGTCCGAGTTAAACTACATCTTTAATACTTAAGATACTTTTGCAAAAGCACTTGACCTTCAATAATGCACTCTTGAATGAACCATTGAATAAGGTGATTACACAATGGCTGCAGAGATATTTTGTAGCAAAGACACAATCCCTTCAATGTACATTGACAAACCACAGATATTTAGGAACGGTTCACAAAGAAAGACTGTTGACTTTAGAGAGGAGTATCTAGATAGCATTCGCTATAACTTATCGTTCAGTTTGATCCCTAATGATGAGGTTCTAATCTCGTCCCTGGTACTTCATAGAACAAAAACACAATTTCATCTAATGGCATATATCAATTGTCAACTCTAGATACTCCCATCTCAAGCAAACCCCCTCTTGACCCCACTCCTGGGCAGGCTCACTGGGGGGAGTGAACCTCTATGCCATATACTATCACAGGATAAGTGCGAGATCTAAGAGAGGACATACAATGTTCCCAGACACTGCCATAAACCTCCCCACAATAAAGAAAAGGAGGGAGTGACTTGCTCACAGACATTGTGGAGACAAGTCATTGGTTCCCCATTAATCACGCCATCCCTTCACATGGTTTAAGAATAGGTAAAGACACATTCACATATACAAGACAAGTCTGACCTCTCCCCTCTCTGGGCCCCAAGTGACTGAGCCCCAGCTAAGGGAAGCGTGCAACTGAAACATACCAGAGTCCAAAGGACACTTTCTAATGACAAGTATCTCACATAAGCATATTATTCTAATAAAACATCTTAATCATCTGTTACCCAACTAATTCTGATTCATCCACCACATTCCCCTCTCAAGGGACTCTGTCCCTTCTAGAGAATCAGAACAGTAACGTATATAGGAGAACCGGTGTCTAAACACAGGCATCATCACAACAAAGACAGTCCCCTCTCAACTTAAAAGAAAATCACAAGATTTAAGAACATTCATTCACATAGAAAATACATATTCTACATAAACCAAAAATCACAAAACAATAACTCATTGCATGGGGTTCCTGCACATGACATCCCAAGAAACTCCATGCTCTAGGCCTTCCCTGTGGCTCAGTTGGTAGAGCATGGTGTTTGCAACGCCATCATGGTGTGTGCAACGCCAGGGTTGTGGGTTCGATTCCCACGGGGGGCCAGTACAACAACAAAAAAATGCATGAAATGAAATGTACTGTAAGTCGCTCTGGATAAGAGCGTCTGCTAAATGACTAAAATGTAAATACCATCCCCCAACATTTACTAAGCACTCTAGCAATTTGTCTGGGAAGATTATGATACACAGTCACCTGCACAAACCCATGAAGAAAAACAAAAAATGTATACAGTTTGAGATTCCAAGCTATATTTTCCATAGACAGTAAAAAGCACATGTTTAATGCAGTGCATGCAACAATGGAGCTTAATAAAATAATATTTAGTTATCTATCACACTCCAATGGAACAGCATAGTATGTTGCCAATGACTACTTCTATCCCGGAAACCAAAATTAGCACAGCTTGTTGTACAAATCCAGGTAGTGACTCTTTGTTAAAATAAAATGTATCCCCTTGGTGCCTAATGAACATGACCCAAAACAAGCATCATGATTCCACTATTCATAAGGCAATGCCTATAGATCAAAATAGATTAGGATCATTTTCACTCTCCAGACCAGAGTTCACCCATGTCATTCACCCATGGCATGCTTATAATAGCGTCAACATCTTTAGTTCATCAAAACAATCAATCCCTAATACATTAATTTAGACATTAATTTAGATATTAACATACTCAACTCAAATCAATCCTTCAGTTTTAAAAATCATTCAATTTCAAAATAAAATCATAATTAGAACTCAGTTAATTATCCAACCAAAATTTTAAAATATTGCTCAGTGATTCAAATTGGTACTATCACTCAAAGTAAAAAACAAAATCTTAAACATCAATATTAGCAGAATGTACATTCATTTTAACATCCAGTATAATTATCCCATAATTTCTACTATTAACAATTTTATCATGATTATTCTACAGATCAGTGTCTCAATGCATTCTTAATCTAAATTACTATAATTTTACGTGGTGTAGACCTCTACAATCAATCTGATACCCCAAAAGTCTAAACAGTTTTGGGCACAGTTGACCAAACCCCTCTCTCCAGGCACTGATTCTTCTGGCGTCCTTTTCATTCCTCTTCAGATAGCATAGCTTTAAAGTTCAAAGTAAATGGCCCATTATAATGTCCCAATGTCAATGTTTCACCTTAGATGCCCATTATGTCTTGTCCATTCATCAACCAATATACCAGCAACATAAAAGTTTAGAACAGCACCTTTCCCCATGCTCACTCCATGTGGACTCCTCTCACACTCCTGAGAGAAACATGAGAGAAAACGCAGTTGATAGATCAGAGACTGTACACCGGTTGCTGGCTCGGTCATTCCTCTCAGTAGAAATGGTTCGGACAGGGCCATATTCAAAGCCTTTGTCAGTCCTTCTTCAGCCAATTAGAGGGGGTTTGAGGTACACACTTTTCGGTCCAATTATCTCTTCCATGCATTAAGATACCGTCTGATGTGACTTTTCATGATAACCTCGAAAGAACAGATCAGAACAGTTTAGTTCAGTTCATTAACTACATGATAAAGTATTACTTTTACCAATTATTCTTAATACAAATGTCTACACAATTCAAAGAGAATAACACATTCTATCTAAACTATTCTTTCAAATTGGCTAATACTTCCGATCACAATTTCAACGTCATCGCAGAGCCACAAGATCAGGAAGTTAGACCTATAACCCATCGGGAATAGAACAGAACAAACAACAGTACACTCCTTCACATATCACTCAAGGTGTGTAAACTTCAAAGAACTGAATCCAAAAACTCAAAAGGACTGTATCCTCCCCCATTTAACAACTCTCCATGACAGTAATGTATTAAAAAAAAGAACACTACTACTACTACTGGTCAAAAGACAAAACAAAATGTCAAATAACATAACCAAATGAACATCACAACTCTGAAAACCTCCACAAAGAAAAAATAATTTACCCATATGGTCATAGGAAAACAGACTTCAAGCAGCCTACCCTTAGTGAAAGACAATGCCCTATATCACATAGGTCCAAATATGTCTAAGAACTTTAAATTCCATCATAATTATAAATTTCACGAATGACCTTGAAATCAGTATAACAAATTACCTAAAATGTATTATCCAAATGGCTTTCCTAAGTGGCTGATCAGACCACAAAGGAAAGCCCTTAAACAGGTCAAAAGTCATACCACCCCTTCACAGAACTGTTTCTACTATCTTAGACAAATTAAAGAAAAACCTCAAACATTTTCTGCATCTTGTATCACAGGTACCCAGAACATTTCATTATTAAAATAAAACACATCTTTAATTAAAACTCAGGAAAAAAAACTTCAAAAAATTCCATGTGTGTATACCTCTTTAAGATAACTTAGCACAAAGACAAATGGAAAACTCAATCCCACAGGATATAGAAAAACAAATCAAACATACTATTTTAAAAACACCAACAAATAGTAATAACAAATGTGTTGTGTATGGGTATTTGCAAACCCTAAAGTAAAAACAAACAAAATGTCCAGGCTTTTCCATTTTGGTAGTTTACGGCCTCAAATCTCACTCACCCAAGATTATAGCCCCAGGAAACATTCCAAAGAGAGACAATGAAATCCCCATTTTCCCAAAGAAAAACACAAAACACTTCGGTAGCATTCATTATACTACACTGATTCAGAAACCCAAAAGTTAACTACAAACAAAACCTAATGATAATTATAATTCCACTGTACTCCCTCAAATCATTAATCATTTTTTAATCCAATGTATATGTATGCTTAATTAACCCTTAGATACAATTATCCTGGTATCATTACTAGACCAATGTCCAACAAATATGTGATAGCATTTTTCACCTTTGGATTGTTCCTGTTACCCCACTAAATGGAGAAAAAAAATTCTGTCGCAAATGTAGTACATTTCTCAGCGTAAGGAATCAGCAATAGTTAATCCCAGTCATTTAATGTCACAAACCTCTTCGTCAGAAGATATGTTGAAGTCGCTGTCGGAAAAAGTGGACCAATATGCAGCGGATTGCGTGCTCATCATCATTTATTTTAAATGTGAACACGAGGACAAAACAATAAACGAAACTCACGACAGGACCAGTGTAGCATGCTAAACAAAAGCAGTGCTAACATACAACTACCCACAAGTGACAAACAAAACACACACCTACTTATAGGACTCCCAATCAGAGGCAACTAGAAACACCTGCCTCCAATTGAGAGTCCAGCAACCAAATTTGCACATAGAAAACTTAACCTAGAACCTACTCATACTAAAACATACACCACAAAACCCCGGAACACATAAATAACACACCCCTCTAAGCTATACACAAAAAAAACACCATATAAAACAAACATACCTCTGCCACGCCCTGACCAAATAATACAAATAATCCTCTATACTGGTCAGGACGTGACATTTAATAAAATGTAGTTTGAGACGTGTTCTCCCATGTCGCCTTTAGCATACATACTTTAGTTGACTTCCATCTGTCCTGGAGGAAAGAATCCTACTCAAACACATCAGACAATACAATGTTTAATTAAGTGAAAACAACACCAAAAAATAAACAATAAACAATAAACAAACCCATAACCCCTTTCCAGCAATCAAATCATTTCAACCTGTAGCATAAATTTAGTACAACACACATTTTGTTTAACAAATCTAAAACCTTTCAAAAAAGTTGTGCTGTCTCATCAGCGTAAGAATCAAAACAAACTTTTTTCCACTCATAATATACAATGTTTTCATTCCCCAAAGGTCAATACTGTTCAGCTCATACATGAATGATCTTCCTTCTGTCTGTACAGGGTCTGAAGTTCCAATGTATGCAGATGATAGATTGATCAATGCATGCAAATAACAAACAACAAGCTACACAAGAACTCACTACTGTAATGGTTCAGATGACAAAGATGCTCAGAGACTCCTGTTTGCATCTCAATAAAATAAAAAATAAACACTAAACACAGTCTGTCTGCATGTTCCTCACAAAGAAAACAACTAATGCCCCTGAGACAGATGTCTATGTATCAGGGGAAAAGTTCCACGTGATATCTGATTTTAAGTTCCACGGCATCCTACTTAATTCCAACCTTTCTTTTAAAAGCAAATGAAAAAGGTAATTCAAATAACCAAATGCAACCTAGCTAATTTCCAAAACATATGAAATTGTTTTACTGCAGAGGTAACAAAACTATACTTCAAGGTCTCAGAGCGAGTGACGTCACCGATTGAAACTCTATTAGCGCGCACCACCGCCAACTAGCCAGCCATCCCACATCGGTTACACTCACCCCCCTTACAAAGAGCGCATCCTCGTGCTATTTTGAGACTCTACGTCTTACAGGAACGCGCACACCGGCCAAGCACACGCACAACTGTGATTCATTTGCACTGTCCCTGTAAAATAAAATTAACTCAACCTGCAATTCACTGTACTGACCTGACATTGTTCCACGTAATGGAAACAGAGTATAATGTTTGAATTCATAAACTTCCCTTTCAAATTCACTGGGGTTACCTAAACATTCAAACCAAGAATCAATAACCAGCATTCTATCACAAAATGTTTCCTTCCAGCCAAACATAGCCCAAGCATAGCCCAGCGCACATAATCAATTCTCTTCTCATCTTTTGTTTTACCCGTAAGCAAAAATATAACCCACTACTCAACCAACGTTCTGCCTTACCTCTATAGTAAGATTAAAACCAAACTTTACAACTTCCCCTTCTCTTTCGGCTTCACACTTATGAAATGTCCAAGACTTTAAAAAATAACATGTAAATCGCCATACTAAAAAGATACTTCATTCAACTCTTTCTCTGTATGTAATTTCCAGCAACAGACAACGTATTATATCAAAATTCCCTCGCTATTATTTTTTTATGAATTTGTCTTTCAATTTAAACTAATCAAGCTATCAAAACGTTAAGTTTATATCATAAACAAACGCTAACAACTGTATATTTCCAGGCAAAACATATCAATAGTTGAATTACAATCAAAAACACAGATTTTAGTCCATTAGCGAATAGACAAGGATACAAAACCTGGCCTCCTGCCTGGCAGGCGAGAATTCAACCACTGAACCACCAATGCTATCTAAACGAACAAGACTCCCAGCAAATAAACCCATTTACAATTGTCTGTAGTCGTAAAATCAGGCACGTATTACCGAGACAATTCCCAGAAAATATCCCTAATTTCAAAGTCCAAGCTTTACTCCGGCGATGATTCTCACATACCAAATGAATAGTTTTAGCAGTCAAAGAGTAAAAACAACATTCATAGACTAGGAAACAGATCTTTTAATAAAAGTAGATTATGTTTTCTCATCGTATTTCAATTACTTTACTTCATCATATTAAAATCAGGCAATGATAATTAGTTTGATGGATACCCTAGGTTTTGTCCGACTTTATAAATTACGTCGAGATTCCATCTTAATTCGCTCCAACTTTATGGAAAACGGTGTATTCAATAAATCCAGCAACTCCTCTCATACTGGGAGGAAAAAATAAAACAGTTTAACGTCCCATCCGAAAGACGGCACCCTACACAGGGCAGTGTCAAAAACCAGCTTTTTACATTAGCATGTGACGTTCAGAAAAAGCATACCCCCCGCAAACTTCCGGGGAATTTACTAACAATTTGCTAAATTACTCACGATAAACGTTCACAAAAAGCATAACAATTATTTTAAGAATTATAGATACACTACTCCTCTATGCACTCGATATGTCCGATTTTAAAATAGCTTTTCGGATGAAGCACATTTTGCAATATTCTAAGTACATAGCCCAGCCATCACGGGCTAGCTATTTAGACACCCACCCAGTTCAGCCTTCACCAAAATCACATTTCCTATAAGAAAAATGTTCTTACCTTTCCTGTTCTTCGTCAGAATGCACTCCCAGGACTTCTACTTCAATAACAAATGTAGGTTTGGTCCCAAATAATCCATCGTTATATCCAAACAGCGGCGTTTTGTTCGTGCGTTCTAGACACTATCAGAATGGTAAATAACGGTCGTGCGCATGGCGCAGAATGTGACAAAAAAATTCTAAATATTCCATTACCGTACTTCGAAGCATGTCAACCGCTGTTTAAAATCAATTTTTATGCAATTTATCTCGTAGAAAAGCGATAATATTCCGACCGGGAATCTGCAATTAGCTAAACAGCCGAAGGAAAATACTGCACGGGGTCGAATCGCGCACACGCCTAATTCTATTGTCCTCTGATGGGACACTTGGAAAAGGGGATTCTGTGTTTCAGCCTGAGGCTGCCTCGTCATCGTTCAGGTTTTTCCCGGGTTCTGAGAGCCTATTGGAGCCCTAGGAATTGTCACGTTACAGCTAAGATCCTGACTCTTCAATAAACAGAAGCAAGAACAACAACACCTTGTCAGACAGGGTACTTCCTGCATGAAACCTTCTCAGGTTTTTGCCTGCCATAGGAGTTCTGTTATACTCACAGACACCATTCAAACAGTTTTAGAAACTTTAGGGTGTTTTCCATCCAAACCTGAACAATAATATGCATATTCTAGCTTTTGAGTTGGTGTAGGAGGTAGTTAAAAATGGGCACATATTTTTTTCAAAATTCTCAATACTGCCCCCTAGCCCTAATAAGTTTTTAACTAATAGTGGCATCTTTATGGTTTCATTAATAAAATAAAGATAAAAATACTCTTACAAAATGCCGATGTTTATTTAGTTATGGATCAATAACGAATTACTATGGGAATAAATATCACTGAATTACAGAAATATCCTCCAATCTTCTATATGCAATTATTGGCGGAAAGTCACGTCATATTTTTCGAAATACTGTAGGCGACACTAGTGTTGAGTAATGTGCTGTTAAGTGGTGTGGGTCTTATTTATTTAAAGGACAGCTTACTTCTTCCTCCCTATCAGGGAATTGAACCCTGGTGTCCCACGTGGCCATAGACACTGCATTCTTTAGCTAAATAGCCCAATACTGTACTCCCGACCGTCACGTTGTACAACGCCATATTTTCCGTTCCATCCTAACAGACAACCAGAGGGTTTTTCGTTTTCCTTGGAATAGAAACACCATCATATTAATCAAATTAATCCTAAATGCTAAAAGTAATTGGAAAGGTGCAGTGAGGGAAAAAAGTATTTGCTCCCCTACTGATTTTGTAACGTTTGCCCACTGACAAAGAAATGATCAGTCTATAATTTTAATGGTAGGTTTATTTGAACAGTGAGAGACAGAATAACAACAAAAAAATCCAGAAAAAAAACGCATGTCAAAAATGTTATAAAATGATTAGCATTTTAATGAGGGAAATAAGTATTTGACCCCTCTCAATCAGAAATATTTCTGGCTCCCAGGTGGTTTTATACAGGTAACGAGCTGAGATTAGGAGCACACTCTGAAAGGGAGTGCTCCTAATCTCAATTTGTTACCTGTATAAAAGACACCTGTCCACAGAAGCAATCAATCAATCAGATTCCAAATTCGTTTTTCCGTTGTTTGTTTGGTTTGTATAGTGTTCTGAGTTAAAATAAAGTATTCATCATGAGCACTCAACACGCTGCACCTTGGTTTACTTTCCACGACGGGCGTCACAGGATGGGGGCTCCCGCTAGCGGAACGTCTGTCCCTAACAAGTGGTGTAGGTCTTATTTATTTAAAGAGCATATTGAAGATGGTAGCAATAGGATTTGAAGATAAAGCCTACAACTATTTTAGCTCCATTTCGCGCTGCTCTGATACAAGCATGGGGACTGGTCTTGATAAATCAATGAGATTTTTATTTTCACTTAATCTCTGTTTGGGTATTGGTTACACTAGAATTAGAAAATTATGGTGCAGTAATGTTATGTTCTTAGTGTACCTTTTATTTAACCTCTCTAGGGTAGGTGGGACGTAATCGTCCCACCTACTCAACAGCCAGTGGAATCCCGTGGCGCGTTATTCAAATACCTTAGAAATGCTATTACTTCAATTTTTCAAACATATGACTATTTTACACCATTTTAAAGACAAGACTCTCGTTAATCTAACCACACTGTCCAATTTCAAAAAGGCTTTACAACGAAAGCAAAACATTAGATTATGTCAGCAGAGTACCCAGCCAGAAATAATCAGACACCCATTTTTCAAGCTAGCATTTAATGTCACATAAACCCAAACCACAGCTAAATGCAGCACTAACCTTTGATGATCTTCATCAGAGGACAATCCTAGGACATTATGTTATACAATACATACATGTTTTCTTCAATCAAGTTCATATTTATATCAAAAATCAGCATTTTACATTAGCATGTGACGTTCAGAACTAGCATACCCACCGCAAACTTCCGGTGAATTTACTAAATTACTCACGATAAACGTTCACAAAAAACATAACAATTATTTTAAGAATTATAGATACAGAACTCCTTTATGCAATCGCTATGTCCGATTTTAAAATAGCTTTTCGGTGAAAGCACATTTTGCAATATTCTGAGTAGATAGCCCAGCCATCACGGGCTAGCTATTTAGACACACACCAAGTTTAGCCCTCACCAAACCCGCATGTTCTGAGTACATGTCTTGGTAATCTGTCTGGCCCTGCAGCCTTGTGAATGTTGACCTGTTTAAATGTCTTACTAAAATCGACTAACGAGAACGTTATCACAAAGTTGTCCGGAACATCTGGTGCTCTCATGCATGCTTCAGTGTTGCTTGCTTCAAAGCGAGCATAGAAGGGATTTATTGCATCTGGTAGGCTCACGTCACTGGGCAGCTCGCGCTATGTTTCCCTTTGTAATCCATAATAGTTTGCAAGCCCTGTCACATTCAATCTTAGTCCTGTATTGACACTTTGCCTGTTTGATGGTTCGTCTGAGGGTATAGTGGGATTTCTTTTAAGCGTCCAGATTTGTCTCCCGCTCATATGAGATACTAAGAACATGAACATGATTAAAAGGATAACCCATTTTGATATAAACATCTCACGTCCTCTTTTTCCCAGTGTCCAGTCCCAATTTACTATTTGGGGAGGGATGATCTTGTAATGAATACTCAGGGAGAAAAAGGTGTAGATTCACGCGCAGAGCGCGGCAGGTGTTTATTTCACCTTCACAGAAGGCAGGAATCATGGTCATAGGCTGGCAATGGTCATACACAGGTAGGCAAACATGCAGGTGAATCAAAACTATGACTGAAGGCTATAATTGGTTCTCACAAACGAGCTAGGAAAAGGCTTAGTAGAGTCAAAACGAACAATACCTCACAAAGGCACAAACAGAATGAACTGAACTAAATAAGGAGCTGATGAGACCAGGTGAGTAACTAACACAGGTGAAATGAATGAACAAAAATTAAAGACAGGGCTACGTTCAAGAACATAAAGAAACAGAACACAAGGTTGACTAAGAAAATAAATACAGAACCTTACAGATCTGATGTATTTTGTGTCATTTATAACTACAGAAAAGTACTGTACATTAGGCCTTCCCTATAGACCTGCATGAAAATGCAATCAAACAGTACAAAAAAGTAATTTGTTTTGGTTTATATCAGCGGTTGTTTTGTTTGTCTTATCTCGATCACCCACTGGAGTTTATAGTTAGCCACATTTTTACAACTACATTACTGATTACAGCTAATACAGTGGAGTCCACACACTAAACATATTAGGCGAAGATGCATTGACTTCGGTGCTGTACTGAGTCGGAATGGAGAACAGCTTTTCTTGTTGGTTTGTGAGTATCAGTTTCTGTTTTAACCTTTCAAGATACGCTTTTTCCAATGCAAGAACTGGGTCTTTGAGAAAAGATTTTTGAATTGTTCTGTCAACCGTGGAAATAACATTTTCTTTCCAGCTTTGTCATGGTGTTGCAAGGAGAGAGTGCTGAAACAACAATAAGTTCAGTATGAAATCAGTTGCTAATGCTCTTAGTAATAAGCAATTAGCAAGCTTCTTAACCCAACACCATCCCCACAATCTATGTCAACTGTTTGAAATATGCTGACAGTTCACAGCATTACATCTCCTGGGATTCAATGGAACATTTCTAATCAGATGCCTTTTAATAGCTCAATATTTTTTATTAAAGAGACATCCAGTGTTTGTCTTAATTGAATGAATTATAGAACGCTAGGGCTGCAAGAAGAGTATCTTGCCACCTTCCCTAAAAATGTAATCACTTGTGTTAAGTAATACGAATGAGTCATGAGAGAAAGGTTGTGTAACAGAAATTGGGATATCACATTTCAAAACCGCTCTAGATTTGAAATAGTGTCATTATCAAACATGTCACTGCCTTGTTTTCTTTCGATTAAATGACTCACCTCGCATATGAATGATTGGCATTGACGGAGTAAACATAATCAACTTGCCTTTGAGTTTACGGAACCCGGTAGGAAATATCTTGGGTTCCTGAACTCTTGTAACCGAAGCTCACTATCTTAATATTTCTCTTAGTCTTTTTTCCTTCCTCTCCAGCTGTCCAGTTTCCTTCTTATATCTTTCTTATATGGTTGGGAAAGGGCCCTGTGGCATGTCAAATAAAGGGCCTTATAACGACAGCCTGCGAGACAGTTCAAATCATTAAAAATTCTGCAGTTTTATTAGCATGCTTCCAGACAGATACGTAGGTGATATGCACCTCATACCGTGACAACGTTATTACAGTGAGGAAAGCTAAGAGACGGCAAGATAGAATGATGCCAAATGTAAATTACATTGGGGAAAATCATAATATCATTTAGATATTTTTGGGGTCTCTGCGGATGACACAGATTCATTATTCCAAAATGCCAATATTATTGCATTGGGGTAATAAAAAAAGGTGACGTATCATTGTCGCTGGAGTATTTTCATTCTAATGAGCAGGCCTATACGAGCATATGTTAGATGTCATCCATATTAGGATATCAGTTGTCAGTTGTGAGACTAAAACCCCTCAATTGTCAGATGAGACTCTGTGTGTGCTGGCTACACAGTGGTGGTAGTGAGAGAGCAGGCTTGTGTTGCAGCCTGTTGAGTAGCATCTGGGTTGTTAGGCATGTATTGATAGGGTCAGGCTCTCCCCAGATTAACATGAGTACACAAGGTCCACTTCAGTTTATGACTCAATCAAGACCCAGCAAGAGGGTAGACATGACAGCTGGCTCATCACAGATGCAAAGGGATCACGTTAAACAATAGCTGTATCCTGTGTGTGTGTGAAAAATATACATAGTGAGAGATAGAAAGAGAGGAGGGAGGGAAAGTGAGTATGTAAACACTAGTTAACACTAGCCAATTTGCTGTGTTATAAAAGGGACACATCGGCAGGCTTCAATACATTTCAAGAACCTTTTAGAATTCTGAAGAACCGTAGATGCCACATCAAGAATCCCACACTTAACTCAAAGGTTCTTTCAGGCAAGAGTTCTCCAAGGAACCATTTAACCTTTTCCACACATACCAACAAATGGGTGTGACCATTCTACAATGGTCCCTACAGAGTACGCTGATGATTAGAATGGTTATTTAGAACGTCTAGTTTCGATTGATGCAACAGTCAGCATTTAGATAACACAGTTTTTTCACAGAAACATTTTGCAAACACACAGTCCTTACAAAGTTATGTCCTGAATGTGACCAGTTTCTTTTTGGATGCAATGTTCAGACATTCACAGAAGTTGTGACAGCATCCAAACAGGAAAATGTAGGCTACATTAGTCCTAGTGCTAACTGAGGAAAGATCGACTTAACACAAGCGGTCATATTTAGATAACTCTCGGCTGACAGAAACCACAATATGAATTAGCTAATTGTAATTACTATTTATATTTCATCACATCACGAGTGAGCTCACCATTGATCTAAATAATTGAGTAAAACACTTTCTAGGAATCTAAAGTCATCCGAAGATGGGTAGTTTGTGTGCCCCGCCATGTTTGTTTTTTCATGTCAAACAAAGATAAGAGACAAGATGAGTTTGGTCTGTTTGCAGTATGCATGTTGAAGGTGGTGTGTCGTCTACGATCATTCACTTCCCTTCATTCACTTCCGGAATGTCATGTCCTGACCAGTAGAGGGTGTAGTTGGGTCAGGACGTGGCAGAAGAGTCTGTGTTTTGTGGTTTCATTAATTTTGGCCGTGTGACTTCCAATCAGGCACAGCTGTAGAGGGTTGTGGCTGATTGGGAGTCACACATAAGTGGCCTACTTTGCCTTTTGGGTTTGTGGGGAATTGTTGTGTGCACTGCGTTTGTTTGAGCCTGCCACACTGTTGCGAGTATTGTTTGTTTCAAGTGGATGCTCTACTCCTTTTTTTTAACATAAAAAATATGAGTATCCACACTTCCGCTGCGCCTTGGTCCACTTTCACTGAAGACAACTGTGACAGAATTTCCCACCAACACACGACCAAGCAGCGGAAGAAGGCTGGCGAGGTAAGGGAGACCGAGAGGCACCCCCAAGAATTTTTTAGGGGGGGGCACAAGGGGAGTGTTGCGGGGCAAGAATGGAGCCCCAGGCCAGCTCCCCGCACTAGCATGGAGGTGCGTGGTCACAATCGGGTACGCCCAGTACCAGCACCACGCACCAGGCTTCAAGTGCGTGAACCCAGCCTCGCCAGTCAACAGTCGTCGGAGCTGCCCGCCAGTCAACAGTCGTCGGAGCTGCCCGCCAGTCAACAGTCGTCGGAGCTGCCCGCCAGTCAACAGTCGTCGGAGCTGCCCGCCAGTCAACAGTCGTCGGAGCTGCCCGCCAGTCAACAGTCGTCGGAGCTGCCCGCCAGTCAACAGTCGTCGGAGCTGCCCGCCAGTCAACAGTCGTCGGAGCTGCCCGCCAGTCAACCGTCGTCGGAGCTGCCCGCCAGTCAACCGTCGTCGGAGCTGCCCGCCAGTCAACAGTCGTCGGAGCTGCCCGCCAGTCAACAGTCGTCGGAGCTGCCCGCCAGTCAACCGTCGTCGGAGCTGCCCGCCAGTCAACCGTCGTCGGAGCTGCCCGCCAGTCAACCGTCACCGGAGCTGCCCGCCAGTCAACCGTCGTCAGAGCTGCCCGCCAGTCAACCGTCGTCAGAGCTGCCCGCCAGTCAACCGTCGTCAGAGCTGCCCGCCAGTCAACAGTCGTCAGAGCTGCCCGCCAGTCAACAGTCCGTCAGAGCTGCCCGCCAGTCAACAGTCCGTCAGAGCTGCCCGCCAGTCAACAGTCCTTCAGAGCTGCCCGCCAGTCAACAGTCCTTCAGAGCTGCCCGCCAGTCAACAGTCCTTCAGAGCTGCCCGCCAGTCAAGTCGTCAGAGCTGCCTGCCAGTCAACAGTCGTCAGAGCTGCCCGTCAGTCAACAGTCGCCAGAGAGGCCAGACTGCGCTGAACCGCCGGAGAGGCCAGACTGCGCTGAACCGCCGGAGTGGCCAGACTGCGCTGAACCGCCGGAGTGGCCAGACTGCGCTGAACCGCCGGAGTGGCCAGACTGCGCTGAACCGCCGGAGTGGCCAGACTGCCCAGACTGTCCCGAGTGGCCAGACTGCCCAGACTGCCCAGACTGTCCCGAGTGGCCAGACTGTCCCGAGTGGCCAGACTGTCCCGAGTGGCCAGACTGCCCAGACTGTCCCGAGTGGCCAGACTGCCCAGACTGTCCCGAGTGGCCAGACTGCCCAGGCTGTCCCGAGTGGCCAGACTGCCCAGGCTGTCCCGAGTGGCCAGACTGTCCCGAGTGGCCAGACTGTCCCGAGTGGCCAGACTGCCCAGACTGTCCCGAGTTGCCAGACTGCCCAGACTGTCCCGAGTGGCCAGACTGCCCAGACTGTCCCGAGTGGCCAGACTGCCCAGACTGTCCCGAGTGGCCAGACTTCCCAGACTGTCCCGAGTGGCCAGACTGTCCCGAGTTGCCAGACTGCCCAGACTGTCCCGAGTTGCCAGACTGCCCAGACTGTCCCGAGTTGCCAGACTGCCCAGACTGTCCCGAGTTGCCAGACTGCCCAGACTGTCCCGAGTTGCCAGACTGCCCAGACTGTCCCGAGTTGCCAGACTGCCCAGACTGTCCCGAGTTGCCAGACTGGCCAGACTGCCCCGAACTGCCAGAGTGGCCCGACTGCCGGGAAAGGCCAGAACCGGAGCCACCTCCTGATATAGGTGGGTTGGGGAGGGGGGGTGTAGCACAGTGCCGTCGTTGACGGCAGCCACCCTCCCTTCCCTCCCTTTAGTAGAGGGGAATTTTTGTTTTGTTGTTTGGGGTTGTTGTTTTTGTTTTTTGTTTTAAAGGTGCTTCCGGGGTGAGCACCTTTATGGGGGGGGTACTGTCACGTCCTGACCAGTAGAGGGTGTAGTTGGGTCAGGACGTGGCAGCAGAGTCTGTGTTTTGTGGTTTCATTAATTTTGGCCGTGTGACTTCCAATCAGGCACAGCTGTAGAGGGTTGTGGCTGATTGGGAGTCACACATAAGTGGCCTACTTTGCCTTTTGGGTTTGTGGGGAATTGTTGTGTGCACTGCGTTTGTTTGAGCCTGCCACACTGTTGCTGTTGTGAGTATTGTTTGTTGTTTTGTTTGTTTCAAGTGGATGCTCTACTCCTTTTTTTAACATTAAAAATATGAGTATCCACACTTCCGCTGCGCCTTGGTCCACTTTCACTGAAGACAACTGTGACACGGAAGTTTAACCTTTACCTCATTATCAGGGCTCCCGAGTGGCGCAGCAGTCTAAGGCACTGCATCTCAGTGCTAGAAGTGTCACTTCCGACACCCTTGTTCGAATCCAGGCTGTATCACAACCTGCCGTGATTGGGAGTCCAATAGGGTGGCGCACAATTGGCCCAATGCAAATAAGAATTTGTTCTTAACTGACTTGCGTAGTTCAATTAAGGTTACATTATAACATCTTTTGTCTGACAGAAGTTTAGATGATACCCAGAATGCATTGCATAATGTCATCAAACATGGTGCCACTTATAGCTGGCAAAAAGCTTAGCATTAGCTCATTATAATCAGTACAGGTGTGTATAGGTGGCAGGGAAGTCAGGCGCAGGAGAAACCAACTTGGTTAAACTGGAGTACTTTTAGTAACATTAAACGAACTCCAAAACCAAAGTACAAAAATAACATGGGTAAAAATAGCCCGTCGCACACCGATACAACATACACAAGTACATAACATACAAACAATCACTGACAAGGACATGAGGGGAAACAGAGGGTTAAATACACAACATGTAATGAATGGGATTGGAACCAGGTGTGTAGGAAGACAAGACAAAACCAATGGAAAATGAAAAACTGATCAATGATGGCTAGAAGACCGGTGACGTCGACCGCCGAGCGACACCCGAACAAGGAGGGGCATCGACTTCGGCAGAAGTCGTGACATTTACACAGATCATAGGTGTCCATTATTACAATCTATACAATAATCGGAATGCATTATGTCAACGTGAATAAACTGTAAATACATTATGCTCCATACATACATACTGTATGCTACAGTAGAAACGACAACACGATATACAGAAAATAAGGCACTTACTGTGATAAGAACGCACACATGTCCAAAGTTATTATTTGTAAAGAAAATAACAAGGAAGGCAATGCGAGCGACAGCCAGAGAATTTGCCAATTCGTGCAAGACTGCGCAAATGTCTGCATACTTGATCTGCGGAAACATTGGTGAAGCGTGTGGATCGGCTCAGTAAAGCCTCAAACATAAATTGTCCGCAACGCTGAAATGGGCTACTTCTATGTGAATTAATGAGGAGGCGGAACACACCTCAACTCAAACTGTTGTTAGAAAATAGACCTTGTTAGAAAATAATTTGAAATTGACAAGTTGAAACAGCCTATAGATAATTAGCAGGCAGCGTGTGTTAACTGTCCTGTTGCATAACAATCACATTTTGGAACAGTAAGTGCATTCTGTCAACATGACCGGTAGAGATATTTGGAACTCACCTGTGAAAAGGTTAATAACCTTACTTATTTTCAGTGTAGCATCACTGGGACTAGAAGACCAGGGAACCACACTGGGGCCCAGCAACATCCTAGGGTAACACTTTATTTTAAGGGTCCATAATAAACCATTTGTAAGGCATTTGCAAACCCTTTGCTCACCATTTATTACTTATAACTCCCACATTTGTAAATGTTAATAAGCTAGTTATTCACACATGTATATATACACTGAGTATACCAAACATTAGGAACACCTTCCTAATATTGAGTTGCACCCCCTCAATGCTTAAAAACGTTCTTTAACCTGTCTCATCCCTTTCATCTACACTGATGGAAGTGGATTCAACATGTGACATGAATAAGGGATCATAGCTTTTACCTATATTCACCTGGTCTGTCTATGTCACGGAAAGAGCATAATTCATAATACTTTGCACACTCAGTGTATAATACAGCCAATGGCTACATAGAGGAACTGACAGTCTCTCTCTCTCTGTTTTCTTCCATTGAATTAAATATAAAATCGTATGTGTTTGTCATAGAACAATGCCAGGACTATTTTATGTGGATGCAGATAGATTTCCAGCATTGTCCTTCATTTGACAGTGCGTACTGTATCTCTCTGCCAAGAAGTTAGGGCCTTTCAGGGAATGAAATAGGCGGGAAATAGGCTGGACTTTTTTAATGTAATCCGTCACCAGAGTCACTCGTTACTACACAATACATTTTGCAGTATTAAATCAACACTTAAAAGTTACTTACGACCCACTCAGTTTTCCACTACAAAACACAAGAACATTTACAGAAAAAGTAGAACCAGCTCACCTGATTTGACTACTGGATGTTCAATGTTTCTTTTGGAGAAAAAAAAAAAATCGAAGGAATAATTTCACCATATTAAAATGAGAGTTCAGTTCAGATAACAGATCTTAAAATGAGGGACAAATGTAAATGAATCACTAGTCACGTGAAATTACTTTGTCAAAGTAACGAGAGCTTTACTAGGATGGAGAAAAGTTATTATTTTGGTTTAAATGGGTTAAAATCTTTGTCAGGAAAACTTGAGGAGCGACATGTCAAAATGCTGATTTTTGGCGCTTCAGCAAGTCTTTTATTCATATAAAAATGTTGATTTATAGAATTTTCCATGTGGTCTGTATATAGTTATATCCATGTGGTCTATATTTCCATGTGGCACTTCATTTAATATAACAGGCTTTTAAAATCCAATATTGGTGCACAATTTCTACATGGAACAACCGTGTTACCTACATGTAGTTTGGCTAAGATTCAATGAAGCAGTTGCTTCTTGCCCCACTCTTTTCTAATGCCCCATGTTTAACTGTTTTAGCCATTTATGAGTGCTTCCTGTGCTCATGCCTAATAAAAGAGCAAACATTGTACAGCGGATAACGAGATAATACGTCGTAAAATAATATTGACTTTATGAGGAATTACTTTTATGAAATCAGAGCATAGTGTCTAAGGGAGAGTTAATGGGGAGAAGAGAAATATGTAAACGTGAATACTTTTTCGATTGAGAAAGCAATTAAAAGCCTCTGAACCTGTAAAGCAGTTTAAATGATCCACCTTTGCTATCACTGGGATTGTATTTAAAATGTTTACACATTCCAAGTCTACCGAGTACTTTTAATTTTAAAAAGTCAAACATATCAGATTAACCTTTCTAGGGTCGGGGCAGTATCCTGAATTTCCGCCTGTCTGATGTGCCCAAAGTAAACTGCCTGTTACTCAAGCCCAGAAGCTAGGATATGTATATAATTGGTAGAATTGGATAAGAAACACTCTGAAGTTTCTAAAACTGTTAAAATAATGTCTGTGAGTATAACAGAACTGATATAGCAGGCGAAAACCCGAGGAAAATCGATCCGTAAATTAGTTTTTTGGAGCTCCGAATGACTTCCAATGCAATGCTATTGAAAGATCTAATTACCTACCGCCTCCCAGATTGCAGTTCCTATGGCTTCCACTAGATGTCAACAGTCTTTGTACAAGGTTTTAGGCTTGTTTTTTTTTAAATTAAGAAGTATTTGTCACAGTACACTTCGATAGCAGGAGGGGTGAAGTCAGGCGCAGGAGACTGAAGTCCGTTAAACGTATGTTTAATAATCAAAATAGAACAATAAGGCAGGAGGACAGCTCCAAAGATCCAAAAGGACGGGGCGCAGCCCGGCAACCCTAATGACTAAAATTACGCAGAGTAACTGGGAAACATACAAATATTCCCGACTATCACAAAAGGCATGACAATCAACAATCCCGCACAAATCCCCAAACGAAACAGACAAACTAAATACCCCACTAATTGACTAACACAAAACAGGTGCAGACCTAAACAGACAAAACCAAACGACACAGAAATATAGATCGGTGGCAGCTAGTAGGCCGGCGACGACGACCGCCGAGCACCGCCCGACCGGGGAGAGGCGCCACCTTCTGTGGACATATTGACAGTACCCCCCCCGATGCGCGGCTCCCGCAGCGCGCCGACGCCGGCCTCGAGGACGACCCGGAGGGCGAGGCGCAGGGCGATCCGGATGGAGGCTGTGAAATTCCCGCAGCAGAGCTGGATCCAGAATGTCCCCCAAAGGGACCCAGCACCTCTCCTCCGGGCCGCACCCCACCCAGTCCACGAGGTACTGCAGGCCCCTTACCCGACGCCGGGAGTCCAAGATGGACCGGACTGTGTACGCCGGGCCCCCCCCGATGTCCAGGGGGGGGCGGAGGGACCTCCTGCACCTCAGCATCCTGCAGCGGACCAGCTACCACCGGCCTGAGGAGAGACACATGAAACGAGGGGTTAATACGGTAATATGAAGGAAGTTGTAACCTATAATACACCTCGTTTATTCTCCTCAGGACTTTGAACGGCCCCACAAATCACAGACCCAGCTTCCGGCAGGGCAGGCGGAGGGGCAGGTTCCGGGTCGTGAGCCAGACCCTGTCCCCCGGGGTAAACACGGGGCCCTCACTGCGGCGGCGGTCAGCGCTCTCCTTGTGCCGTCCTACAGCCCGTTTAAGGGACTCCTGGACGGCACTCCAGGTCTCTTTTGAGCGCTGTACTCATTCCTCCACCGCAGGAGCCTCCGTCTGGCTCTGATGCCATGGCACCAGGACCGGCTGGTAACCCAACACCACCTGAAAGGGTGACAGGTTAGTAGAGGAGTGGCACAGAGAGTTCTGCGCCATCTCGGCCCATGGCACGAACTCGCCCACTCCCCTGGCCTGTCCTGGCAATAGGACCGCAAAAACCTGCCCACATCCTGGTTAATACGCTCCACCTGCCCATTGCTCTCGGGGTGAAAACCCGAAGTCAAACTGACCGAGACCCCCAGTCTCTCCATAAATGCCCTCCACACCCAGGACGTGAACTGGGGACCTCGATCAGAGACGATGTTCTCGGGCAACCCGTAGTGCCAGAAGACATGCGTAAACAGGGCCTCCGCGGTCTGTAGGGCCGTAGGAAGACCAGGCAAAGGGAGTAGACGGCAGGACTTCGAGAACCGATCCACAACGACCAGGATCGTGGTGTTCCCCTGAGATGGCGGGAGATCCATGAGGAAATCCACGGACAGGTGGGAACATGGTCGCTGTGGAACGGGGAGGGGCTGTAGTTTCCCTCGAGGCAGGTGCCTAGGAGCCTTACACTGGGCACACACCGAACAGGAAGAGACATAGCGCCTCACATCCTTAGCCAAAGTGGGCCACCAGTACTTCCCTTTCAGACCCTGCCACGTCCGTTCAACACCAGGATGACCCGAGGAGGGTAGAGTGTGCGACCACCGGATCAGATGATCGCGAACACCGAGCGGGACGTACTTCCGAACCGCGGGACACTGAGGTGGAGTGGGTTCTGACTGCACCGCCCGCTCGATGTCCGCATCCACCTCCCAGACCACTGCTGCCACCAGACAGGAGGCAGGGAGTATGGGAGTGGGATCAATGGCCCGCTCCTCAGTGTCGTGGAGACGCGGCAGTGCGTCGGCCTTCAGGTTCCGGGAACCTGGGATGTACAAGAGGGTGAACTGAAACCTTGTAAAAAAACATGGCCCACCTGGCTTGACGAGGGTTAAGTCTCCTCGCTGCCCGGCTGTACTCCAGATTACGGTGATCAGTCCAGATGAGGAAAGGGTGTCGTGCCCCCTCGAGCCAATGTCTCCACACCTTCAGGGCCTTGACCACGGCTAGCAACTCCCTGTCCCCCACATCATAGTTACGCTCCGCCGGACTCAGCTTCTTAGAAAAGAACGCACAGGGGCGAAGCTTCGGACGCGCGCCCGAGTGCTGCGACAGCACCACTCCTACCCCAGCCTCAGACGCGTCCACCTCCACTATGAATGGCAAAGAGGGGTCCAGATGCACCAGCACCGGAGCGTCGGTAAACAGAGTCTTCAGACAACAAAAGGCTCTGTCCGCCTCTGCCGACCGCACCGGACCCCCCTTCGTCAGTGAGGTAATGGGAGCCGCCACCTGACCAAATCCCCGGATAAACCTCCGGTAATAGTTGGCAAACCCCAAGAACCGCTGCACCTTCTTCACCGTGGTTGGAGTCGGCCAATTATGCACGGCCGCAATGCGGTCACATTCCATCACCACCCCAGAGGTGGAAATGTGATATCCCAGAAAAGAGACGGCTCGTTTGGAGAACTCACATTTCTCAGCCTAGATGTACAGGTCATGCTCCAGCAGTCGCCCAAGCACACATATCGTTTATTTAGATATTAGACAACCTGAGGATTAATAAAAAACATAGTTTGACTCGTTTGGACAAACTTTGCTGGTCATTTTTTGGAATCCTTTGTATGCATGTTGAAGGACTGGATTATTGAATTCAATGGCGCCAACTAAACAGCGTTTTTGGGATATAAAGAAGGACTTTATCGAACAAAACAACCATTCATTGTGTAGCTGGCACCCTTAGGATTGCAAACAGAGGAAGATCTTCAAAAGTAAGTGATTTATTTTATCGTAATTTGTTATTTCGTGACGCCTGTGCTGGTTTGGAAAATATGCTAATGTCAGGCGCTGTCCTCAGACAATCGAATGCTATGCTTTCGCCGTAAAGCCTTTTTTGAAATCGGACAATGCGGTTCGATTACCAAGATTCTAAGCTAAAGAATCATGTATGACACTTGTATTTTCATGAATGTTTAATATTACCATTTTGAATTTGGCGCGCTCCGATTTCACCGGATGTTGTCGAATTTGATCCCGTTAGCGGGATCTCCGTGCTAATTATCAAATGCACGTTTTATCAACATCTTACATGTGAGTGGCCTATACTGTCAGTGCACTGTATGGAATCTGTAACAGCTGGAGTCAGGAACATGTAAGTGGCACAATAGGGAAAGTAACAACCTTTTGATGTTACAGTTTTTCTCATACACTCTTAGAAGTAAAGGAGCCTGGAAGAACCCACACGGGGAACCTTTTCAGTTCAAAAAAACCTCTGAAAATTGTCTTCTTCTTCTTTGGGATTGGGTTGGCGGATCGCATCCAACTTTAACCTGTCTGGGCTAGGGGGCAGTATTTTCACGGCCGGATAAAAAAACGTACCCGATTTTAAACTGGTTACTACTCTTGCCCAGAAATGAGAATATGCATATAATTAGTAGATTTGGATAGAAAACACTGAAGGTTAGCATTGTGGTTAAGGTTAGGGTTAATTTTAGGTTCAAAATTATATTTTAAGATGAGAAATTGTAGAACTAGGCACGGTTTAAGACTTTGTGGCTGTGGTAACTAGTGACGACCGCACACAGTTCCTCCATGCTGTTTATTCTCTCAGCATGCTGTCAAGTCATGCACAACAGATTCTTACAAAACAAGAATGATGTTGCTTTCCACGTTGCTTGCGAGCATAAGTCCAGACGTTTTCTCTATTATAGGCTACTATTAGTTTCTGTATATTTCTCTCTGCAAAATGTGACATGAGCCAAACATAATGCTAATCACTATTATGGCTGGCTGGCTAAATGCCATTTAGCTAAATGCATTATCTACGACAAAGCAAACCTTACATCTAATACAGGTTGCTACCAGTGGTGGTGTAGATCAGCATTGTTTGTGCAATGGCATGTTCTGAATCAAATAGCATATTTTAAAATCTTTGTTTAACCTGTTGGGGCTAGGGGGCAGTTTTCACGGCCGGATAAAAAACGTACCCGATTTAAACTGGTTACTACTCTTACTCAGAAACGAGAATATGCATACAATTAGTAGATTTGGATAGAAAACACTGTAAAGTTTCTAAAACTGTTTAAATGGTGTCTGTGAGTATAACAGAACTCATATGGCAGGCCAAAACCTGAGAAGATTCCATACAGGAAGTGCCCTGTCTGACAATTTGTTGTCCTTCTGTTGCATCTCTATCGAAAATACAGCATCTGTGCTGTAACGTGACATTTTCTAAGGCTTCCATTGGCTCTCTAAAGCCACCAGAAAGTGGAATGGGGTGTCTGCTATCTCTGGGCAAAGAACAGCAGCAGAATTTGTAAGTGGTCAGCCTGGGGACAGTGAGACTGAGATGCGCATTCACGAGACTACTCCATTTTTTTCTTTCAGCCTTTGAATGAATACAACGTTGCCCGGTTGGAATATTATCGCTAATTTATGAGAAAAATAGCATAAAAATTGATTTTAAACAGCGTTTGACATGCTTCTAAGTACGGTAATGGAATATTTTGACATTTCGGATAGTGACCTGAACGCACGAACAAAACGGAGCTATTTGAATATAACTATGGATTATTTGGAAACAAAACAACATTTGTTGTTGAAGTAGAAGTCATGGGAGTGCATTCTGACAAAGAACAGCAAAGGTAATCCAATTTTTCTAATAGTAATTCTGAGTTCAGGTTGTCCCAAACTTGGTGGGTGTCAAATGAGCTAGCCTGTGATGGCCGAGCTATGTACTCAGAATATTGCAAAATGTGCTTTCGCCGAAAAGCTATTTTAAAATCTGACTACGCGAGTGCATAAAGGAGTTCTGTATCTATAATTCTTAAAATAATTTATGTTTTTTGTCAACGTTTATCGTGAGTAATTTAGTAAATTCACCGGAAGTTTGCGGTGGGTATGCTAGTTCTGAACATCACATGCTAATGTAAAAAGCTGGTTTTGATATATGAACTTGATTGAACAAAACATGCATGTATTGTATAACATAATGTCCTAGGAGTGTCATCTGATGAAGATCATCAAAGGTTAGTGCTGCATTTAGCTGTGGTTTTGGTTTTTATGACATATATGCTTGCTTTGAAAATGGCTGTGTGATTATTTTTGGGAGGGTACTCTCCTGACATAATCTAATGTTTTGCTTTCGTTGTAAAGCCTTTTTGAAATCAGACAATGTGGTTAGATAAAGGAGAGCCTTGTCTTTAAAATGGTGTAAAATAGTCATATGTTTGAGAAATTGAAGTTTTTGCATTTTTGAGGGATTTGTAATTCGCGCCACGCTATACCATTGGATATTGGTGAGGCGTTCCGCTAGCGGAACGTCTGTCCCTACAGCATCTCCACCTGTGGTCTGTTCTCTCAGCATCCAGCCACATTTCAAATATCCCAAAGGTGACGGCAGGGGCAGAAATAAGCAGTCAAATTAAAGTAATGAATACCAGCCAAGTATTTGCCGAATCAAAGCTTCTCCATTTTCTTTTCCAATCAAGCAAATCTCAGGTGACATCGGACTGCACACCGCCAGTAATAATAAAGCCGAACCCCCTTTATGAATGTGATTTATGCGCTAATTGAGAGGAAGAAAGGGAGGAGAGCATATCTATGGTGGCCTTGCTTGTTTTAGAGCCAGCCCAGCAATATTGCATTGTGCTTTTGGTAGCCCATAATTTGATTTAATGATAAATTATGGAACATTTCCAAAAGATAAAACATTACCCAGGCGCTTGTTCCTAGCGGGAACTGTAAACATCAAAATGGGATGTGGGGAATGGCCGTATTCCCAGAGCCGGGATAGGTGGGTGGGGGGACTCGCTGGCCTTTTGCCATCAATTACTTTTTTTCAGTTTACAAGAGGGAGAATTACGACGATAAACAATGGAGTAATACTTGTGGGGCAGTAGATAAGATTACTTTTTATAGTAAAAGTGGACTTTGTTTGAACCAGAAGTAAAAGAAAAAGAATTTGGGGATGTGACGGGTTGGTCTGAATGATCTGCTCAGTCAACATTACCTTCATGGTTAGCGCTTACAGAGCAAATAGCGTTAGGTAAACTGTAGTTAAAATGCAAAAACAAGCCACACAGACATCATTGACAAGCTCCAGGAACATCGGAGTTGTTACCAGGTCCCCTCGCAGCTCTCGGTTCACCAGAGATGAGAGTTGAAGGGAGAGGACGAAAGAGATGGAAGCTACAGAAGTGCAAACCATCAGTCAAACTGGAAAGGTGAAAGCGCTAGAGGAGACACCCTGTCGTCAGCTGGTTAATTACTCTCAGCATCTTGATCCCCCCCCTCTTTGACAGCTTGACTGTGCACCAGCCTTGCATGTTTGTTACAGCCCCGTAATGGATGCTATGGATCAGTCCATCTCATGCCATGGAAATGAAGGGGATAGTCTGAAAAGGGGGCGAATGAGTATACAAAACATTAAGAACACCTGCTCTTTCCATGACATACACTGACCAGGTGAATGTTATGATCCCTTATTGATGTCACTTGTTAAATCCACTTCAATCAGTGTAGATGGAGAGGAGACTGGTTAACACTAGAACCACTAAAGAAGTCATGCCCGGTCTGTCTTTGACTTTTCCTAAATAAGGCTATATAACACGTTTTAGGAGGGCATGTCATTTTATTAATGGAGGGGCAATGCGGCAAAACCTTCTCCTAACAGTAGGGCCTGCTACTCTCCTTTTTCTGACAGTTGAAAGTGCAGCTGATAATTATCCCGATAATTGTATCGAAACTGAACCTAAACCGAAACTAATTTCACACATATAACAGATGAAATAAATTAAGTAAAGTATGATTGGGAGAAAGTGGGAGAATGGGTGAGTTGATAATCACCAATTGTGAATGAAGAACAGGGCGGCCATTCTATTGTATTGATCCATTCTAATTCTAATGGTATGTACCCTATATCAGCCCATCTTATCAGTCTACTCTGGCCTAACTGGAGTAGACTACATAGTGAGAGCGTGTGTAATTGTACATGCTGAGCGGCTTTCAATATCTGGGAAACTATCCACATCAGGCAGCAGGTGAGTGAGTGTTGTAGAATGTGGTGATGAGGTTTGTGGAACCTTACGTTGGCAAGGGGAGAAATGTCACCATGGATAACTTCTTCACTTCACTGTCATTGTCATCAAGTTGCTTGCAAAGAAAACAAGTCTGACCGACACCATGAACAAAGTGAGAAGGGAGCTCCCTCCCTATTCGCAAAATAAGGCACATGCACAGCCGTTGTACTTCACAATGGTGCTGAAGAATTACAAGACAACAGGAACACAATAAAGGGAGACTTATGTACTACAACCAAACAAAGGTATGTCAAAGTGTGTCAAGCAATTGAACATTACGAAAATTGTGTCAACTGTTAGTACAAGGGATAACAGCTACATGAAATCGAACTGATGCCATTGCATGAAGATGCACACAACCTGACAATAATTGACTATTTTTGACTGCTTTCATATCGACATATGTTAAATATGATGCCATTATTGCTTTTGTACCGAGTTTCAGTATTTATCAGGGCCACTTGGCGTCTTTTGACCAGGGAATTTAAATGTTGTTAATAAAAATAAGCTGTTACTGTGTTCCAACACATATGCTTTCTGTTTCATAGTCGTAACAAAGGCACTCCACGAATAAAATTGACTGAACACTTGAATTTTGGATTTTTCTTTTTTTTTACATATAGCCTACAGTAACAAACTAATAAATGCTATAGTGTTATTTGAAATAAAATAAAAATCGTATTTTAATGTTACCCAAGGCCTTCATAAACACAACCAAGTTATTATTTTTGTGATAGCATATATGAAATATATTAATTACACTACATTACAATCAAAACCCCTAACTATTTTCCCGGTTACTCCAAACAAGTTTTATTTATTTTTTTAAACACAGTATTTTTTGCACTACAAGAATACACCAGTTTTGGATTTATACATGGCATTGTCATGCTGGAGGGTCAACAAAACAATATGTGTAAAACAAAAATAAACAATAATACTCCAAATTGTATGCCCGGGGGAGAAGAGGGCAGGAGAAGAGCAGAGCGATGAGAGACCAGGAGCGAAGTAGAAAGAGGAGTTGGCTGAAAGGAAAAAGGCAGGACATCAGGCTGAGGAGGTCAAAAGAGGAGCAGAGAGAGGAGGACACGAGGGCTTCTAAGGAGAGAAGTCCATAAAAATAAATCCCAGTTGAGGGATTCTTCCAAAATAGAGAGTGAATGGGCCAGAAAGAGATGGTACGTTGGCTTCCATGCCAAGTGTGTGTGAAGATATGCAAGCTCACACGTTGGAACCAGAGAGAACCATCAAAGTTCTTAGTGAGATGGATATTCTATACAGAGGGCTTCCTCTCTTGGTGCTGTTGTTGTCGTATCGGCTTCCAGCTTTCTTACTTGATTCAGTATACAATTGAGATCCAATCCACCTTATTATTGTCATCGTCACAGAAATTCATTTTACAGGTTTACTTGAATAGGGCCCATAATGTCTGCCTGTCAGACATAATGTCTGCCTGCTTAAGATTCCCAGCTACATGAAAAGGGGTGGGTGGGAACGTAAACTCCTGCATTGAACTTTTTTTGGTGCTAAAGTTCCTGTCACCCCTGGGTCAATTCCACACTTCTCTCCCTCTATAGCTCATCCTATGTGGAACCGAAGATCAACCAATGAATCATTGTAGTGCCAAGCGGCTAAACAGTCTCCCACTGAACTGACAAGAGACACCATTAGTTTAGTTGCGATAAATGCCAGCTTCCTGACCGAAACGGCAAATCCAATTCTTGCTTACTTATTCTTCTTCACTGGTCATAGAGATCCTGTCTGAGGGTCACTGATCCCTCCCGATCCCATCTGACCTTGGTCCTGAACATCCAACCGAACCACTACTGATTTAAGAATAGACCAGCTTTTAGAGTGGTGCAGGAAATACTTAGTCTTTGAATACAAAAAAACAAGGGATGTTATTTTTTACTTCAGAATCCAGACACCTTTTATCGATTCATATACTCTCAAACAAAGTACATTGATGTTGAAAGTTGAAGATTGCATATTATTTCAGCTGTTTAGGCACAGTCCTAGTTAACAAACTATATTGGAACTCCAACACATATGGCATATGCTCTAAACAAAAAGGATTACAAATATTTACTTTTTTATTTCACATAGAAAATGCATCATGACCCTGTTGAGATGACCTTTCAAGGATAGCATGTTTACCTTTTGCTTTATCGCCTGGTACTCCTCCCTGTCTGTAATCAACAAGAAAAATATCAACAGGATAGTAAACATATCAGGTAAAATAGTCAGAGCTCAGTTTGTGGTTACAAATAAGGGTACATCATACAACTCATCTCCAATTTTTCGGACGAGTTTCATACAATGTGTTTTATTTTTGTCTCCGTTGTCATTCATCCGGTGTACTCTATTCCTAACACAAGCCAATGAATATGCATCCAGGACTTTCTTTCAGACTTTGTTGTGTTATGAAGGCCTTTGTTGAAACTTTAGTAAGTGTCTAGGGGCATGAGACTACTCTTTCACAAAGAATAATCAAATATTGCATCTCCATCCTCCCATCATATATATAGTAGGCCTGTTATTATGCCCATTGTGATCCAAGATGTCACATCTCAGTATATCAGAATATCCAGATAGACCCACCATGAAGAGCTACTCCTCAGGATTCCCCCTACAGACCCACCTCATGCCACAGAAAGAGCACCAACTCAACCTAGGTCTCACATTTATATTGCTTTCTAGCAGGTCAAAACAACTTGTCAAGTCAAATAAAAACTCCCCCTGATATACCCCAAGAAACATTCCCGTTTTGTTTTAACATACCCGTAAAGCTCTTTGGTCAAGGCCTAATTCAAACTGCTGGCATTTTCAAACCTCTAGAAAGGCAGACTTTGTGAAAGCATGCTCGTGCTCTATGGCAGTGTGCACTGAAAGACTAAATATACCCATTTTCATCTCACTGCGTGGCCATGCACGACTCCAACACCAAGTTTGCAGATGACACGGCGGCGACGGCAATGAGACAGCGTACAGGGAGGAGATCAGAAATGACTCCATATTCAGGGTAAGACATATAGATCTGACTAAACCAGATGTGGCCAGATACTATGGGGAGCATTGGCCATTCATCATTTTAACTTGTCCACGATGAATACAGAGGAAAACAAAAAAATAACTCCAGGAAAAAGGAATAGGCTCTTGACTCTCAATCGCTTTCCTTTATTTTGCTGTGGTGTTTGCCATGGCAGGTATGAGAGTATGAGATGGGCATGTCCCAAATGGCACCCTATTCCCTACACATTCAGAAATAAAAGGTTTAGATTGTACCGCTTTAAGAACAAACGCTTGTCACTGTATTGGTATGGTGTAATGTATATCCTTTCTACCTTTAGTTATATGTACATAATTGTACCCTTGCAGTTTGTACCTTAGAGCCAATAGTGTACCGTAGGACAGAGTTTCCCAAACTCTGTACTGGGGCTCCCACTGGGTGCACATTTTGTTTTTTGCCCTAGCACTACAAATGCCTTTTTAGGGTACCACCACAGTGACAAAGCTGTTTGTTTCTTTTAAGTGGCAAAAATGTACCTCTGAAAAACACTAAAGTGTAAATCCTTATTTGCATATTTCCCAGGGTGCCTTTAACGTGAATTTTAGGGTTACCAGTACCACCCATGACAGTCTTTGCTAGTGACAGAGACAGAATTGATGCATTCAATGGCTTTCAGTCCTGTAGCCTTCAGCAAGTGAGTGCCTAAGTGACTATTTTATCATTGAAATTAAACGCTTTGACAATACATTACATATATCATAAGGCCGTAATTTGACAGCAAAGTTACCTTAATACTACATCCACCAAGTTGGTCATTCTGACTGTTTTCAATTTTGTCATTTCAATAACTTTATTTCAATAAAAACCTTGAATCCACCTGTCCCTGACTTTTCCTAAACATGTGTATTTTACACTAGCAGTACTTTCAGATAAATATCATAAAAGATAAAAACTTTAGAAGCAGTTCATCCTCAAAACGCCACGAAGGTCAAAATGACCGTATGCATATTTAACAGTTAGCTTCGAGGAGTACCGAAAGCCACCAGTAATAAATCCATTTAACTAAAAAAGCCTGGCCCGTTGGACCCCCCTTCATGCCAATGTCATTTGGTTGCGTTTATGAAGGTCTTAGGTAACAGTAGAATATGAAATGTAAATATTTGAAAGAACATAACATTTTCATTAGTTTGTTATTGTAGGCTATGTAAAACCACTGAAAACTGAATTTGAAGTGTAAAATAAATTTTATTTGCAGTGTCTTTGTTAGAACTATGAAAAAAAAGCATGTGCGTTGAAACACAATTAAAGCATATATTTATGACAAAACAAATTAAAAATACCCAACCCACAAGACATGCGGTCAATGAAGAAAATATCCGTATAAGCGCCAAGCGTGTTAATGAATAGTGAAAATCAGCACAAAAGCAATAACGGCATTATCATTTATGACTATGACAGCGGTTAAAAAAAGTCTATTATGGTCAGTTATTGCACACATTATTTGCTGCCTCGCTCGTGCTTACAGTATGGTGTGCGTCTTCACGCAACAGTTGGATCTCATTTAGCTGTTATCCTCTCTAGGGTAGGTGGGACGAAATCGTCCCACCTACGCAACAGCCAGTGTAATCCCGTGGCGCGATATTCAAATACCTTAGAAATGCTATTACTTCAATTTCTCAAACATATGACTATTTTACACCATTTTAAAGACAAGACTCTCGTTAATCTAACCACACTGTCCGATTTCAAAAAGGCTTTACAGCGAAAGCAAAACATTAGATTATGTCAGCAGAGTACCCAGCCAGAAATAATCAGACACCCATTTTTCAAGCTAGCATATAATGTAACATAAACCCAAACCACAGCTAAATGCAGCACTAACCTTTGATGATCTTCATCAGATGACAATCCTAGGACATTATGTTATACAATACATGCATGTTTTGTTCAATCAAGTTCATATTTCTATCAAAAACCAGCTTTTTACATTAGCATGTGACGTTCAGAACTAGCATACCCACCGCAAACTTCCGGTGAGTTTACTAAATTACTCACGATAAACGTTCACAAAAAACAACAATTATTTTAAGAATTATAGATACAGAACTCCTTTATGCACTCGCTATGTCCGATTTTAAAATAGCTTTTCGGTGAAAGCACATTTTGCAATATTCTGAGTAGATAGCGCAGCCATCACGGGCTAGCTATTTAGACACACACCAAGTTTAGCCCTCACCAAAGTCAGATTTACTATAAGAAAAATGTTATTACCTTTGCTGTTCTTCGTCAGAATGCACTCCCAGGACTTCTACTTCAATAACAAATGTTGGTTTGGTTCAAAATAATCCATAGTTATGTTCAAAAATCCTCTGTTTTGTTTGTGCGTTCAAGACACTATCCGAAGGGTAAATAAGGGTTACGCGCCCGAAGCGTTTCGTGACAAAAAAATTCGAAATATTCCATTACCGTACTTCGAAGCATGTCAACCGCTGTTTAAAATCAATTTTTATGCCATTTTTCTCGTAAAAAAGCGATAATATTCCGACCGGGAGTCGTTGTTTTAGTTCAAAGACTGTCACGCTTGTCGTTGGAAATGGAGGACCAAAACGCAGCAGATATGTGTATGCTCATCTTGACATTTATTTACTCAAAATGAACATACAAAATAACAAAACGAACGACGAAACAGTCTTGAAAGGCTCACTCAGCAAAACAAGAAACAATCTCCCACAAATGCACAGACAAACACACCCAACTAATATAGGACTTCCAATCAAAGGCAACACCAAACAGCTGCCTTCAATTGGAAGTCCACCCCAATTAACCCAACATAGAAACACACTCACTAGACTACACATAGAAATACATAAACATAGACCACAACTCAAAACCCTGAAATAATAAATCAAACGCCCTTTTAACAAACACACCACCCTGAACCCCATAAAACAAATACCCTCTGCCACGTCCTGACCAAACTACAATACTAATTAACCCTTATACTGGCCAGGACATGACAAAGACAGAGAAAATTTTCTCCTGCATGGCCTGTTCTGCACTCATGTCCTCAAGCTGCTTCCATGCTGTCCTGTAGCAAAACATAACCACAACACAGCAGATTGCTTCTGTTCCTCCCAAAAGCATTCAAGAGAACAAGACCATGCAGTAAATGAGTTTCAATTTGTAACAAAAAAATAGAATGTAGAAACCGGTACGGTTTTGGAAACATAAGGAATGTGTCCGGTTTGGAGCGAGCAGTCGCACTACGCTTCACTCCACAGGCCATACAAACGCTTCACACCGCGTGGCCGCTGCCACTCTAACCTGGTGGTCCCAGCGCGCACGACCCACGTGGAGTTCCAGGTCTCCGGCAGCCTCTGGAACTGCCGGTCTGCGGCCAACAAGGCTGAGTTCATCTTAGCCTATGCTACCCTCCAGTCCCTAGACTTCCTGGCGCTGACGGAAACATGGATCACCACAGATAACACTGCTACTCCTACTGCTCTCTCCTCGTCTGCCCACGTGTTCTCGCATACCCCTAGAGCATCGAGCCAGCGGGGTGGTGGCACTGGAATCCTCATCTCTCCCAAGTGGACATTCTCTCTTTCTCCCCTGACCCATCTGTCTATCTCCTCATTTGAATTCCATGCTGTCACAGTTACCAGCCCTTTCAAGCTTAACATCCTCATAATTTATCGCCCTCCAGGTTCCCTTGGAGAGTTCTTCAATGAGCTTGACGCCTTGATAAGTTCCTTTCCTGAGGATGGCTCACCTCTCACAGTTCTGGGTGACTTTAACCTCCCCACGTCTACCTTCGACTCATTCCTCTCTGCCTCCTTCTTTCCACTCCTCTCCTCTTTTGACCTCACCCTCTCACCTTCCCCCCCTACTCACAAGACAGGCAATACGCTTGACCTCATCTTTACTAGATGCTGTTCTTCCACTAATCTCATTGCAACTCCCCTCCAAGTCTCCGACCACTACCTTGTATCCTTTTCCCTCTCGCTCTCATCAAAAACTTCTCACTCTGCCCCTACTCGGATGGTATTGCGCCGTCCCAACCTTCGCTCTCTCTCTCCCGCTACTCTCTCCTCTTCCATCCTATCATCTCTTCCCTCTGCTCAAACCTTCTCCAACCTATCTCCTGATTCTGCCTCCTCAACCCTCCTCTCCTCCCTCTCTGCATCCTTTGATTTTCTCTGTCCCCTATCCTCCAGGCCGGCTCGGTCCTCCCCTCCTGCTCCGTGGCTCGACGACTCACTGCGAGCTCACAGAACAGGGCTCCGGGCAGCCGAGCGGAAATGGAGGAAAACTCGCCTCCCTGCGGACCTGGCATCCTTTCACTCCCTCCTCTCTACATTTTCCTCTTCTGTCTCTGCTGCTAAAGCCACTTTCTACCACTCTAAATTCCAAGCATCTGCCTCTAACCCTAGGAAGCTTTTTGCTACATTCTCCTCCCTCCTGAATCCTCCTCCCCCTCCCCCCCTCCTCCCTCACTGCGGATGACTTCGTCAACCATTTTGAAAAGAAGGTTGACGACATCCGATCCTCGTTTGCTAAGTCAAGCGACACCGCTGGTCCTGCTCACACAGCCCTACCCTGTGCTTTGACCTCTTTCTCCCCTCTCTCTCCAGATGAAATCTCGCGTCTTGTGACGGCCGGCCGCCCAACAACCTGCCCACTTGACCCTATCCCCTCCTCTCTTCTCCAGACCATTTCCGGAGACCTTCTCCCCTACCTCACCTCGCTCATCAACTCATCCTTGACCGCTGGCTACGTCCCTTCCGTCTTCAAGAGAGCGAGAGTTGCACCCCTTCTGAAAAAACCTACACTCGATCCCTCCGATGTCAACAACTACAGACCAGTATCCCTTCTTTCTTTTCTCTCCAAAACTCTTGAACGTGCCGTCCTTGGCCAGTTCTCCTGCTATCTCTCTCAGAACGACCTTCTTGATCCTAATCAGTCAGGTTTCAAGACTGGGCATTCAACTGAGACTGCTCTTCTCTGTGTCACGGAGGCTCTCCGCACTGCTAAAGCTAACTCTCTCTCCTCTGCTCTCATCCTTCTAGACCTATCTGCTGCCTTTGATACTGTGAACCATCAGATCCTCCTCTCCACCCTCTCTGAGCTGGGCATCTCCGGCGCGGCCCACGCTTGGATTGCGTCCTACCTGACAGGTCGCTCCTACCAGGTGGCGTGGCGAGAATCTGTCTCCGCACCACGTGCTCTCACCACTGGTGTCCCCCAGGGCTCTGTTCTAGGCCCTCTCCTATTCTCGCTATACACCAAGTCACTTGGCTCTGTCATATCCTCACACGGTCTCTCCTATCATTGCTATGCAGACGACACACAATTAATCTTCTCCTTTCCCCTTTCTGACAACCAGGTGGCGAATCGCATCTCTGCATGTCTGGCAGACATATCAGTGTGGATGACGGATCACCACCTCAAGCTGAACCTTCGGCAAGACGGAGCTGCTCTTCCTCCCGGGGAAGGACTGCCCGTTCCATGATCTCGCCATCACGGTTGACAACTCCCTTGTGTCCTCCTCCCAGAGTGCTAAGAACCTTGGCGTGATCCTGGACAACACCCTGTCGTTCTCCACTAACATCAAGGCGGTGACCCGATCCTGTAGGTTCATGCTCTACAACATTCGCAGAGTACGACCCTGCCTCACACAGGAAGCGGCGCAGGTCCTAATCCAGGCACTTGTCATCTCCCGTCTGGATTACTGCAACTCGCTGTTGGCTGGGCTCCCTGCCTGTGCCATCAAACCCCTACAACTCATCCAGAACGCCGCAGCCCGTCTGGTGTTCAACCTTCCCAAGTTCTCTCACGTCACCCTGCTCCTCCGCTCTCTCCACTGGCTTCCAGTTGAAGCTCGCATCCGCTACAAGACCATGGTGCTTGCCTACGGAGCTGTGAGGGGAACGGCACCTCCGTACCTTCAGGCTCTGATCAGGCCCTACACCCAAACAAGGGCACTGCGTTCATCCACCTCTGGCCTGCTCGCCTCCCTACCTCTGAGGAAGCACAGTTCCCGCTCAGCCCAGTCAAAACTGTTCGCTGCTCTGGCACCCCAATGGTGGAACAAGCTCCCTCACGATCCCAGGACAGCGGAGTCAATCACCACCTTCCGGAGACACCTGAAACCCCACCTCTTTAAGGAATACCTGGGATAGGATAAAGTAATCCTTCTAACCCCCCCCCCCCTTTAAAAGATTTAGATGCACTATTGTAAAGTGGTTGTTCTACTGGATATTATAGGTGAATGCACCAATTTGTAAGTCGCTCTGGATAAGAGCGTCTGCTAAATGACTTAAATGTAAATGACTTAAATGTAAAATAAAAACATGGGGTCGCCTCGTGCACGCGCCTCAGTCTCATTGTACTCTGATCGAACACCATCCAAATGCGCTAATGTTTTTCAGCCAGGGGCTGCAAAGACATCATTCAGCTTTTTCCCGGGTTCTGAGAGCCTATGGGAGCCGTAGGAAGTGTCACGTTACAGCAAAGATCCTCAGTTTTCAATAAAGAGAGTCAAGAAGCCCAATAAATTGTCAGACAGGCCACTTCCTGTAAGGAATCTTCTCAGGTTTTTGCTTGCCATATGAGTTATTTTATACTCACAGACACCATTCAAACAGTTTTAGAAACTTTAGGGTGTTTTCTATCCAAAGCCAATAATTATATGCATATTCTAGTTTCTGGGCAGTAGTAATAACCAGATTAAATCGGGTACGTTTTTTATCCGGCCGTGTAAATACTGCCCCCTATCCCTAACAGGTTATACCTTGTCATAAGTCACCACAAATCTTTGTCACGTTCACTTGATTACAACACTTCCCACAAACAAGTCGCTTGCAGCTGAAACCAGTGTCTTGGGGTCTGTTGCAAGTGCATATCCACCCTGCAGTTTCTCCTCCCCGGGAGCTGTGCGCAATTTGGCTTGTGCAATGGCTCGCATGGAATATTTGCTGCTGCCTTGGTCTTCATATGTCTCTCACATAGCCCGTATGCAAGACTCATGATGAAGTCTCTCCTGCTCATGGTGAACACCACGTGTGCGTTGATAGCAGCCAAGTCAAGTATGTTGTAGAACACAGCAACGAGTTCCTCCTTTCACCTAGTACACCCTGACAAAATATTACTCGCTCATCTGCTGCCCGTACGGATCCTTTCCCAGATATGGGAAATGATTATTAGCATGAATCATAAGAGATTCTTCCTTGTGCGTTTCCCACTTGAGATCAGATCCGGAGGTACCTGCGTCTTCATCCTCTGTTCTGTCTCCCTCTCCGGTGGCTTCCACCTCAGGTTCAGATCCTCAGAGCTCCCACCCTCATCAGACTGTGAGGCTGCCTGAGAGACCGGCCTAATCAACATCACCAGCTGTTATCATTGGCAGCCCTATGGTGAGAAACATCTCGGTTCCCAATGCAAAAACCTTGTGCTACCAAGGAGCACGAGTACAGGACACCTGGCTCTGCTGGGATCACTTCTATTGCTAACTTTGACACCTTCTGGAAACAGAAGATACTCTACAGGAATGACAGAATCCATCCAAATCCTTTTGGCTCCAAGACCAGCTCAGTTAATCCCTACCATTGTGACAATGAGTCGTCATAATGCTGCATCAAATGTACATTATCCAAGGGACATTGGAAGACACAACGTAAGTAACTTCATTTATGTCACCCTAATTGCCCTGAATACCTTTGTTGATCCTACAGCAATTGTGTGCAGTAATCATGAGCCTATGAACCAGATTTATACTGTTAGCACTGAGGCGGTGTGCCCTAGTAGGAAGACCACTGTTAGCACTGAGGCGGTGTGCCCTAGTAGGAAGACCACTGTTAGAACTGAGGCGGTGTGCCCTAGTAGGAAGACCACTTAGTGCAGGGTGAGCTGCAGTATAAGCTCCAATGAAAATAACTTGAGCAAGTCTACTTCTGATAAGCTTCCCAGTAAAGCACTAAAAACAATCAAGCATCCCAGAGAAATGCTAGAAATATCCCTTATTAAAACATATGTAACCTGAGAAACAAGGTTCATGAAGTAAATAACTTGCTTGTAACAGATGACACAGTGGTAGCAATACATGGTTATAAATTAAATAATTTTATTGGACACATACACATGGTTAGCAGATGTTAATGTGAGTGTAGCGAAATTCTTATGCTTTTAGTTCCGACAGTACAGTAATATCTAACAATTACCCAACAACTACCTAATACACACAAATCTAAAGGGATGGAATATGTACATACAAATATATGAATGAGCGATGGCCGACTGGCATAGGCAAGATTCAATAGATGGTATAAGATACGGTATATACATTTGAGATGAGTAATGTAAGATATGTAAACATTATTAAAGTAAACATTAAAGTGACTAGTGAGTCTATGTAGGTAGCAGCCTCTGAGTTAGTGATTGCCGTTTAGCAGTCTCTCGGTCCCAGCTTTGATGCACTCTATAACATCTACCGAAAAGACAGAAATACCAACCACATTCCTGTAAAGCTTAGAGACGATCTCATGTTAAATACTGTTGAAGTAATATGGCTACAGGTTAATCTGCCTCACCTAAAACCCATTCTGGTGGGAAGCTGCTATAGACCACCAAGTGCTAACAGTCAGTATTTGGATAATGTGTGTGAAATGCTTGATAATGTATGTGATCAGAGAAGTATATTTTCTGGGTGATTTAAATATTGACAAGCTCTCAAACTGCCCACTCAAGAAAAAAAATTCAAACTAACCAGTGCCTGCAAGCTGGTTCTGGTTGTCAAATCAAACACCTTATTGAAATACTTACAAGCCCTTAACCAACAATGCAGTTAAGAAAAAAATTATTATTCAGCAACAACGTGATGCAAGTCCAAAAAAAATTTATTAAACAAATAAAGAAAGAGCAGCAGTAAAATAATAGTGAGGCTATATACAGGGGGTATAGGCACAGAGTCAATGTGCGGGGGCACCGGTTAGTCGAGGAAATGTGTGCATGTAGGTAGAGTTAAAGTAACTATGCCTAGATAATAAACAGTGGGGGGGGCAATGCAAATAGTCTGGATAGCCATTTGATTAGCTGTTCAGGAATCTTATGGCTTGGGGTAGAAGCTGTTAAGAATGTTTTTTTTTTATGTAGACTTGGCCCTCCGGTACCGCTTGCCGTGCTGTAGCAGAGAGAACAGTCTATGACTTGGATGGCTGGAGTCTGACCATTTTTAAGGCCTTCCTCTGACAGCAACAAACGCTGACACCACACATCCAAGTATATCTGACCAAATTAAGACAAGAATTGTACTTTGAATTCCGTAAAGTCAGTGTGGAAGAGTTGAAAAAAGTACTGTTGTCTATCAGCAATGACAAGCCACCGGGGTCTGACAATCTGGATGGAAAATTACTGAGGATGATAGCAGACGATATTGCCACATCTTCAATTTATGCCTGCTAGAAAGTGTGTGCCCTCAGGCCTGGAGGGAAGCTAAAGTCATTCCACAAGAATAGTAAAGCCCCCCGTTACTGGCTCAAATAGCCAATCAGCCTGTTAACAACCCTTACTAAACGTCTGAAAATAATTGTGTTTGACCAGATACAAAGATATTTCACAGACTTTCAGCATGCTTATAGTGAAGGACACAAGCACAGCACTTACACAAATGACTGATGATTGGCTGAGTGAAATTGATGATAAAATGATTGTGGGGGCTGTCTTGTTAGACTTCAGTGCAGTTTGATATTATCGATCATAGTCTGCTGCTGTAAAAACGTATGTGTTATGGCTTTACACCCCCTGCTATAATGCGGATAAAGAATTACTTGTCGAACAGAACACAGAGGGTGTTCTTTAATGGAAGCCTCTCAAACATAATCCAGGTAGAATCAGGAATTCCTCAGGTTAGCTGTTCAGGCCACCTTACTTTTTTCAATGTTTACTAACAATATCTGGTCAAACCTTTTTAATTCTATGTGCTATGCATTTCGCCAGGATTTTTGCATCCCAACACTGAAGTGTAAGATGCCTCCAGTTTTTAAATGGACTGAATCTTTATACTTACCACCTGGGTCCTGTTTCAGTAATATTTTAAAGCAGACCTTCTTGATGGGTAGCTGATAGTATACAATTTTTTGTGTAGAAAAAAACACGCTAATAATCGATCTTTGAGTAGATCAAAAAAGGTTTGATATACCTCTACTGATATGCTATCAAGCCCTGTGGCTTTTCCCAAATGAAAGAATTTAAATGTCTCAAGACGTTCCTCCTCTGTAAGTTGGCCTTCACACAGGTCTTTCTGTATAATTATTAATTTTACATCATAATTAATATTAGGGGAAAAATAGTTAATATCATTCAGTGGAGAAGGAGGATACTGAAAAGAAAACATTTGCTTAAAATATTTTGCTTCCTCTTTCAAAATAGTTTAGTTTATTAATTCGACCATTTTAAAAAACAAGCACACATAACTTAAAAGCCATACATGCACATGAATAAAATCATCGAGGATAACACACAATAAAGTCTGGGACTTATTTCCATTGTGGTCCTCTTGAGACAAGATGGCTAGACAACGTCAAACACAGTATGGCAATGAAATAATAAAACAAAAACATAGAACATCTATCTCGTCATTCCAGTTACATCATAGGGGTTATTCATATGGGCACGGAAGACATCAAACATATTTTTACTTTATTTTTAAAGCTGTCCAGAGAGGACATTGTTTTGGTTTGTGCCAAGGTGCTATGAAAATTTGGTATATAACATTCCTTCCAAATCCGAAGTTCTGGATGCCATCAAAAGTGTTTGCATGACTGAGAAGTTGCTGAGAATTTACTATTCTTTCATCTAAATAACATTTAAAACAAACACATAAAGTAAAAGTGCTGCCATCATGCCAAACTTGCCGGTCGCCATGTTGTTTTCATATGGTGAATCATGGATGACTCCGTCATTTGAACATTTTCTGTGAATATTTATGCACGCTCAAGTTGTGTTTTTTTGTCTTATTTCTTGTTTGTTTCACAATAAAACATGTTGTGCAACTCAAATGATACAAACCCCCCGAAAATCTATTTTAATTCCAGGTTGTAAGGCAACAAAATAGGAAAAATGCCAAGGGGGTGAATACTTTTGCAAGCCACTGTAAGTAGCATAGTTGTAATATTTTATTCCAAGAAACACTACGTTTCTATATTAAAAAAGGAGTCTAGTTGAGGCCTCCTTACAGCAAATATGTTATTGGGCACAACATGGACATCTATAAATTATCAGTTCTTCCATGTGAAGTGAAGTCCACGGGGTTCCTTCTTCCAGCCACTTATTTTTTATGACGAGAGACAATGGAACTACAACTTCCGTTTAAGAACGAAACGGATTCAAACCTTGATTTTCAAGCAGATTTAAGTCAGGCTGAGAATGGACCCCTTAGGAACACTCATCACCTATTGGAAAGCCATTCTGGTGTGTCTTTGGCATTACAATGTGTGTACAGTCTGGACGAGACTCAGTTTGTTGATGCAATATTCGCCCAGAAATTGATCGAGCTTTGATTGGTTCTGTCAAACTTTTTTTTTTTTCTGGCGGTTGCAACCTCTTTTTGTTTGAATTTGAAAATCCAACAGTTGTAATGGAAGGGGGCAGCACTCAGATCCTGTGTGTGGGTGTTTGAGTGAGAAAGACACAGAGGCTAATCAACCATTAAAAGCGGATTTGGTGTCAGCCAGACTAATTGCCATCTTCTACACTGAAAACCTGACCATGTTGTATGCAATACCAGAAGTTTCAACTAGATGACACCATTCTCACAAAAGATAGAGGTGCAGTGTTACTGACACGCCTACTGTCAATGCTTCAACAATAGATAATGTGTAAGAATCAAATAATAACAGTTTCTATTTAATTGTGAATCTCCACTGAAGATGTGTCCTAGCCAATAAAGGGCGGTAGACTTTGTTTTGTGCTGTATACATGGGATGTATACCGTTGTCTGGGCTGCTCCTCTATGTGTATTTGAGCACGTACCCTACATTTTAATCTCGTTCTTTTTCGAGAACATAATTTACATTCCCCTTACATATTTTAATTGTTTATATGAATAGAAAGGATTGAAATTGAGGCGTGAGAGGAATACATATTTAGTTGTGTTACCTATTAACCCAAACTCTAGCAACCTTGCTATGTAAATTACCAGTGGCCTGGCCTTGGTCTCAAGTCAGAGCAGGTCCACTGTGAGACACAGGTGCCGGGCCGTGGAGGTGGAAACACAAAGTCTGAGCCTTTTTGGTAAAACAACGGGATAAGTCTCAGGTGGAAATTTGCCATTAGCTGTAACAAGTGAGTTGGTGTGTGTTGGTGAGAAGAATTTCACCAAATACAGTCAAACTCCAAAATCACAGTACAACTCCTTTAGCAGCGTCATCGGTCTGCATTCATGAATCATTGACAACCTCCTAAATTTGTAGCAGATTCTATAGCTGTGTATTCTTTACGCCTGTAGGGTTTTTGCCACTGATAAATTAGGCCAATAAGTGAAAATATACATCTATAGGTGGAGCATTATTGGATGAACTGAGGACACATTTACATTATAACATGGAAGAAGTCGACAAAGTTTACAGCATGTGAAACACAATATATTATTTAGCATTTGTAACCACAGTGAGGTTAGCATTTGGAGGAATGTGAATAATTAATGCATTAGTGTTCCTGCTTCACCCACTAGGAGTGTCTCTTTGTATAGTATTTCTCTAGTTGTTTAATGGAGATTTAAGTGACATAAACGTCAGCACGGGTCATCGTTAAACTTTATTATTGGTTACATAATAGGCTACAAGAGGACCACAATGACTTCTTGACCATAATAAGTCAAGAGGAAACAAGTCTTCTGACATTTTTGTGTACAGTAATATTTGTATATGTTGCCTGGTGTAACATTTGTATGTATTTTAAATTGTCAAATCAAATACAAAACCCTGATTGGTCAGCTGACTTTGAATGACAGTTGATGTGGAGAGGGGTGGTAGGTGGTGGTGATATATATATATTTTTTACAGCTTCTTTAACAGACCCATTCCCCCCATGGAGGTTCAAACACAAAACTTAAAACAGTATGTCACCAACAGGTGCTTTCCCTGCCCTATGCTTACCCCTTGTATATTTATTTTATATCACTGAATCTACAGAATGACTCAGCAAAAATATGTAGCCCTGAACAGTATGATAGAACAAGAGTTATTGCCTTCCCTTGTTTGTTAGGGCTTGTTTTCTTAACAAAATACTCTTGTCTTAGTGTGCCAGAGCGCAGAATAACTGATGCAGTTCTGAACGCTCAACACCCTTGGAATATGTCCGGTGTCAGTAAACGTCGGCAACAAAGCGTAATTCAATTGTTGCCAGCAGCACAGTTATAGTCACCAATGCTCTGGATAACATGAAAAAAGCCTAACCAGCTCTGCTAGGGCGAGTAAAATGGTCAGAGTGGGGTGTTCTCTCATTATGTGTCTGGAAGTAGCTACCCAATGTTAGCCAGTTAGCTTGGGTGCTTGACTGTAGTTGTGAGGTCAGAGCTTTCAGAACAAACCTACTTATTGCCAGAGCGTCCAGGGTGCGCTCTGAACTCGAAACCACAGATAGGGCGAGTAATGTTCAGTGAGTTGTTCTCTCTCTTTTAGATGTCTGGAAGTAGCTGGCAAGTCAGTTGAGAACGGTTGGATCAACCCTTAAAGAGATGGGTAGGGCTAAGGCTTAAGAGGGTGTGAACAATGCATGAATGAGTGTAGACAAAGAAGGGCTCTTCAATAGTAGTAGTATCAAAACATTGAAAGACAGTTTTCTCAAAAGTGAATTTACAAGTTGATAAACTTTCAAAGCAGAATTACTTTCCCATTGTTTCCTCAAATGCAGTGTATGATATACCATTTTGTAGCTCTGAGTCTCTACTTTTATCCAATGTAAAAAACAGAAGTTCAAACGTTGCTACATAAGACCGAATCCAGGATCCATTCATGTGATTTTTGGTCAGAACAATTCTTCAAACAATACAATTTTAGCTAGTGAGGTTGCTTATAACATTGCTTGTAATAAAGTTATCTAACTTGCTTACCATTGACAATATGGTCAAACTAAACTCAGCAAAAAAAAGAAACGTCCCTTTTTCAGGACCCTGTCTTTCAAAGATAATTCATGAAAATCAAAATAACTTCACAGATCTTCATTGTAAAGGGTTTCAACACTGTTTCCCATGCTTGTTCAATGAACGATAAACAATTAATGAACATGCACCTGTGGAACAGTCGTTAAGACACTAACAGCTTACAGACGGTAGGCAATTAAGGTCACAGTTATGAAAATTTAGGACACTAAACATTCCTTTCTACAGACTCTGAAAAACACCAAAAGAAAGATGCCCAGGGTCCCTGCTCATCTGCGTGAACGTGCCTTAGGCATGCTGCAAGGAGGCATGAGGACTGCAGATGTGGCCAGGGAAATAAATTGCAATGTCCGTACTGTGAGACGCCTAAGACAGCGCTACAGGGAGACAGGACGGACAGCTGATCCTCCTCGCAGTGGCAGCCCACGTGTAACAACACCTGCAGGATCGGTACACAGGATCGGTACATCCGAACATCACACCTGCAGGACAGGTACAGGATGGCAACAACAACTGCCCGAGTTACACCAGGAACGCACAATCCCTCCATCAGTGCTCAGACTGTCCTCAATAGGCTGAGAGGCTGGACTGAGGGCTTATAGGCCTGTTGTAAGACAGGTCCTCAGCAGACATCACCGGCAACAATGTTGCCTATGGGCACAAACCCACCGTCGCTAGACCAGACAGGACTGGCAAAAAGTGCTCTTCACTGACGAGTCGCAGTTTTGTCTCACCAGGGTTGGTCAGATTTGGGTTTATCGTCGAGGGAATGAGCATTACACCGAGGCCTGTACTCTGGAGCTGGATCGATTTGGAGGTGTAGGGTCCATCATGGTCTGGAGCGGTGTGTCACCGCATCATCGGACTGAGCCTGTTGTCGTTGCAGGGAAGACATCCTCCTCCCTCATGTTTTACCCTTCCTGCAGGCTCATCCTGACATGACCCTCCAGCATGACATTGCCACCAGCCATACTGCTCGTTCTGTGCGTGATCCTGCAAGACAGGAATGTTAGTGTTCTGCCATGGCCAGCAAAGAGCCAGGATCTCAATCCCATTGAGCACATCTGGGACCTGTTGGATCGGAGGGTGAGGGCTAGGGCCATTCCACACAGAAATGTCCGGGGACTTGCAGGTGCCTTGGTGGGCAACAACATTTCCTCAGAGTTTCCCACTTGTAATTCTGACTTGGATGGTGTTCCAAGTCAAACTTCCCAGTCGAACCTAGGAACTTCCAATAACTCCGATAGCATGTGAACACAGCATGAGCTCCCACATGCTGACCTCTGACATCACTTTCCCCACATGCTGAGCTCCCACATGCTGACCTAGCCACCATGCTTCTACACCTGCATTGCTTGCTGTTTGGGGTTTTAGGCTGGGTTTCTGTACAGCACTTTGTGATATCAGCTGATGTAAGAAGGGCTATATAAATACATTTGATTTGATCACCTACTAAGGAAATTACCTTGGTAACAGCATTTTTGGCAGTTAAATGCAACAATAATTAGTCTATAATTAATTCATCACTATAATTAGTCTTCAAGCATGATAGCAGTACTTTAGTTTATGGTTTACATAGCTTGTTGGTCATTAGCCAATCAGCGTTTCTCAACGAGTTCAAAGCATCTGAATGCATCCATCTGGTATTTATGACTTCACAACTGGTAAATCCCCACCTCCCACTTGGTTACGAACGTAGCATTATAGTTAAGTTATGTGATGACCTAACATGCCCTGCATACCTTCAAAATTATTCGGCAAATATATATATTTTTTTTAAAACACACTTTCCATCATAATTTGTAGCAGGAAAGAAAGTTAGACAAAAGAAAAATCCACCTCTGTTGAACGGATAAAGATTTTGTAAATCTTTAGAACAGTTATATAGTTGCTGTTTGTTGTTTTTGGCGACGTTGCTTTTGTGGAATAAACCTGTGTCAATGGAAGGAAACCTGTCTTTGGTAAAACTACACTTACCAGACGGCAACAAAATCGAGGTTTCAGATGATTGGCTGAAGCTGCCCACTCCCCCTCGAATATGGCTGCAGTGACTCTGAAGACGTTATGCGATCCTCCGACATCACCATTGGATGCGAAGTGTCTTCCTTTGATACTTTTAGGACGATAAACATCTAATTCCACTGCTACATTTAATTTATGCGATGGCTTTTTATGCCAGCAAGTGCTGCCGCATTGTACTGTGCAACCATTACGTTGTCAAGGCCCTGTCAACACAGCACATGAAACTATTTGCGCCAAGCTCTACAGCCAAAATGCTGCGGTTCTATTCCAGTGACACGCAAGAAGAAAATGAACTCGTAGCTGTCACCGTAACGAAAACTGGGACGACACAGGTAAGAAAGTACACCTATAACGGCTGCCCAGGCTAGTAAAGAAAGGCTTTACCAACATTTCAAACTACTTAAGTTATTACGTACGTTCTTGCTAGCTGTCAACCTTACCAGTGGCGATTTTAGCATGTAAATATTGATGGGGCAACAACAACAAAGTGGATGCATTCCAGCAATGCAACTACACTAAACAATACATGAATTGTCACCATTTATAGTGCAAACGGTGCCTACATAAAGCTGTCGCAACATCTTAACACTGCTAAATCTGGCTATCAGCCTTATCTGGCAGCAAAACAGTTCATTCAGCCACTTTTACTGACTTAAAAAAACATGGCTGACTTGCTTGGTTTCTAATGACATTTAAGATGTACAAACTATGGCATTAGGGGACGACAACCTGATGAGGCAATCCGTAATTTCGATTAAGACATTAATTAGCGAGCTAGGACAGACGTAGTCAATATAACTTTGTTTACGCACAGTAGACTGCATGGGAAGGTGATTTCCAACAAAGTCCAGCAATAAGAGCTAAGATGTTCATATTTCTGCAAACTCTACATAAATACGGGGTTCCACGCTAACATCGTCATATTCAACAGTGTTGAAGAATTATTACCATCAACAGTGTCATCTTGTGATCAAGCCATCAATGTTTTGTGATTATTGGTATCATAAAAATATCAGCTAACGGGTCAGAAATTAGCATGTTTGACATTTAAGTGGTACTAACATACCAGCTTTTTGATAAACGGCTTAGCAAAAAAAAATAGGTCCCGTATTATCGGCCACCTTACTATATTGCTCAATTACAAGATATGTTTAATTTTGTTCAAAAATTTGAAACCAACCTCGTATCCGAAGTGTTGACTAGATAGATAGTTGGCTAGCTTTCCGGCTTGCATTGTCAACTTTTAATTAATTGTGTAGCCTGGTGCGCCGCCCTCTGGACTCTTAAATGGTTCTTCACCAACATATTGAGTGTTGTAACCAAATAATGTCTCATTTGTTTTACATATTAATCTTGGTTTGAGAAAGTAGATAACAGTTTAATACTAAAATATACATGAGTTTAAATAAATACAACTTCAGTCACGTGCATTGACAAACTCCAACAGTGTTTTAATTGTTTGTTGCAGAGATGCACTTGGAAAGTAAAGGAAGAAATACACAAGATGTTTGAATAAATATATATTATATTTTAGACATGTATTTTTTAAAACAAAGAAATAATTTCATATGAAAACAAACAATTAAATCTTTACCTCATCCCTATATTGTCACAAAAATCCAGCTCCACCGCCACCTCTAGATCCCACGGCACACACCTGCGGTGGAACCAGTGCTGGCAGAAGTCACAGCACACACCTGCAGTGGAACCTCAGATGTACACTCTGCGGGCAGCTTGCAGGTGGATCACGCTCCCCGCAGTGAGCACAGCAGGTGGTGTCTTTAATTTGGAAAAAAAACCCACATCAAATTGATTAATATGTTTATGCAATATGTAGAAGTACTACAGCAACAATAGTAATTGATATAACAGAGAGAGAAAAATTAAGATAATGAAGTACCTGAGAGTGCTGCCATGGGTGGCGTGACAGAGGTGGCCGATGGAGCTTTTCTCTTCCTTATCTGTGCTGCATTTAAGAGAGGAAGTAGTGTTAGAGCATGTTAAATGAAACCCTTCAGCTTTTTACATCAATACCTCTGGAGGAAGCTGCAGAAGTTTAGGAGGAAGTGGACATGCCTTGAGGGCTTGTGCTCTGGACTGTAGATATATAAAGAAATTTAAAAAAGTTTAAACATTGCAGTTTTATAAAACACAAGTCATTTTTGGGGGAATTTAATGTGTTTACATCTGGAGGTGGCTATATTCAAATTGCAGGGGGCAGGGACACCAGACAGTGTCGTTATGGTGGTGTGACCAGGGGAGACGGAGGAGGCAGTTGGTCCAGAGGAGGCCGTGTTGGTGGTGACAGACGGGGGGTGGTGTGCATCGTGGTGGTGGTGGACGAAACCGCCGACGATGGCTTGGAGGAGCTGGTGTTTGTAATGGTGGGGTTGAGGGGCCGATGATGGTGTGGCCGGGAGAGTAGGCACGTGGCCTTCTGTAGCTGAGGGCTCCGGCAGCTCCGACATGTGTTACACACTGGGAGGCACTGGCGGTGGTGATGCAGCTGTCAGGAGTGGTTCCAGCGGGAGGTCCAGCAGAGGCGATGGCGTCAATGGTCTCATCCATTCTGAGGGCTGCCGGATGCTCTTTCTCCTCTGCCCTCTCCTTCTCACCCCTCTCCTGCCACTGGCATGTGTATTCTTTCCCAGTGAGGCATGTGGCGACCACGGGGAGTCTTCTGTATCGGTCTAGCCGATACTTCAGGACAGTAAGGATGTGCCCCAGGTCCTTCGCTATCAGCCCCCCTCTTTTAGTGGGTGCTTTTCTGGGACTGGAGCAGGGACTGGAGCAGGGGCTGAGGGTCCTCCTGTGGTCACTGGGGAGGAGGTGCTGATGGACGGCACAGTGCTGCTGGTTCCAGGAGAGGCGGTAGTGGGACCCGGTAGGGTCAAAAGGGAAGAGGCCACACTTCTTAAACCCTTCCACCACAGCGCATGCCCTTGCAGCGCTGGTACGGGTAGCAGAATACTCTGACAAATTCTGATTTGTTTACAATGTAGGAGTGGTTAAAATAGCTGAGGTCTCCAGCTACCTTGGAGAACTCAGCCTTTCAAGGGCCAAAGTATGCCATGTCCAGCAGCTGCAGGACATGGGTGCAGTGTGGTGGAAGACAAAGAAGTATAACCCCTACCCTTAGTGCCGCCATGAGCACCTCCGGGTCCATGTGGCTCTTGTGTCCATCGAAGAGGAGAAGGAGAGGGCGCTCCTTCACTGCATGCTGAATGAAGTGCTGAAACCACTTCCTGAATTGGTCTCCGTCAATGTAGCCACTGTTTGACCGTCCATACAAGGCTTGGGGGGGCATCCCAGTGTGTAGTGTCCACCAGGGAAACCTCCTCCCCAGCTGCGTTGAAGCAGGCCAGCACTCTGATGTGCTCCTTGGTCCCCGGAGCCAGCTGGTACATGTTTTGCGCCCCAGGGAGCCAGCACTTTGTGCCTGCTCTGGTTGCTACGAAACCTAGACTCATCGCCGTTAAAGATTTGTCTGGGTTTCTCCATCAACCCACTCTCCTCCAAGTGCTTCTCGTAAGAAGTAAAGAAGGTGTCCATTGTCGGACATGTGGCACACTCAGCTCTCCCCCTGGCTAGGGTGTCCGGTCTCCTCATGCTCAGGTTCTTGTCTCCTGAACATTTCCCACCACCTCTTCACTAGTGGTGGGATTGTTTCCCTGGGTGCCGAAAGCTACAATAGAATAAAATATGAAATTGTCCATCAGGATGAAAATGTTTGTTTTGTCATCACCATACACATCCACATTTACATCACACACATTGAGAACAGTCAGTCCAGCATTCTACATACATAAACACATAGAACACCAACTACCTGCGTATTTTGTATTTCATCAGCCTCTGTCTGGTGAAGGGGAACTCATGGCTGGCGCAGTAGATGCAGTACAACACCAGAGAAGTTTCATCCTCTGGTGCAAGCAATCTGGGTAGTCCACTGCGACAACCATGGGTCACCCGGCCGCTCAGCCAGTCCGCCAGGGTCTGACGAGGTACACCATGCACCTTGGTAGAAAAGAGAACTGTTACTAGCAGATAATTCACTTATGCGTGGTAATCTCCTAAAAAGAAAAGATGCCTAACCTTGGTAGCCTGGCAGATAGCCATCCCTGCCCCGCCGTCCTCCATGGCATGGAACATGTCCACCTTGCTCCACTGCTTCATCTCGACTTTCTCCATGCAGTGGTGGTAAACACGTCGCTAAATAACTTGGCACATTTTAGAAAGATAACTCAATCTGAATATGTATAAACATTTGCATTTCAGAGCTAAGGCATTGAAAGGTGATAAACATTTTCACAACTGAAAGTGTACCCACGTTTTTTGTTTATTTGTATGAAAATTTGTGTACCAATTAGTTTAATATTGCATTTACATTACATTTTAGTCATTTAGCAGACGCTCTTATCCAGAGCGACTTACAGTAGTGAATGCATACATTTCATTTCATGCATTTTTTTTTTTTTTTTTTTTGTACTGGCCCCCCGTGGGAATCGAACCGACAACCCTGGCGTTGCACACACCATGCTCTACCAACTGAGCCACAGGGAAGACTTAGTCAAATGTAACATTTGACTAAATACTGCCTCTATGTAGCTGTTGTAAGATGAAACATAGCCTATAGTGATAGGTCTCAAAAAGTTAATGGTTCCAAATACATTTTTGCAGATTGTGCAAAACGCCCCCGTCAGAGGACTCCAAATTTGATACGGTAATGCTTGACAACATTCAGTTGTTTTTGTGATATGTATTATCTAACGCTTACAATTTATTTCCTTTTTGCTTAATATATGAACATTTAGCAACCAAGCTAGCAACATTAGCAAATCCGTTAGCTATATTTCAGAGGTAAAAAGTTGATGTTAAATGATGTGTGGTCTGTTGCGCAGTCTAATTTAAAGATATACAGTGTGTCCTACAAAATGTGTGTACGTGTTACTTTTTTGAAAACTCTCAAAACCGAACTTACATGAATTGCAATAAAAATCGGTGGTCAGCTAGCTAGAAGTGTCTTTAGTCTTTTTTCCAGTCCATTTAAATGTTGAGCTCAAGGTGATTTAGTTGAGCTCGAGGTGATTTTGTCTGAAGTTAGGGGGTGGCTGATTTTGGGGCAAAATTAGCTATGTTCTGTGTGTGTTACCCCATTTCATGTGTGCACAATTCAGAGGTAAGGCAGCGTAGTGCATATAAGCATACAATTATGCAGTCTAATAGATCCACAGTGGGATTTAAACAGTTTTTCTGTGTGGTCAAATAAGTAAATAAATTAACATTCCAACCTGGTTTAGCATTATCTAGTCCAAATTTGGCTTGATTCCACTATTTGTTTGTGTAACCTTCCGGTTCTAACTCCTTTCCAAGGCAACCATGGACATTTTTACATTTACATTTTAGTCATTTAGCAGACGCTCTTATCCAGAGCAACTTACAGTAGTGAATGCATACATTTCATGCATAAAAAAAATAAAAAATGTTGTACTGGCCCCCCGTGGGAATCGAACCCACAACCCTGGCGTTGCACACACCATGCTGGCGTTGCAAACACCATGCTCTACCAACTGAGCCACAGGGACAAGATGGTACTGGAGCATATGCAATCTTTTTTTATTTTGGGGACAGACAATAATACACCGCAGTGCTAGTTGACTTATGGCTTTTCTCACCTCCATTAATTCCATCAGCATGAAACAGTCGTATAGTATTTTTACTTTGTTGAAAACAAGCTAGCTAACAGTGTACATGGGTAATGGGATGAGCGCTAGCTTAGCTAACACGTTAGCATGGAAACTTTGTTAAAACATCAAAATACACTTCACGTTATGACAAACAACATGTTATTACATTGTACCTTAGTTCTTGCATATTCTGTGACAATTTGGAACGCAATTATAGAGAAAGTGCCTTTTAACTGGGAAAGGAGTGGACAAGCATTCCCTACCTATCATTAATACCGTCAGCATGAAACAGTCTGAGGGTGCACAAAAATAATACAGCAGCTAGGATACATTACCGTCAACCAACCTCACGATGTCCGTCAAATAACCATGAATGAAACCTATCAATGGGAATAATTGAAACTATGACATATTCAAACATGAATTCAATGCTTATGAAACAAATGTTGGCGAACTTCAAATAAAAAAGGATATATTTCTTACTCTGTTACGTTTGAATCACTTTCAGTTAGGGACTTTAGCTTGAAGGCAAACCGCAAACTCCCCTATTGTGGATAATTGCTATTGTGGCTAGTGTCACATATGTCACTGCCCCAAGCGATTCTGTTTACCAAAACTTATGTGACTCACCGATTCAGTCACAGATTCAGTCTTATGTAGAAACATTTGAGACAGATTTTTTTTTTTACATTGGATAAAAGTAGAGACTCAGAGAAACTGGTATATCATAAACTGCAGTTGAGGAACAATGTAATTCTGCTTTGAAAGTTGATCCACTTGTAACCCACTTATGAGAAAATTGCCCTTGAATGTTTTGTTGCACCTACTGAAGCTCTTTGTCTACACCCATTCAGCATCGTTCACACCCTCTTAAGCCTTAGCCCCACCCATCTCTTTAAGGATTCACATGTGAGGCCGTGTGCTAAACAGAGTGAGTAGTGTAGTAAACAACCATAGATTTCAAGACTAAAAGTGGTAAAAGTGCAGGTCATGTTGTTCTTCACATTACCGTCTTTGGTAAACACACACTATATCAAGTAAAAACTAAAAAGTGTCAGTAGAGAAAGAACAAAATAATATATAGTATGCACAACAAGAATATCAGTGATACTGGTGATAGACAATGTAGTTATATGCATGCAATATGGGGTGAAGTGGCTGAGCAGCAGGATACAAAAAATAATTGCAGTGTGTGTGTGTGTGTGTGTGTGTTAGTCATGTGAATGTGCATAGAGGCACTGCAGATAGTCCGGATGACTGGGAACTTGCCCCAAGTGATCAACTGGTCCTTCCACACCGAGGATGAATAAGGGAATCTATATTCGGAGAGCCTGTTTTTGTCTTCCCCATGACTTTGGTGTAGGCCATGTTAACCTGTTTGGGGTAGGGGGCAGTATTGAGAATTTTGGAAAAAATATGTTCCCATTTTTAACTGCCTCCTACACCAACTCAGAAGCTAGAATATGCATATTATTGTTCAGGTTTGGATAGAAAACACTCTGAAATTTCTAAAACTGTTTGAATGGTGTCTGTGAGTATAACAGAACTCCTATGGCAGGCAAAAACCTGACAAGGTTTCAAGCAGGAAGTACCCTGTCTGACAAGGAGTCGTGCGTCTTGCATCTTTTTATTGAAAAGTAAGGATCTTAGCTGTAACGTGACAATTCCCAGGGCTCCAATAGGCTCTCAGAGCCCGCGAAATAACTGAAGGTTTACGAGGGAGCCTCAGGTTGAAACAGATTATCGCCTTTTGTAAGTGGATGCTCCGAGGACCTTTGAATGATGCGCGTGCATGAGTCGCTTCTGAGGAGAAATTTTATTCGGCTGTTTAGGCTCAATGCATACTCCCGGTCGGAATATTATCACTAATCTACGAGTTGAATGGCATAAAAATTGGTTTTAAACAGCGGTTGACATGCTTCGAAGTACGGTAATGGAATAGTTAGACATTTTTGACACGCCAATGCGCCATGCGCGGGACCGCGAAGAAGCATTCTAGAACTCACGAACAAAACGTCGCTGTTTGGATATAACGATGGATTATTTGGGACCAAACCAACATTTGTTATTGAAGTAGAAGTCCTGGCAGTGTATTCTGATGAAGAACAAGCAAGGTAAGAACATTTTTCTTATAGGAAATGTGATTTTGGTGGATGCTGACCTGGGTGGGTATCTAAATAGCTAGCCCTGTAATGCCGGGCTATGTACTTAGATTATTGCAAAATGTGCTTCATCCGAAAAGCTATTTTAAAATCGGACATATCGAGTGCATAGAGGAGTAATGTATCTATAATTCTTAAAATAATTGTTATGCTTTTTGTGAACGTTTATCGTGAGTAATTTAGCAAACTGTTAGTAAATTCAACGGAAGTTTGCCGGGGGTTATGCGTTTTCTGAACGTCACATGCTAATGCAAAAAGCTGTTTTTTGATATAAATATGAACTTGATTGAACAGACATGCATGTATTGTATAACACAATGTCCTAGGTGTGTCATCTGATGAAGATCATCAAAGGTTAGTGCTGCATTTAGCTGTGGTTTGGGTTTTTGTGACATTATATGCTAGCTTGAAAAATGGCTGTCTGATTTTTTCTGGCTGGGCACTCTGCTGACATAATCTAATGTTTTGCTTTCGTTGTAAAGCCTTTTTGAAATCGGACAGTGGGGTTAGATTAACGAGATTCTTGTCTTTAAATAGCTGTAAAATAGTCATATGTTTGAGAAATTGAAGTAATAGTATTTCTAACGATTCAAAAATCGCGCCACTGGAATTTCAGTAGCTGTTACGTAGGTGGGACGAAATCGTCCCACATACCCGAGAGAGGTTAACCTCCCTGGGCAAGGTGGGACGTTTACCTAGCCAGTGGAATCGCGTGGCGCGAAATACAAATACCTAAAAAATGCTATAACTTCAATTTCTCAAACATATGACTATTTTACACCATTTTAAAGACAACACTCTCGTTAATCTAACCACACTGTCCGATTTCAAAAAGGCTTTACAACGAAAGCAAAACATTTAGATTATGTCAGCAGAGTACCCAGCCAGAAATAATCAGACACCCATTTTTCAAGCTAGCATATAATGTCACATAAATCCAAACCACAGCTAAATGCAGCACTAACCTTTGATCTTCATCAGATGACACTTCTAGGACATTATGTTATACAATACATGCATGTTTTGTTCAATCAAGTTCATATTTATATCAAAAACCAGCTTTTTACTTTAGCATGTGACGTTCAGAACTAGCATACCCCCCGCAAACTTCCGGTGAATTTACTAAATTACTCACGATAAATGTTCACAAAAAAACATAATTATTTTAAGAATTATAGATACAGAACTCCTCTATGCACTCGCTATGTCCCATTTTAAAATAGCTTTTCGGTGAAAGCACATTTTGCAATATTCTAAGTAGATAGCCCGGCATCACAGGGCTAGCTATTTAGACATCCACCAAGTTTAGCCCTCACCAAAGTCAGATTTACTATAAGAAAAATGATATTACCTTTGGTGTTCTTCGTCAGAATGCACTCCCAGGACTTCTACTTCAATAACAAATGTTGGTTTGGTCCCAAATAATCCATAGTTATATCCAAATAGCGGCGTTTTGTTCGTGCGTTCAAGACACTATCCGAAGGGTAAATAAGGGTTACGCGCCCGACTCGTTTCGTGACAAAAAAATTCGAAATATTCCATTACCGTACTTCGAAGCATGTCAACCGCTGTTTAAAATCAACTTTTATGCCATTTTTCTCATAAAAAAGCGATAATATTCCGACCGGGAAATCTGTGTTTTAGTTCAAAGAGAGAGAAAGTAAAAACATGAGGTCGCCCCGTGCATGCACCTCAGGCTCATTGTCCTCTGACAGACCACTTACCAAAGGCGCTAATGTTTTTCAGCCAGGGGCTGGAATTACATCATTCAGCTTTTTCCCGGGTTCTGAGATCCTATGGGGGCCGTAGGAAGTGTCATGTTACAGCAAAGATCCTAAGTTTTCAATAAACAGAGTCAAGAAGCCCAAGGAATGGTCAGAGAGGGCACTTCCTGTACAGAATCTTCTCATGTTTTTGCCTGCCATATGAGTTCTGTTATACTCACAGACACCATTCAAACAGTTTTAGAAACTTTAGGGTGTTTTCTATCCAAAGCCAATAATTATATGCATATTCTAGTTTCTGGGCAGTAGTAATAACCAGATTAAATCGGGTACGTTTTTTATCCGGCCGTGTAAATACTGCCCCCTATCCCCAACAGGTTAAAATGGTGTAAAATAGTCATATGTTTGAGAAATTGAAGTAATAGCATTTCTAAGGTATTTGAATATCGCGCCACGGGATTCCACTGGCTGTTGACTAGGTGGGACGCTTGCCCAGAGAGGTTAAGGTAATGCTTTTGTACTGGCACCTGAAAGGTGGAGATCCTTCGCTACTTGACAACTATCGACCCATATCAAAATTGTCCGTACTGTCAAAGGTACTGGAGTCCTTAGTTAGTAGACAGCTAAAGGTCTACTTCCAAGAAAACAAGATCTTAAATGGAATGCAATCAGGTTTTAGGTCAGGCCACGGTACTGTTTCAGCAACATTGAAGGTTTTAAATGACATTCACTGTGCTCTTGATAAGAACTTATATTGTGTGTCTGTTTTTATTGATTTGTCGAAGGCTTTTGACACCATGGACCATGCGGTGTTAGTGCAAAGGTTGAAATGTTGTGGAATTACTGGTCATGCTATATATTGGTTTATAAACCAAATAAATCAAATATGACTCCATAGAGCTGTCCTCAGGTCTTCCCCAAGGTTCTATTTTAGGCCCACTGTTGTTCATTTTTTATATCAACAACATTAGGGATCTTATTGAAACAGCGGATGTTCATTTTTATGCAGGTGGTACTGTTCTTTATTCAAGTGGTAGTAGTTTCTTTAGCTTTTGAAAATGTCCAAAGAGCATTTAACATCATACAACAGAATCTGTATGATTTTTAAAGCTGATTCTAAATTCGGGTAAAACAAAATGCATTGTATTTTCTAACGCCAGGCATGTTACAAATCATGTCATTGCTACATTGGCTGGGCATACTATAGAGCAAGTTAAAGTGTACAAATATTTGGGTGTGGGGGTTGATGATAAGCCAAGCTTCACTGTGCATGTAGAGAACTTGATAAGGAAGCTCAAGCTGAGAATAGGTTTTTATTACCGGCATAAGGCTTGTTTTTCTTTTGAGGCCAGGAAGGAGCTGGTACGATGTACATTACTGTCGGTTTTAGATTTTAGTGATGAGATATATACTGAATCAAGTGCTCTCAGGGTAGTGGCTGAGGCATCTATCTCTATCTATCTATCTATCTATCTCTCTCTCTATCTCTCACTCACTACCCTGAGAGCACTTGATTCAGTGTATCATGCAGCGCTCCGGTTCATTACAAATCAGAAACGTCTAACACATCATTGTGATCTCTACAGCGCTGTTGGCTGGTCGTCATTGACCTTGCGTAGGCTTAAACACTGGTATACACTGATTTATAAGGCCATATTGGGTTAAATGTCATTTTATCTCTGTTCTTTTTTTAGTCAGGTCAGTAAATAAATATCAATTACGGTCCCATTCTGATTTGCTTCTAACAGTACCAGAAATTATAACGGGTCATGGTAGAAATAGTTTTAGTTACTTAGCTCCGTGGTCCTGGAAATCTCTCCTGAACATTTTAAAATGTGATGATCTAGTTTTGTTGGTGGAGTTTAAACACTTGATCGATGTATATATCATAGAAGAGTGTAATTGTTTTTAGGCCCGCTGTTTTTAGTCAAGACGTTTGTTTTTAATGTCAAATGTTTTTGTTGTATTGTATGTGTGTTTTATAGTTTTGTTTAAGGTTGTGTTAGTGTATGTAAGTTGTTCCCTCTGCTGCTATTGGACCACATCTCTTGAAAAAGAGATGTTATCTCAATGAGAAAAAACCTGTATAAATAAAAGGTAATTTTTTTTACAATTTAGCAGTAGGGACTGGGAGACTAGTCAGGATTGAGGGGAAAATGAACTGGGCAAATTACAGAGATCCTTGATGAAAACCTGCTCAGGACATCAGACTGGGACGAAGGTTCACCTTTCAACAGGACAACGACCCTAAGCACACAGCCAAGACAACACAGGAGTGGCTTCGGGACAAGTCTCTGAATGTCCCAGCTGAGTGGCCCAGCTAGAGCCCTTACTTGAACCCGATCGAACATCTCTGGAGAGACCTGAAAATGGCTGTGCAGCGACGCTCCCCATCCAACCTGACAGCGCTTGAGGATCTGCAGAGAAGAATGGGAAAAACTCTTTCAATACAGGTGTGCCAATCTTGTAGCGTGATACCCAAGAAGACTCAAGGCTGTAATCGCTGCCAATGGTGCTTTAACAAAGTACTGAGTAAAGAGTCTGAATACTTATTTACAGTTGAAGTTGGAAGTTTACATACACGTTAGCCAAATACATTTTAACGCAGTTTTTCACAATTCCTGCCATTTAATCCTAGTAAAAAGTCCTTGTCTTATGTCAGTTAGGATCACCACCTTATTTTAAGAATGTGAAATGTCAGAATAATAGTAGTGATTTTATTTCAGCCATCACATTCCCAGTGGGTCAGAAGTTTACATGCACTCAATTAGTATTTGGTAGCATTGCCTTAAACAATTTAAACGTGAGTCAAACGTTTCGGGTAGCCTTCCACAAGCTTCCCACAAAAATTTGGGTGAATTTTGGCCCATTCCTCCTGACAGCTGGTGTAACTGAGTCAGGTTTGTAGGGTTCCTCGCTCGCACATGCTTTTTCAGTTTTGCCCAGAAATAGGATTGAGGTCAGGGCTTTGTGATGACCACTCCAATACCTTGACTTTGTTGTCCTTAAGCCATTTTGCCACAACTTTGGAAGTATGCTTGGGGTCATTGTCCATTTGGAAGACCCATTTGCGCTCAAGCTTTAACTCCCTGACTGATGTTTTGATGTTCCTTCAATATAACCACGTAATATTCCTGCCTCATGATGCCATCTATTTTGTGAAGTGCACCAGTCCCTCCTGCAGCAAAGCACCCCAGAACATGATGCTGCCACCCCCGTGCTTCACGGTTGGGATGGTGTTTTTCGGCTTGCAATCCTCCCCCTTTTTCCCCCAAACATAACAATGGTCATTATGGCCAAACAGTTCTATTTTTGTTTTATCAGACCTCCAAAAAGTACGCTCTTTGTCCCCATGTGCAGTTGCAATCTGTAGTTTGGCTTTTTTTATGGCGGTTTTGGAGCAGTGGCTTTTTCATTGCTGAGCAGCCTTTCAGGTTATGTTGATATAGGACAAATTTTTACTGTGGATATAGATACTTTTGTACCTGTTTCCTCCAGCATCTTCACAAGGTCCTTTGCTGTTGTTCTGGGATTGATTTGCACTTTTCGCACCAAAGTACGTCCATCTCTAGGAGACAGAATGCGTCTTCTTCCTGAGCGGTATGACGGCTGTGTGGTCCCATTGTGTTTATATTTGCGTACTATTGTTTGTACAGATGAACGTGGTACCTTCAGGCGTTTGTAAATTGCTCCCAAGGACTCAAATGATGTCAATTAGCCTTTCAGAAGCTTCTAAAGCCATGACATAGTTTTCTGGAATTTTTCAAGCTGTTTAAAGGCACACTGTTTCACTGTATCACAATTCCAATCTGTCTATAAACTGTTGTTGGAATACTTACTTGTCATGTACAAAGTAGATGTCCTAACCCGACTTGCCAAAATTATAGTTTGTTAACAAGAAATTTGTGGAGTGGTTGAAACTAGTTCATGTAAACTTCTGACTTCAACTGTAAATGTGGCATTTCTTTTTTTTATACAATTGCAAACATTTCTGTTTTTGCTTTGTCATTATCAGGTATTGTGTGGAGATTGAGGGGGGGTGGGGGGGAACGATGTAAATCATTTTAGAATAAGGCTGTAACGTAACAAAGTGGAAAAATTCAAGGGGCCTGAATACTTTCCCGAATGCACTGTGTACAGGTAATAGTCTAGCTACATTTTCTAATATTGTCAAAGTTAGTTTTCATTGCAAGTTAAAGTGTACTCTTAGCTAACTAGCAAATGTTAGCTTGCTGTCTCTCCAGCTAAAATTACATGTATGATCTGTGTAGTAATATTGTTCGAATCAGAAATCCATTTGCATTGCTTGCTAACATTGAACCTTTTTGGTTAGCTTTAGCCACCTGCATATTCATACTACAGCTATGGCAATGTTCGTTTTGGCAGTAGTATGATTTGGGATTATGGTGATTACGGCCATCTATTGTATTTCATGAACATGTGTACATGTCTAAACAATAGTGACCCATCCACTTAGCTAGATGTGACTGGGTGGTGGTTACAGCATTTCCTTCACATGACCCATCAATTTAAATAAGTGTGTCTGGTAAGCGTCATCTAAAATATTTTTATCTTGACACTTTTTGTTTTTCATATTGCTACTATGCAAGTAACCATTTCACTGTACCGTTTACACATTCTGTATTATGTGTGTTTACCAGAGATGGTAATGTGAAAAACAACATGACCTGTTCCAAAGTCAGATTAGGATGTATGCCAAGGACTAGATAAAGTGTATTTTTACCTGGAGTGTTACCCCTTTTAGTTTTAGTCTTTGGTTGTTTACGAAACTACTCGGCCTCACGTGAATCCTTAGAGATGGTTGGGGCTAAGGTTAATGCTGAATGGATGTAGACAAAGAGCTATCCAGTAGGTGTACCAAAAATATTCAAGGGCCATTTTCTCAAAAGTGTGGTTGATCAACTTTCAAAGCAGAATTACTTACCCATTACTTACTTACTTCTCTAATTTTATCCAATGTAAAAAACACTTTCAAATTTTGCTACATAAGATCGAGGCGGTCGGTCACAAATAGTGAAGAGAACAGGTCCAACAATCGACCTCTGTGGTGCACTTCAAGAAATGCAGACTTAACCCCATCCATCACGATGGCCTGAGTTCTGTCACTAATATAATAATGAAACCAAGAACAGGTGTCAAAACTCAGGCCTATCGTGGATAACTTATTCAATAAACTAGCATGATCAAAAGCTTTTGACAGGTCCTCAATCAAAGCAGCACATTTCATTTGAGTGTTTAAAGCATTGACAAGATCATTAACTACTAATGTGGTTGCTGTAATAGTGCTATGCCAAGGCCTAAACCCTGATTTGGTTTACATTCAAAATACATTTCTCAGATAAAGATCAAAGTTGTACATTTACCAAGGATTTGAGAATCTTTGCTTGAGAAGGAAGACCTGAAGTGGGGTGACAAGGATTAAAATCACTACGGTCCCCACTTCCAATGTGGCAGCACGAGCTAATTTCCATAATTTTGGAATATTTCCTGATAATAATGTTAAATAAAAAAGCAGACCAGTATCCAATTGTTCGGCCCCTGTGGATTTGTTGTCTATTGCTAGCAAATGCATTCAGGACTTATTTTTCTGTTAATAACTTTTTAAAGAAAAGCTTTGAATACCATTTCTGATCATTAAGCAAATTTCCCCTATCAGCTACCAGCCCAATCATTGTGAATAGGCTTAGAAGTTATTTCAGAGAGAGCCTGCTGAAATAGTGGTGATTAAATGTATCAATGATGGCGCTTTTTTTTTCCATAATGAGGCCAGTGTCTGAGTTAATTTGTTGTGGTAGAGAGGAGGAAGTACAACCCTTCAGGGATTTGACTTTTTTTTTTTTTTTTTTTTTTTTTCCCAGAATTAAGTATGGTTCCCATTACAATCTGAAAGAGCAGTTACATAATTCAATTTACATAAGCTAAATCCAGTTCAGGGATAGCTGAAATACAATTAAGGTCATTAAAATAAAGAATGTAAAAACAAAAAGATAACATTTTGATTTTAAATGCTTAGATTTGTGTATTCTCACATCTCTAACACAAGCAACTGGGCAATGGCTACTATTGCCTTGGGTGAAGACACCAGTAGAAACATATTTTGTTAATATAAGATCAGAGTTGACTTTGAAGGACCTCTAAGGTTGGAACTTGTAGGCTTAGTCACCAGCTGGGTTAGGTTAAGATTATTACATGTTTTAGATTGTCTAAAGCCTGCATTTCCTAATCATATTTTAGGTAACCTTGGACAATAACTTCTGATTTAGTCAAATAACTTGTTTCTTAACCCCTATAACAGTTATGGATACATGTTTCTCCAGACAAAGGCTTAAAGATAATAGCTCAAATTTTGGGGCGAGGGAAATGGATTTCAGCTATGAGACAGCGAAATTATTTTGTATAAAAATTGCCACACATGATAACCCTCAATATTGATTGAGTCCAGAATGTCCCCTGAGCTCCAAGTTTCAGTCAATACCAGAATGTCTGGATTTGTCTGCATAGCCCAGGTCTTGATGTAATCCAGTTTAGGAAGTAAACTCCTAATGTTCAGATGCATCAACACAAGTCAAACAAGCTATGTTCACTAAAAGGGCTTGACATTAACTTTGTTAGCCACATGTCTTTCGGACTGAGTGGGACAAGATAAATTATCTTGTCCCAAAAGAAACGCATTCATTTTATTTTGTAAAGTGGCATCTTTACAAAATGATGTAAAAATACAATTTTTACCATAGAGAATGGCAAAGATGTAGGCTACACTATGTCTATTGTCTTCTTTGCATATTCAAACCTGTCTCAAAAAAACAACTCTCCTTTTAAGGCTCTCCTGGAGGATGGTTGGCCACCCTTGGTAGCCTATAAAATATTGCAACCTAAAAAAATACAACCAAATACTTTTTGTCTTTATAAAATATTCCCTTCAGGGCTCGGAATTAAGGGTGTCCTGTCATCCCTGGGATGATAAAAAAAAAAAAATGTCTATGGTTTAAAGATTCTGGGGCAGTTCTGGGATGACCGATCCAAAATGCATACAACCATAATAATAATAATAATAATAATAATAATAATAATAATAACAACGAGGCTGATGCTACAGTAAATATCCATTAGAAATTAAGGGAGATCTAAAGATGCATTAACTAGCATGGGTTACGACTAGGATTATGCCTTTGGCTGCTGGACAATAAAAAAAATTATGTTGATGGTAACCAGTTTATAATAGCAATAAGGCACCTTGGGGGTTTGTGGTATAAAGCCAATATACCTCACCCCCTCGGGCCTTATTGTTTAACAATAATAATAATAATGCACAGTGCTTTACAATTGTACCCTATACAATTGTCTTGTCAGTGAAGAACACTGGATGCAAAACCATTCCAGATGTATTTGTCCATGTAATTGATCAGAAATTTGATGACACTTCACATTTATTTTTAAATATCTTTAGACTGGTATTCAGTATGCGTTGCATTAGTTTCCTTTACAATTATGCAATCCAGGTTTTCATTGACAGACTCATCTGGAGAACATAGACATTCAACCCGAGAGACTAGCTGAATCCCAGATTTTTGTATTATTGCTGCTTTGCTCCCACATGAAGAACATAGTGCCTCGACCATGTGTTCCATACACACCTCTGCATTTTCACTTATTTTCTCCCCTATGAAAAATATACTACCATCAACTTGCCAGGTTGTCATTGTAAATAAGATGTTGCTCTTAATTGACCTGCCAGGTTTGCTAAAGGTAAAAGAAACATAACTGAGTAAAGGGACAAAGTTGCATGTTGGTTTCCTTACCCTGTACGCAGTCACTAGGCAACCATGTTTTGGTTTTGTTTACCTGCATCTCCAAATGCTGTCTCTTTAATTTTTGGGCCACAAATGCTAAAGTCAATATCACTGATATTAGCATTTTTTGCGTTTCTTGTCCAAATCATCCTAAAGTTTCGAAAATGGATTGTCTAATTCAATAAAGTGAGCCTACTTTAGATGTTTGCTCACGGTTTCTTTTGTCTTTTATTGTTATTGTCCAGGAGGTGGCTGTCCCAGGGGGCCGGAGGCAAAGGTTAAACGAGGACGTTCTACCCTTCTCTGCCTTCCTGACAGGTGACTTTTGTCGAAGGCACAGCTACCTGCGCGTCTCCTTGATGGAAGAATGCAACCTTCGCTGTAAGCATGAAGAAGGTGGCTTTAAGGCACCATAATAATTGGTTTTTGAACAATAGAAAAATGTACAAAAATTATTCAATTTCTCGCCAATAGTGGGTGATTCATCTCTGTCACATTAACTTTGGTCTTTCATTCATGAGAACTGTCCTGCATTTGTAATTCACCCCTTACCCCCTGAAAGAATCAGATAAACAAAATGCTGGCCTAATAGCTCTGTCTTGCCTTCCGATAGCCTAGGTCAGGGATAGGCAACTTTGATAGGGGTAGGAGACACAAAATCTGATATCATCATGAGGGGCGCAGTTGCCCTGCTGATGCACAGGTAGGGCTGTGGCGGCCACGATATTACGTCAACCGATGATTGTCAAGCAAATAACTGTCGGTTTCATGGTAATTGACTGTTAATTAACAAACACATTTATCACTTTCACATACCGCCTACAAGCCACTGATGCTGACCTTTGGAACACTTACATTTAAAAAAATCAAATAAATCAAAGTAATAGACACAATAAATCCATTATTTATTTTAGACTGGTCTAAAGAAGCATGATATGAAGAAAATGTCTTATTTCAGAAGAACAGAATAGCATACTCTGAGTTGTCCTTAACTTGTTATGGATAGGGGGCAGTATTTTCACGGCCAGATAAAAAACGTACCCGATTTAATCTGATTATTACTCCTGCCCAGAAACTAGAATATGCATATAATTATTAGCTTTGGATAGAAAACACTCCAAAGTTTCTAAAACTGTTTGAATGGTGTCTGTGAGTATAACAGAACTCATTTGGCAGGCCAAAACCTGAGAAGATTCCTGAGAAGATTCCTTACACATATTTATTTATCGCACAGAATAGGTCGACCTTTGTAATATGGGAGATAGTGGATTGACATAGGCTAGTGCTTTTGCTATTCGTTAGGCCTGCTCATCTTGTTTGCTGACAAAAATGTGGACAGTTCTTCCAATATCTACCTCAGAATTTGATTTTTATTTATTTTTTAACCTTTATTTAACTAGGCAAGTCAGTTAAGAACAAATTCTTATTTTCAATGACGGCCTACGAACAGTGTTCAGGAGCAGAACGGCAGATTTGTACCTTGTCAGCTCGAGGATTTGAACTTGCAACATTTCGGTTACTAGTCCAACACTAACCACTAGGGTACCCTGCCGCCCCACAATAAGGACACGCGCAGTTGTGTCCCTGATGTGTCTGTCTTCACTTGTAGCCTGTGAGAAATGCCTGATCACGTGATGGAGCGCAGCACTCGGGGAGAATGGCCACTGGCCACAAAAGGCATGGATTTTTTGGGGTGTGCATTATGGCCACACAAAGGGGATGCTGCCGTCAAATTGTGAATGAGTGACTGATGGTGTGTGTACAGCCTGCGCACAAAAACAAAGCAGGGCACATGCCTTTCAAGTGACTAACTTTTTTCAAATGATCATTAGAGTCGCATCATGCAGCCTTAAAATGTATTAAAAATCAAAACATATAGCCCAACGTTTGTATAACTAAAGTTACATTAATATCTCTGAATGAAGCATATAGGAATATATATTTCTTTGTTAACCGCTCAACACAGAATAGCAGCATGTGCGCACTCCCTTAAATCATTTGGAGAAAATATCCTTTGTATTTTATTCAGCTTTGATCAATTGTAATTTTTCATAATAAAATACTGCCACGGAATTCTAAGCAAATCTTTTCTGCTAAATGAACTAGTGTAGCCCACAGCCATATGTCATAGAGCCAGATCAGGACCTAACTTAAAACCTCTTACATCTAGACGTTCCGCCAGCGGAACACCTGCTCCAATATCCAATGATGGGCGTGGCGCGAAATACAAAGTCCTCAAATCCGAAAACTTCAATTTTTCAAACATATCGCCATCACGGGCTAGCTATTTTGACACCCACCAAACTCCGATTTACTATATGAAAAATTGGATTATCTTTGCTGTTCTTTGTCAGAATGCACTCCCAGGACTTCTACTTCAATATCAAATGTTGGTTTGGTTCAAAATAATCCATAGTTATGTTCAAATATCCTCTGTTTTGTTCGTGCGTTCAAGACACTATCCGAAGGGTGACGTGCCCGACGCGTTTCGTGACAAAGAAATTCTAAATATTCCATTACCGTACTTCGAAGCATGTCAACCGCTGTTTAAAATCAATTTTTATGCGATTTTTCTCGTAAAAAAGCGATAATATTCCCGACCGGGAAACCCTGTTTTCGTTCAAAGACTAAAAATCTAAAATGGACTCTTCTCGTGCACACGCGCCCCTGTCTCATTGTTCTCTGATCGACCACTTACAAAATGCGCTACTGTTTTTCAGCAATGGGCTGCAAAGTCATCATTCAACGTTCTGCCGCCTTCTGAGAACCTATGGGAGCCGTAGGAAGTGTCACGTTACAGCAGAGATCCTCAGTTTTCAATAAAGAGAGTGTAGAAGGCCAAGAAATGGTCAGAGAGGGCACTTCCTGTAAGGAATCTTCTCAGGTTTTTGCCTGCCATATGAGTTCTGTTATACTCACAGACACCATTCAAACAGTTTTAGAAACTTTAGGGTGTTTTCTATCCAAATCAAACAATTATATGCATATTCTAGTTTCTGGGCAGTAGTAATAACCAGATTAAATCGGTACGTTTTTTTTATCCGGCCGTGCAAATACTGCCCCCTACCCTAGAGAGGTTAATACTCACAGTAATCATTCACAAAACAGGATTCAAACAAACTACAATTTAACTTGAAACATGTTACATTTTAACAGAATCCATCAGTGGCTAAACCAACTATGATTGTAATTTAACTATTTTATTCATATTTACAGATGGCATACAAGTGCATTATTAAGGTATTTCGTTTTTTATATATAAATACGTTCAAATGGCTCTCCTGTAAAGTAGTGACGCGCAACGTACGCCTAGTTTCCTGAAACGAGTCACAAATCAAATTTTATTTATCACATACACATGGCTAGCAGATGTTAATGTGAGTGTTGCGAAATGCTTGTGCTTCTAGTTCCGACCATGTAGTAATATCTAACAAGTAATCTAACCTAAATTTGACTTGTTTCAGGAAACTAGGCGTACGTCACGCGTCACTACTTCACATGAGAGCCATTTGAATGTAAAAAATTTAATTTTTAAAAATCAAAATGCATTGCTGCAGAAATACCTTTTGGAACATGTGAACTTTCATGTGCCATCTGCCCCGTAGCACTCACTTTTGTCATCATGAAGTGCTTTGAGAGACAAGTCAAGGACCATATCACCTCCACCCTACCTGACACCCTAGACCCACTCCAATTTGCTTACCGCCCCAATAGGTCCACAGACGACGCAATCACACTGCACACTGCCCTAACCCATCTGGACAAGAGGAATACCTATGTAAGAATGCTGTTCATCAACTACAGCTCAGCATTTAACACCATAGTACCTTCCAAACTCGTCACTAAGCTCGAGACCCTGGGTCTCGACCCCGCCCTGTGCAACTGGGTCCTGGACATCCTGACGGGCAGCCCCCAGGTGGTGAGGGTAGGTAACAACATCTCCACCCCGCTGATCCTCAACACTGGGTCCCCACAAGGGTGCGTTCTCAGCCCTCTACTGTACTCCCTGTTCACCCATGAATGTGTGGCCATGCACGCCTTTAACTCAATCATCAAGTATGCAGACGACACTACAGTGGTAGGCTTGATTACCAACAACGACAAGATGGCCTACAGGGAGGAGGTGAGGGCCCTCGGAGTGTGGTGTCAGGAAAATAACCTCACACTCAATGTCAACAAAACAAAGGAGATGATCGTGGACTTCAGGAAACAGCAGAGGGAGCAGCCCCCTATCCATATCGACGGGACAGTAGTGGAGAAGGTGGAAAGTTCCTCGGCGTACACATCACGGACAAACTGAAATGGTCCACCCACACAGACAGCGTGGTGAAGGCGGCACAGCACTCACAAACTTTTACAGATGCACAATCGAGAGCATCCTGTCGGGCTGTATCACCGCCTGGTACGGCAACTGCTCCGCCCACAACCGTATGGCTCTCCAAAGTGTAGTGAGGTCTGCACAACACATCACCGGGGGCAAACTACCTGCCCTCCAGGACATCTACACCACCCGATGTCACAGGAAGGCCAAAAAGTTCATCAAGGACAACAACCACCTGAGCCACTGCCTGTTCACCCTGCTATCATCCAGAAGGCGAGGTCAGTACAGGTGCATCAAAGCGGTGACCGAGAGACAGCTTCTATCTCAAGGCCATCAGACTGTTAAACAGCCATCACTAACATTGAGTGGCTGCTGCCAACATACTGACTCATCTCTAGCCACTTTAATAATGAAAAATGTATGAGAAAAATGGATCACTTGCCACTTTATATAATGTTTACATACCCTACATCACTCTGTACCATCTCCTGCATCTTGCCTATGCCGTTGGGCCATTGTTCATTCATATACTTTTATGTACATATTCTTATTAATTCCTTTACAATTGTGTGTGTATAAGGTAGTTGTGAAATTGTTAGGTTAGATTACTTGTTAGATATTACTGCATGGTCAGAACTAGAAGCACAAGCATTTCGCTACACTCGCATTAACATCTGCTAACCATGCGTATGTGACCAATAAAATTTGATTTGATATACACTACCGGTCAAAAGTTTTAGAACACCTACTCATTCAAGGCTTTTCTTTATTTGTACTATTTTCTACATTGTAGAATAATAGTAAAGACATCAAAACTATGAAATAACACACATGGAATCATGTACTACACAAAAAAAGTGTTAAACAAATCAATATATTTGATATTCTTCAAATAGCCACCCTTTGCCTGGATGACAGCTTTGCACACTCTTGGCATTTTCTCAACCAGCTTCATGAGGTAGTCACCTGGAATGCATTTCAATTAACAGGTGTGCCTTGTTAAATTGGGTTTTTCCACCAAGTACTAAGTCATGTTTTTCAGAGGGGTCAAATACTTACTTCCCTCATTAAAATGCAAATCATTTTATAACATTTTTGACATGCGTTTCTGTATTTTTGTTGTTATTTTGTCTCTCACTGTTCAAATAAACCTACCATTAAAATTATAAACTGATCATTTCTTTGTCAGTGGGCAAACGTACAAAATCAGCAGGGGATCAAATACTTTTTTCCCCTCACTGTACAGGATAAAGGACAGAACAGTAATAGACAAGAACATAAGATATTTCATTAAATAAAAATTTGTACAAAGTGCATTTGGAAAGTCTTCAGACCCCTTCCCCTTTCCACATTTTGTTACGTTACAGCGTTATTTTAATATTGATCAAATTAAACGTCCTCAATCTACACATAATGGCCTATAATGACAAAGCGAAAAAGTGTTTTTTAGACATTTTTCACATATATAAAAAACTTAAATACCTTATTTACACCCTATTCTATGAGACTCGATATTGAGCTCAGGTACATCCTGTTTCCATTGACCATCCTTGAGATGTTTCTACAACTTGATCGGAGTCCACCTGTGGTAAATTGAATTGATTGGACATGCTTTGGAAAGCACACACCTGTCTAGGTTCCACAGTTGACAGTGCATGTCAGAGTAAAATCCAAGCCATGAGGTCAAAGGAATTGTCTGTAGAGCTCCGAGACAGGATTGTGTCGAGGCACAGATCTCTGGAAGGGTACAAAAGAATGTGTGCAGCATTGAAGGTCTCCAAGAACACAGTGGCCTCCATCATTCTTAAATGGAAAAAGTTTGGAACCACCAAGACTCTTCCTAGAGGTGACCGCCCGGACAAACTGAGCAATCAGGGGAGAAGGGCCTTGGTCATGGAGGTGACCAAGATCTGGATCTGGCTCTGTCTTGATCTTAACTTAAAGAACATATTCTGGGCGTTCTGCCAGATGTTCCTATGGAGGGGGCCCTCCCTCTCTTGACCAGAGGGAGGGCCACAGGCAAGAACCAAGGATTGTTTATGACACCAAAGATAAGATGCACAAAGTAAATTTCATTCATTACAGCTTAGTGGGACTATCATTTGTTTTTCAACAAGACAAATCAAGTCTAATTTTATTTGTCACATGCGCTGACTCAACGGGTGTAGACCTTACCGTGAAATGCTAACTTACAAGCCTTTAACAAACAATGCAGTTCAAGAAATAGAGTTAAGAAAATATTTACTAAATAAACTAAAGTAAAAACCTTTTGATTTAATTTAACACAAGAAAATTACAACAATAACGAGGCTATATACAGGGGGTACCGTTACAGGTTAGTCAAAGTAATTTGTACATGTAGGTAGGGTTAAAGTGACTATGCATAGATAATAAACAGCGAGTAGCAGCAGCGTAAAAACAAAAGGAGGGGGGTCAATGTAAATATTCCGGGTGGCCATTTCATGAATTGTTCAGTAGTCTTATGGAGCCTTTTGGTCCTAGACTTGGCGCTCCGGTACCACTTGCCGTTCGGTAGCAGAGAGAACAGTCTATGACTTGGGTGACTGAAGTGAAGAAGCCAGATGTGGAGGTCCTTTACATCCCTGTTAGTGAGTATTTCTCCTTTACCAAGATAATCCATCCACTTGGCAGGTGTGGCATATCAAGAAGCTGCTTAAACAGCACAATCATTACACAGGTGCACCTTCTGCTGGGGACAAAAGGCCACTCTAAAATATGCAGTTTTGTCAAGTGCCACAGATGTCTCAAGTTTTGAGGGAGTGTTAAATTGGCATGCTGACTAGTAATGTCCACCAAAGCTGTTGCCAGGGAATTGAAGGTTAAGTTCTCTACCATAAGCCACCTTTAACCTTGTTTTATATAATTTGGCAGTACGGCCTCACAACTGCAGACCACGTGTAACCATGCCAGCACAGGACCTCGACAGCCAGCTTCTTCACCGGCGGGATCTTCTGAGGGAGGAGGGTGGATGTGCTGATGAGTTTTTCTGTCTATAAAGGCCTTTTTTATTAGAAAAGAAATATTCTGATTGCCTGGCTTCCCAGTGGGTGGGCCTGGCTCCTACCCATGGTTGCACCCCTGCCCAGTCATGAAATCCATAGATTTAGGGCCTAATTAATTTATTTCAATTGACTGATTTCCTTATGAACTGTAACTCAGCAAAATCTTTGAAATTGTTCCATGTTGCGTTTTTATTTTTGGTCAGTATATGTTGGTACCCTTGCACTTTTCTTATTTTTTGCAGAACCTATTTTATTTAAAAAATAAATAAAACACAAAAACGATTGGCACCCCAGAGCTAGTATTTGGTTGGACAGTCTTTGACCAAGATAACTGCCGACAAACGCTTATAATAATACAAAATTGGTGAGTGCTTATATTTGTCCTATTGCAATTTAAAATAATTTTGGGGCATATTCTAACTCCCCGAAACACCCGTGGAGAGTGGGGTCACGGCCAGGGTCTGCCATTATTATTATTATTATTATTATTATTATTATTATTATTATTGGAGCAACTAGGGTTAAGTGCCTTGCTCAATGAGTGTGAGGATGGCTGTGTAGTTGAGGAGCTACGTCGAACACAACAGTAAATAGATTTTTGCAACCATATTGACCCATTTTGGGGGATAGTTGTACTCATAAGTAAAAGGCACATTTTGTTAAAACCAAAAATAACATGTCTAACCAGGATAGCCGCAAATTACAGCACGCAAGGATTCACTGCAGACACAACTGTCCAAGCTTAGCAAGAAAATGGAGGCTGCCTAAGGGCCAAATAGGCCAGCTATGCCAGACACTGCAACTTGCGAGCCCACAAATCAAGACACTGACCACCGGCGTTAGCAAAGCAGAGGACCGTGTTGCATCATTGGAGAATGGCACTGTCACAACGAAAGGTCCAGCAGATGAAATCCAGACGGAATTGCAAAATTTACAGGACCATGTTGATAATTTGCATAACCGAAGGCGTCACTGTAATTAAATCTTGGGCGTTCCCGAATATGCTGGAATGCCAGTTTGAGAGGCCACTTGATATTGAGGGCACCGCCCAGAAGAGAACAGGACTAGAACTTGTGGTCAATCCTGAAGAGGCGGGTGGACACACAAAACCCCACAAATTCTGACAAACTCCAAGCATTGATTATGCAAGAATGGGCTGCCATCAGTCAGGATGTGGCCCAGAAGTTAATTGACAGCATGCCAGGGTGGATTGCAGAGGTCTTGAAGAAGGGTCAACACTGCAAATATTGACTCTTTGCATCTACTTCATGTAATTGTCAATAAAAGCCATTGACACTTATGCTAATAGTCCAGGTAGCCTTTTGATGAAGTGTTCTGCAGTCTTATTGCTTGGGGGTAGAAACTGCTCAGGAAACTTTTGGTCCCAGACTTGGCGCTCTGGTACTGCTTGCCATGCGGTGGCAGACTGAACAGTCTATGGCTTGGGTGGCTGGGGTCTTTGACAGTTTTCCGGGCCTTCCTCTGACACCGCCTGTTAGAGGTCCTGGATGTCAGGGAGCTCGGCCCCAGTTAATATACAGGGCCGTCCGCACCACCCTCTGTAGCACCTTGCCATGCAGTTGCCATACCAAGTGCTGATGCAGCCAGTTCGAGATGCTTTCAATGGAAGTTCACTAGGCAGCATGCCGTGTGCACAATACCCGGACTGACGCATCTGGCGGGGTCAAGTCTGGGTAGTCTGCCATGGTTTCATTTAATATCCGTTGGGATCGGCGTGGTTTTATTCCCCATAGTTTGTTGTACTGAAGTTGACTGACTGAAAGGGAACGTAATGTTATGACTAACTACTGTTCCCTGAAGGAGGGAAACGAAGTACAACACCTATTTGGCCCCGCACCGCCCGTTCCTGGGCTCGGTGAAGATTGGAATTAAATTGAGGGAATTAATCTGAGCCTCTTATCACCTGTGGAAGGCGGGGCTTCCAGGGAGGCGCAGATTTCATTGGTCTTGTCAGCTGTGGTTTTAGCTCCTTCAACCAAGTGTGCGACCCCCATAGTATGTTGTACCTCTTTTCCCTCCTTCAGGGAACAGTAGTTAGTCATAACGTTACGTTTTGATCGCACACTGATCCTGATTTCAAATAAGGTGAAATTGTTACCTCTTCCATTTTCTCTCTCCCCTGACTCATCTCGCCTTCCTTTAAAAAAATATATCTCCAGACCCATGATCCTCATCGGTGGGTGGTGCGGCTGTACATAACACTCACGCACTCGCTTTCCCCCTCTCCTAATCTTGTCCCCTCAGTCCATTATGATTTGAATTTGATAAAGTGAACCCATAGAAATGTACTAGAGAGCTCATATAATTTATTTTTACTTCTATGAGTAAATTGGAAGTTTGTAAATTAACTGAAAAGGTGCATACCACCACCTATTGTGCTGGAGTGTGTGAAGTCTGAACAGGTATAAAGCCAAGGTAGGTGATTTACTGCCACCTGCAGTTATGGAATGTTCAGTAGTATAATTAAATGGCCAAGCCATCCTGGTGACCTGGATAGAATTCTGTTATCCTTACTTAACTCATTAGCATGTCCCACCCAATTGACGACTTCAAAATGGTGAAAGCCCTCAGTGGCGCTGCCCATGTTGTCAAAGTGGAGATGTGCATCTCCATGAGTTGTGTTTTCAGATGCATCGTATTCTTCTGGCATGCAAAATGGGAAACATTGATATTCTGCTTGGATAGAGGCCTTTTTGACCTCTAAGTCATGTGGTAACTTTTAAAATAAAATCACTAACACTGATTGATTGTAATATGGTAATGCATTGTAATTCAATCTTGTTTGACTATATTTTAGAGTTGCCTTCCTAACCCTTCATCTTAATTTCCTCCCTGTCTCAGGCACCACAGCCAAAAGGCCTCTGTCCCTGCCCAAGACCAGAATCAGCCAGGGGTCCTCTCCCCCCCTCTCCTATGTCCCCCATCCTAGAGTCCTCACCTCAGCTATGGCCCTCCAACAGTACCGCTCCAGAAGTGGGGGAGGCCAACTCAGTAAGGATGTATTGTGCCTTTCAGGCTACACTGTTTCAACAGTGCAGCCTGATGTCAGCTTCTCGGGAACCCACCAGTGTGGAAGAATCCCTCAGTGGTCCCATATTGTCAAAAGAAGCCTTTACGGGGGTGCCAGTGCCTCTAGTGTAGCCCCCCGCAGCAGATATGGGATCGGTGACTTACTGGCAACCCCCAGTTATCAAACCAAAGCTGCTGGTTCTGACACACACACAAATGTGTTGAGTCCCAATGACATAGACTGCCTCAGGTACACACTTACCAGGGGTCCAAACTTAATTAAGAATTCCTCTACAAGGACCTCCGGGATTCCTTCCCTTTGCACACTACTGAGAAGCGCCAAAACAGGGCCCTTCTTAGGCCAGCATAGCATAAGGCTATGCCACAGACAAACCTCCAGAGATGTCCCCCAAGCCAAACTCAAACAACCCACACAGGAGCACTTGGGGGCGGACGCAAATTCTTCTCACTACCCTAAGCCAGACAACCCCACCACCGCCCAACTGACACACACTGACGCCCAAGGCCGGGCCTCCATGGTGGATGTGGGCAGCAAGTCTCCCACACGGCGAAGCGCCACAGCCACAGCTACCGTTCATCTGGGCCCCACCACTTTCCGCCTGCTCCATGACAACCAGTTAGCTAAGGGCGACGCACTAGCCGTAGCGCAACTAGCGGGAATCATGGCCGCCAAGCAGACTAGCGCCCTCATCCCGCTCTGCCACCCGCTGCCCTTAGACCATATCTCTGTCACCTTCAACCTCAACGCCAGCCGACTAGCAGCCGTTGTCACGGCGACTGCCCACACTACAGGCCGCACCGGCGTGGAGATGGAGGCACTGACGGCGGTCACGGTGGCGGCGTTGACGCTTTACGACATGTGCAAGGCGGTGAGTCATGACATCACCATTACGGACGTCAAGCTGGTCAGTAAGACAGGTGGGAAGAGGGACTTCCACCGTGAACCCTGACCTTTAACCCCTGCCCAAAACCTGATTTCCACACAGCACCAGGTTTAGGAGTCAATACCATTTTTATTTAGGTAAGTTTAACTCAGGAGACTTCCTGATTTGACTGAACTGAAATTGGAATCGAGCCCCCAATCCTGCATGGTATATCTCCTTTCCGACCCCCTAATCTCTGTTCACCTTAGAGAGGATCAAGAAATGCCTCACTGTAAGTCCTCCACTGATTAAGTTTCCATAACCTATGTGAATCAAATCAGCGTGCCGATGGCACTGTCTGCCTGGTAGGCCGTGCCACGACTTGCTGATAGTATTGTTTTTTTCATTGTACCAGATAACAGGGCATGGGTACGATCAGAAATGCTTACTCTGGCTATCTGTACTGTACATTTTGTTAAATATCAGTCGCACACTCTCCCTTAAAATATGAAATGTAGGAAATGTAAAATTGCAGTTTTGCTTTTGCTTTATTTTATAGTCTTTTTTTAATCTGGGGCATCATTTATGAAATGTTCTTACACACAGATTGTGAATTGTTTGTATGTTGAAATCCATGGCAACATTGATTCATAAACCTTAAACTTGATGTGAAAAAATGATTCATTGGATTTTTTTTATAAAAGGGTGATTTAATGAAACATGCTTGTGTGATTCCCACACCTTTTAACAATGCTTATACATGTTTAATGATTGTGTGCTGAAATTTAGTATAAAATTGAGACCCCTTGTATGTACTAAGAAAGTGTTAAAATGGTAATTGCATAATAATGACCTAGTAACACTGCACAATTCATATTGGATCAGTTATTTCTGTATACCAGAAATAACTAGTTTGTTAGTGAATACCAGGTGGAAATGGCAACAATATCAACAACATGGTAAATACAGTGCCTTCGGAAAGTATTCAAACCCCTTGACTTTTTCCACATTTTGTTAGGTTATAGCCTTCTAAAATTGATTAAATAGTTTTTTTCCCCTCATTGATCGACACACAATACCCCATTTTCCCCTCATTCATCCAAACTTCCGAATACTGCCCCCTATCCCAAAGAAGTTTTGACGTCCGGATGAAAAGCGTGCCCAAAGGAAACTGCCTGCTACTCAGGCCCAGAAGCTAAAATATGCATATAATTGGTAGATTTGGATAGAAAACACTCAAGTTTCTAAAACTGTTAAAATAATGTCTGAGTATAACAGAACTGAAATGGCAGGCGAAACTCCGATGACAAACCATTAAAAAAATAATAATAATATTCAGCATACTACTGATTTCAATGGCTGGCACTTTTATAATAGGGCGAAATTGTCCCCGGTTGCAGTTCCTAGGGCTTCCACTAGATGTCAACAGTCTTTAGAAAGAGTTTCAGGCTGGTTTTTGGAAAAATGAGGGAGAAGTTGTAGTTTTTCTAAGTGGCTCCCATTTTGGCTGTAGTGTTTCCGAGCGCGTTCTTTTTGTTTATCTCCGGTAAAGACTAACGATTCTCCGTCTTAAATTGTATTGTTTATTTGCGTATTAGGGTACCTAAAGATTGATTATAAACGTTGATTGACTTGTTTGGATAAGTTTATTGGTAACGTTTGGGATTCATTTTGAAGGAGGGAAACCGAGTGGATTATTGACTGAAGCGCTCCAGCTAAACTGAGTTTTTATGGATATAAAGGACTTTTTCGAACAAAAGGACCATTTGTAATGTAACTGGGACATTTTGGAGTGCCAACAGAAGAAGATCTTCAAAGGTAAGGCATATAATATCGCTATTTTGGACTTTCATGTCGCAACTCCCTGGTTGAAAATGATTTGTTATGCATTTGTGTGCTGGACGCTGTCCTCAGATAATCCAATGGTTTGCTTTCGCCGTAAAACCTTTTTGAAATCTGACACCTTGGCTGGATTAACAACAAGTTAAGCTTTATTTTGATGTATTGCACTTGTGATTTCATGAAAGTTTAATATTTATAGTAATTTAATTTTAATTTGGCGCTCTGCCATTTCACCAGATGTTGGCCAGGTGGGACGCTACCGTCCCATATATCCATAAGAAGTTAAAACCTGTTAAGGCTAGAGGGCAGTGTTCGGATGACTGACGTGCCCAAAGTAACTGTATTATCACTTTTTTACGAGAAAAATCGCATAAAAATTGATTTTAAACGGCGTTTGACATGCTTCGAAGTACGGTAATGGAATGTTTTGAAATTTTTGTCACGGAACGCGCCGGGCGCGTCACCCTTCGTTACCCTTCGGATAGTGTCTTGAACGCAAAAACAAAACGCCGCTATTGGATATAACTATGGATTATTTGGAACCAAACCAACATTTGTTATTGAAGTAGAAGTCCTGGGAGTGCATTCTGACGAAGAACACCAAGGGTAATAACATTTTTCTTATAGTAAATCTGACTTTGGTGGGTGTCAAAATAGCTAGCCCGTGATGGCGAGCTATCTACTCAGAATATTGCAAAATGTGCTTTCACCGAAATGCTATTTTAAAATCGGACACCGCGATTGCATAAAGGAGTTCTGTATCTATAATTGTTAAAATAATTTGTTTTTTTGTGAACGTTTATCGTGAGTAATTTAGAACTTGATTGAACAAAACATGCATGTATTGTTTAACATAATGTCCTAGGAGTGTCATCTGATGAAGATCATCAAAGGTTAGTGCTGCATTTAGCTGTGGTTTTGTTTTTTGTGACATATGCTATCTTGAAAAATGGGTGTCTGATTATTTCTGGCTCGGTACTCTGCTGACATAATCTAATGTTTTGCTTTCGCTGTAAAGCCTTTTTGAAATCGGACAGTGTGGTTAGATAAAGGAGAGTCTTGTCTTTAAAATGGTGTAAAATAGTCATATGTTTGAAAAATGGAATTTTTCGGATTTCCGAGGACTTTGTATTTCGCGCCACGCCCATCATTGGATATTGGAGCAGGTGTTCCGCTAGCGGAACGTCTAGATGTAAGAGGTTAAAATAAATGTTTTATAAAAATTCGTTTTTTGGCAGAAATGCCTTCTCGAACATGTGTACTTTCATGTGCCTTTTTATATCAAAGTTTTATGCCATCTGTAAATACGAATAAAATTGTTAAATTACGAGCCTAGTGGGTTTAACCACAGAAAAAGTCAGCAACCTTCCCGCTAGACATGATTGGGCTGGACATGCCGAGAGATGAGTTTGGATTGGTCTGCCATATATCACGCGTCTGTCTATTGGAGCTGGTCAGTATGTCTAGGTAATCATTTCAAACGCAGTAGTAAAACTGCATAAACCTGATGTCAAGTTAAAGTGTACTGTTAACGTTAGCGGACTGGCTCGCTAGCTATGTGTATGCTCTCCACTTTCTGCAGGACCGAGATTTGAAAGTGGAATTTGAGTATGATAGCTAAGGAGATGGAGAAAACACCAGTCTGATTACATTGTGCATGGCATCAGACAGGAGATGCGTCCAACCATGATGTATCCTGGTATAAGATTGTTTAGCTAGCTACATTTTCAGATATTACGTTTCTAATTTTGACAGTGGTTTCATTTCAAGTGTACTGTTAGCTAGCTATGTGTGTGTATGATCTTATTCTTCGTATCTCAGACATATTTGCTTGATTAGTTATAGCCATAGAACCTGGTTGTTAGCTACCTGCAGATTCATGCAGGGTGGTAACGTCATGAGTTGTGATTATGGTCCATTGTTTAGCTAGCTAGCTGCATGTCTTAACAAAGACTCCAATCTAATTTTGACAATGTATTTTCATTTCAAGTGTACTGTTAGCTAGCTAACGTAAGCTGGCTGGCTCGCTAGCTGACGTTATGTCATGCGTTGGGATTCATTATTTACCTAGCTATCTAGCTACATTTCTTACAAGACTCTCGTCTTAGTGTGCCAGAGCGCAGAATAACTGATTCAATTTTGAACGCTAAAAACCCATTGAATGTTGCCGGTGTCAGTAAACGTCGGCAACAAAGCGTAATTCAATTCAGAGCGCCCAGTGTGCGCGCTGAACTCAAAACGCTCTGAATTTACAAACGGACACTCTGACAGCACAGTTGCAGTCACGAACGCTCTGGATGACATACTGTAACAGCCTAACCAGCTCCGCTAGGGCGACTAATGTTCAGTGAGTTGTTCTCTCTCTTTTAGATGTCTGGAAGTAGCTGGCAAGTCAGTTGAGAACAGTTGGATCAACCCTTAAAGAGATGGGTGGGGCTAAGGCTTAAGAGGGTGTCAACAATGCATGAATGAGTGTAGACAAAGCAGGGCTCTTCAATAGTAGTACCAAAACATTGAAAGACGTTTTTCTCAAAAGCGAGTTTACAAGTTGATGAACTTTCAAAGCAGAATTACTTTCCCATTGTTTCCTCAAATGCAGTGTATTACATGCCGTTTTGTAGCTCTGAGTCTCTACTTTTATCCAAAATAAAAAACTGATTCAAATGTTGCTACATAAGACTGAATAAGATCCAGGTGGTGAGTCACATATGTGCTTTAATTTGAGTGTGAAGACATTTTCTTCGTGTGAACGACTAGGGACGGGGTTAAGTATATCTGTGAGGGACTGCTCACACGCGAGTGCATTTTTGTGTAATTTGAATGTACAAAATTGGTGCATTTTGACATGTTTATTTTATAAGTCTAAGGCCTAGATTCAATCCGATCAAGCGTTAACCAGCGATAGCCGACACCCACATAACTGATGTTTTGGTGGTGATCGTTGTCACGAAGCCACACCCGTCCCACTAGCGTTAGCCTACACTTTCTCGTTCTGAACTTCTACCTAAAAATAATGACGCTCAAATTGAAAATCATTTAACAAAATAATGAGGATTTCTATCATCCTAATTGAGGTGTAGATTACATCTCAGTGTTTGAACTTGTAAACAACGCTGCATTGGATATATCTAAATGCGACTCCATGCAGCCAATGGCGATGTCTGCTCTAGGTATAATGTCGGGAGCCATATGTGAATTTGACAGCTCTAACGCAGTTCCGACACCGTCAAAACATCGGCTAACATCCAGATATCCACATATATGCAGCCTTTGACTTGCCTACTGCTGAAATATTAGAAATATGTATCTTCATTATTTCTCTTCATATGACAAGGATTTGCCAGTAGATTGTTGACTTGATTCATGATGACTGTTAGCCTGCTAGATAAGATTTTTTTTAAGTAGGATGTCCTTGATCAGTCCAATCAAAGCTACTGTAGATATAATGTGATTTGACTTCCTTTTATCTGTGGCCAATGACCTTGAGCCTTCTTGGATGGGCACTTCTAATGCAACTCTATGGCAGCACCTAAAGGGGCTTGAATGTTCCAGCTCTACCCTTAGATTTTGCGGTGACGTAGTATCCCCATGAGTGACAGAACACTGAGCCAATCACGGCACAAGTAGAGAATATTACCAACCCCTACGCTCCGTATTTTCCAATGGCTGCCCCACGGAAAGCACTGAGCTAGGCTGAAACACCTGCATTTTGGAGCTGCCTTAAGAAAGCAAAAATAGTTTTGTATGCGGCTTTATTAACACAATGATTTATTTTTACATTGTTTGCAAACTGATATGTGACACGTATGAATGCCAAAATAACATGCATTTTAATTTTTTGGGCTAAACAGGTGGGGATCTGCTCCACTTGCCCTGAATGACAGGTCGCCACTGCCTGTGGTTTATTATGGGTTAATAACCTAAACTGTTACCTTCATTTTTATAAAGTGTACCTTAATGTAAAAAAATAATATCATTGAGTTATTTTTTTTGTCCCGGTTTAGCCTATGTTTGATGGTAAAGTGTCTTGGCTTTCTGTGTCTGAGGATGCAGATGTGTCCTGTAATTGTGATCTTGTCACCACAACAACCAACAGTATCATACCTATCCTGTAATCATGTCTTTGGTCAAACATTTACCTTCATCCTTCCAACTCTGGGCCACATAACCGAACACATACACTAAATACTTGACACACAGAAAAATGTGTACATAAATACTCTGACACACACATTCCCACACACGCATGCACAAAAACGCGCACACACAACTCCCTGTCCAACATAGATTTTCACTACCACCGATGACACACTGCTGAGTTCTTTGGGGTAATTAGCACCAGCTATTAGTCATGGAGATTTTATGATGAGAGAGAGAGGAGGAAAGGGCAGGGAGTGCAGAAATAGAGAGTGGAATGGACTGGATCCTCCTTTCCTCAATGTGGATCGATGAAAAGGCTACATAGTCATCCACCATATTATTGAAATTACATTCTCTATCAATATCATATCAATATTACCACTGCAACTTTATTTATTTCACATCGTTCAAGAGTTTTCAGATTAGCCGTCATGAAGCAAAGAAACAAGACGAGAAGTAATCACTTTAAAATAAATTGGACACTTGTGGGAACATATTAAGACACTGTGCTACTGGTGAGAGTCATGGGACTCCTTTAGTACAGTCCTTGTCCTGGAGAGCAACATTGGTGTGCAAGCTTTTGTTCCAGCCCAGCAGTAAAACGCTTTATAAACCAGAGTTGCACTGAGGCGGTGTGTAATAGTAGGAAGACCACTTAGTGCAGGGTGAGCTGCATAATCAGATCCGACGTAAATAACATGAGTAAGTCTACCTCTGATAAGCTTCCCAGTAAAGCATTAAAAACAATTAAGCAACCCAGAAAAGTGCTAAAAATAGCCCATATTAACATATATAGCCTAAGAAACAAGGTCCATGAAGTCATTAACTTGCTTGTAACAGATGATATTCATATTTGGAATATCTCTGAAACTCACTAAGATAATACTTTTGATACAGCGGTAGCAATACATGGTTATAACATTTACCGAAAAGACAGAAATGCCAACGGAGGCGGTGTTGCGGTCTATATTAAGAACCACATTCCTGTAAAGCTTAGAGACGATCTAATGTTAAATACTGTTGAAGTAATATGGCTACAGGTTCATCTGCCTCGCCTAAAGCCTATTCCTGTGGGAAGACCACCAAGTGCTAACTGTCAGTATCTGGATAATATGTGTGAAATGCTTGATAATGTATGTGATATGAACAGAAGTATATTTTCTGGGTGATTTAAAATATTGACTGGCTATCATCAAGCTGCCCACTCAGGAAAAAACTTTAAACTGTAAACAGTGCCTGCAACCTGGATCAGGTTGTCAGTCAACCTACCAGGGTAGTTACAAGCAGCACAGGAATTAAATCAACATGTATTGATTACATCTTTACTAATGCTGCAGATATTTGCTTTACAGCAGTATCCAAATCCATAGTATGTAGTAATCACAATATAATAGCCATATCTAGGAAAACCAAAGTTCCAAAGGCTGGGTCTAATATAGTGTATAAAAGGTCATACAATAAGTTTTAAAGTGATTCATATGTTGATGTAAAGAATACAGTTGAAGTCGGAAGTTTACATACACTTAGGTTGGAGTCATTAAAACTTGTTTTTTAACCACTCCACAAATTTCTTGTTAACAAACTATAGTTTTGGCAAGTCGGTTAGAACATCTACTTTGTGCATGACACAAGTCATTTTTCCAACAATTGTTTGCAGACAGATTATTTCACTTAAACTTCTGACCCACTGGAATTGTGATAGTGAATTATAAGGCTAATTGACATCATTTGAGTCAATTGGAGGTACCTGTGGATGTATTTGAAGGCCTACCTTCAAACTCAGTGCCTCTTTGCTTGACATCATGGGAAAATCAAAAGAAATCTGCCAAACTGTAGACCTCCACAAGTCAGGTTCATCCTTGGGAGCAATTTCCAAACACCTGAAGGTACCACGTTCATCTGTACAAACAATAGTACGCAAGTATAAACACCATGGGACCACGCAGCCGTTATACTACTCAGGAAGGAGATGCATTCTGTCTCCTAGAGAGGAACGTACTTTTGTGTGAAAAGTGCAAATCAATCCCAGAACAACAGCAAAGGACCTTGTAAAGATGCTGGAGGAAACGGGTACAAAATTATCTATATCCACAGTAAAACGAATCCTATATCGACATAACCTGAAAGGCCGCTCAGCAAGGAAGAAGCCACTGCTCCAAAACAGCCATTAAAAAAAGCCAGACTACGGTTTGCAACTGCACATGGGGACAAAAATCGTACTTTTTGGAGAAATATCCTCTGGTCTTATGAAACAAAAATAGAACTGTTTGGCCATAATGACCATCGTTATGTTTGTAGGAAAAAGGGGAGGCTTGCAAGCCGAAGAACACCATCCCAACGTCATGTTGTGTGGGTGCTTTGCTGCAGGAGGGACTGGTGCACTTCACAAAATAGATGGTGTCATGAGGCAGGAAAATTACGTGGATATATTGAAGCAACATCAAGACATCAGGAAGTTAAAGCTTGGTCGCAAATGGGTCTTCCAAATGGACAATGACCCCAAGCATACTTCCAAAGTTGTGGCAAAATGACTTCAGGACAACAAAGTCAAGGTATTGGAGTGGCCATCACAAAGCCCTGTCCTCCAGCCTATAGAACATTTGTGGGCAGAACTGAAAAAGCGTGTGCGAGTAAGGAGGCCTACAAACCTGACTTAGTTACACCAGCTCTGTCAGGAGGAATGGGCCAAAATTCATCCCACTTATTGTGGGAAGCTTGTGGAAAGCTACCTGAAACGTTTGACCCAAGTTAAACAATTTAAAGGCAATGATACCAATTACTAATTGAGTGTATGTAAACTTCTGACCCACTGGGAATGTGATGTAAGAAATAAAAGCTGAACTAAATCATTCTCTCTGCTATTATTCTGACATTTCACATTCTTAAAATAAAGTGGTGATCCTAACTCACCTAAGACAGGGAATTTTTACTAGGATTATATGTCAGGAATTGTGAAAAACTGAGTAAATGTATTTGGCTAAGCTGTATGTAAACTTCCGACTTCAACTGTATTTGCTGGTCTGTGGTGTGTAATGAGGAGCAACCAGACGCTGCACTTGACGCATTTATGAAATTGCTTATTGTAGTTACTGATAAGCACTCACCCATTAAGAAAATTACTGTAAAAACTTAAATCCCTTGGATTGATGAGGAACTGAAAAATTGTATGGTTGAGAGGGATTTTTTTTATTGCACTTTTATTTAACCAGGTAGGCAAGTTGAGAACAAGTTCTCATTTACAATTGCGACCTGGCCAAGATAAAGCAAAGCAGTTCGACACATACAAAAACAGAGTTACACATGGAGTAAAACAAATATACAGTAGAAAAATAAGTCTATATACAATGTGAGCAAATGAGGTGAGAAGGGAGGTAAAGGCAAAAAAGGCCATGGTGGCAAAGTAAATACAATATAGCAGGTAAAACACTGGAATGGTAGATTTGTAGTGGAAGAAAGTGCAAAGTAGAAATATAAATAATCGGGTGCAAAGGAGAAAAATGAATAAATACAGTAGGGGAAGAGGTAGCTGTTTGGGCTAAATTATAGATGGGCTATGTACAGGTGCAGTGATCTGTGAGCTACTCTGACAGTTGGTGCTTAAAGCTAGTGAGGGAGAAGTGTTTCCAGTTTCAGAGATTTTTGTAGTTCGTTCCAGTCATTGGCAGCAGAGAACTGGAAGGAGGAATTGGCTTTGGGGGTGACCAGAGAGATATACCTGCTGGAGCGCGTTGGCGTGTGGGAAGAGTACCCACTACAGGTGGGTATTGCTACAGTGACCAGTGAGCTGTGATAAGGGGGGACTTTACCTAGCAGGGTCTTGTAGGTGACCTGGAGCCAGTGGGTTTGGCGACGAGTATGAAGCGAGGGCCAGCCAACGAGAGCGTGCAGGTTGCAGTGGTGGGTAGTATATGGGGCTTTGGTGACAAAATGGATGGCACTGTGATAGACTGCATCCAATTTATTGAGTAGGCTATTTAGTAAATGACATCGCTGAAGTCGAGGATCGGTAGGATGGTCAGTTTTACGAGGGTATGTTTGGCAGCATGAGTGAAGGATGCTTTGTTGCGAAATAGGAAACCAATTCTAGATTTAACTTTGGATTGGAGATGTTTGATGTGAGTCTGGAAGGAGAGCTTACAGTCTAACCAGACACCTAGGTATTTGTAGTTGTCCACATATTCTAAGTAAGAACCGTCCAGAGTAGTGATGCTGGATGGGCGGGCAGGTGCAGGCAGCGATTGGTTGAAGAGCATGTATTTAGTTTTACTTGTATTTAAGAGCAGTTGGAGGCCACGGAAGGAGAGTTGTATGGCATTGAAGTTCGTCTGGAGGGTTGTTAACACAGTGTCCAAAGAAGGGCCAGAAGTATACAGAATGGTGTCGTCTGCGTAGAGGTGGATCAGAGACTCACCAGCAGCGACATCATTGATGTATACAGAGAGAAGATTCGGCCCAAGAATTGAAACCTGTGGCACCCCCATAGAGACTACCAGAGGCCCGGACAACAGGCCATCCGATTTGACACATTGAACTCTATCAGAGAAGTAGTTGGTGAACCAGGCGAGGCAATCATTTGAGAAACCAAGGCTATTGAGTCTGCCGATGAGGATGTGGTGATTGACAGAGTCGAAAGCCTTGGCCAGTTCAATGAATACGGCTGCACAGTATTGTTTCTTATCGATGGCGGTTACGATATCATTTAGGACATTGAGCGTGGCCGAGGTGCACCCATGACCAGCTCTGAAACCAGATTGCATAGCGGAGAAGGTGCGGTGGTATTCGAAATGGTCGGTAATTTGTTTGTTGACTTGGCTTTCGAAGACCTCAGAAAGGCAGGGTAGGTTAGATATGGGTCTGGAGCAGTTTGGGTCAAGAGTGTCCCCTCCTTTGAAGAGGGGGATGACAGCAGCTGCTTTCCAATCTTTTGGAATCTGAGACGACACGAATGAGGTTGAACAGGCTAGTAGTAGGGGTTGCAGCAATTTCGGCAGATCATTTTAGAAAGAATGGGTTCAGATTGTCTAGCCCGGCTGATTTGTAGGGGTCCAGATTTTGCAGCTCTTTCAGAACATCAGCTGACTAGATTTGGGAGAAGGAGAAATGGGGAAGGCTTGGGCGAGTAGCTGTGGGGGGTGCAGTGCTGTTGACCGTGGTAGAGGTAGCCAGGTGGAAAGCATGGCCAGCCGTAGAAAAATGCTTATTGAAATTCTCAATTATAGTGGATTTATCGGAGGTGACAGAATTTCCTATCCTCAGTGCAGTGGGCAGCTGGGAGGAGGTGTTCTTATTCTCCATGGACTTTACAGTGTCCCAGAACGTTTTTGAGTTTGTGTTGCAGGAAGCAAATTTCTGCTTGAAAAAGCTAGCCTTGGCTTCTCTAACTGCCTGTGTATATTGGTTTCTAACTTCCCTGAAAAGTTGCATATCACGGGGGCTGTTCGATGCTAATGCAGAACGCCACAAGATGTTTTTGTGTTGGTTAAGGGCAGTCAGGTCTGGAGAGAACCAAGGGCTATATTTGTTCCTGGTTTTACATTTCTTGAATGGGGCATGCTTATTTAAGATGGTGAGGAAGGCATTTAAAAAAAATAACCAGGCATCCTCTACAGACGGGATGAGGTCAATATCCATCCAGGATACCCGGGCCAGGTCGATTAGAAAGGCTTGCTAGCTGAAATGTTTCATGGAGCGTTAGACAGTGATGAGTGGAGGACGTTTGACCGCTGACCCATTACGGATGCAGGCAGTGATCGCTGAGATCTTGGTTGAAAACAGCAGAGGTGTATTTAGAGGGCAAGTTGGTTAGGATGATATCTATGAGGGTGCCCGTGTTTAACATCTCTAGGGTAGGGGGCAGTATTTCCACGGCCGGATAAAAAACGTAGCCGATTTAATCTGGTTATTACTACTGCCCAGAAACTAGAATATGCATATAATTATTGGCTTTGGATAGAAAACACCCTAAAGTTTCTAAAACTGTTTGAATGGTGTCTGTGAGTATAACAGAACTCATATGGCAGGCAAAAACCTGAGAAGATTCTTTACAGGAAGTGCCCTCTCTGACCATTTCTTGGGCTTCTACACTCTCTTTATTGAAAGCTGAGGATCTCTGCTGTAACGTGACACTTCCTACGGCTCCCATAGGCTCTCAGAAGGCGGCAAAACGCTGAATGATGCCTTTGCAGGCCCTGGCTGAAAAACAGTAGCGCATTTGGATAGTGGTCGATCAGAGAACAATGAGACTGGGGCGCATGCACGAGGCGACACCATGTTTTTATTTCCCGGTCGGAATATTATCGCTTTTTTCCGAGAAAAATCGCAAAAAAATTGATTTTAAACAGAGGTTGACATGCTTCGAAGTACGGTAATGGAATATTTAGAATGTTTTTGTCACGAAACGCGTCGGGCGCGTCACCCTTCGTCACCCTTCGGATAGTGTCTTGAACGCACGAACAAAACAGAGGATATTTGAACATAACTATGGATTATTTTGAACCAAACCAACATTAGTTATTGAAGTAGAAGTCCTGGGAGTGCATTCTGACGAAGAACAGCAAAGGTAATCCAATTTTTCTAATAGTAAATCGGAGTTTGGTGAGGGCCAAACTTGGTGGGTGTCAAAATAGCTAGCCCGGGATGGCAGGGCTATCTACTCAGAATATTGCAAAATGTGCTTTCACCGAAAAGCTATTTTAAAATCGGACATAGCGATTGCATAAAGGAGTTCTGTATCTATAATTCTTAAAATAATTTGTTTTTTGTGAACGTTTATCGTGAGTAATTAAGTAAATTCACCGGAAGTGAATATAATCTAATATTTTGTTTTCATTGTAAAGCCTTTTTGAAATCGGACAGTGTGGTTACATTAACCTGTCTAGGACCGGCGGGACGAATTCGTCCCACCTACGTAACAGCCAGTTGAATCCTGTGGCGCGATTTTCAAAACCTTTGAAATGCTATTACTTCAATTTCTCAAACATATGACTATTTTACAGCTATTTAAAGACAAGACTCTCGTTAATCTAACCACACTGTCCGATTTCAAAAAGGCTTTACAACGAAAGCAAAACATTAGATTATGTCAGCGGAGTACCCAGCCAGAAATAATCAGACACCCATTTTTCAAGCTAGCATATAATGTCACAAAAACCCAGAAGACAGCTAAATGCAGCACTAACCTTTTGATGATCTTCATCAGATGACACACCTAGGACATTATGTTATACAATACATGCATGTTTTGTTCAATCAAGTTCATATTTATATAAAAAAAACGCTTTTTACATTAGCATGTGACGTTCAGAACTAGCATACCCCCCGCAAACTTCCGGGGAATTTACTAACAATTTACTAAATTACTCACGATAAACATTCACAAAAAGCATAACAATTATTTTAAGAATTATAGATACATTACTCCTCTATGCACTCGATATGTTTTAAAATAGCTTTTCGGATGAAGCACATTTTGCAATATTCTGAGTAGATAGCCCGGCATCACAGGGCTAGCTATTTAGACACCCACCAAGTTTAGCCTTCACCAAAATCACATTTACTATTAGAAAAGTTTGATTACCTTTCCTGTTCTTCGTCAGAATGCACTCCCAGGACTTCTACTTCAATAACAAATGTAGGTTTGGTCCAAAATAATCCATAGTTATGTTCCAACAGCGACGTTTTGTTCGTGCGTTCTAGACACTATCCCAATAGTAAATAACGGTCACGCACACGGCGCATTTCGTGACAAAAGATTTCTAAATATTTCATTACCGTACTTCGAAGCATGTCAACCGCTGTTTAAAATCAATTTTTATGCCATTATTCTCGTAAAAAAAGCGATAATATTCAGACCGGGAATCTGCAATTAGGTAAACAGCCGAAAGAAAATACTGCACGGGGTCGAATCGGGCAAGCGCCTAATTCAATTGTCCTCTGATAGACTACTTGGCAAAGGCGATTATGTGTTTCAGCCTGAGGCTGCCTCGTCATCGTTCAGCTTTTTCCCGGGCTCTGAGAGCCTATTGGAGCCGTAGGAAGTGTCACGTTACAGCTAAGATCCTGACTCTTCAATAAACAGAAGCAAGAACAACACCACCTTGTCAGTCAGGCCACTTCCTGCATGAAATCTTCTCAGGTTTTTGCCTGCCATTTGAGTTCTGTTATACTCACAGACACCATTCAAACAGTTTTAGAAACTTTAGGGTGTTTTCTATCCAAAGCCAATAATTATATGCATATTCTAGTTACTGGGCAGGAGTAGTAACCAGATTAAATCGGGTACGTTTTTTATCTGGCCGTGAAAATACTGCCCCCTATCCCAAAGAAGTTAACGAGAGTCTTGTCTTTAAAATGGTGTAAAATAGTCATATGTTTGAAAAATTGAAGTAATATCATTTCTAAGGTATTTGAAGAACGCGCCACGGGATTCCACTGGCTGTTGAGTAGGTGGGACGATTTCGTCCCACATACCCTAGAGAGGTTAAGGCTTTGGAGTGGTACCTGATAGGTTCATTGATAATTTGTGTGAGATTGAGAGCATCAAGCTTAGATTGTAGGATGGCTGGGGTGTTAAGCATGTCCCAGTTTAGGTCACCTAGCAGCACGAGCTCTGAAGATAGATGGGGGGGCAATCAGTTCACATATGGTGTCCTGAGCACAGCTGGGGGCAGAGGGTGGTCTATTGCAGGCGGCAACGGTGAGAGACTTGTTTTTAGGGATGGATTTTTAAAAGTAGAAGTTCAAATTGTTTGGGTACAGACCTGGATAGTAGGACAGAACTCTGCAGGCTATCTCTGCAGTAGATTGCATCACCGCCCCCTTTGGCCATTCTATCTTGTCTGAAAATGTTGTAGTTAGGGATGAAGATTTCAGAGTTTTTGGTGGACTTCCTAAGCCAGGATTCAGACACGGCTAGGACATCCGGGTTGGCAGAGTGTGCTAAAGCAGTGAATAAAACAAACTTAGGGAGAAGGCTTCTAATGTTAACATGCCTGACATGAAGCAAATAAGGATGAGGCAAAAGGTTTGGAAAATAAGTCCTATTTTATTGGCTGATTGGCAAACGTTCTGCAAATCAAGAAATCATGTGGCTAAACTAAATAGAAAGAAACTACACTATGAAGTCCAGAACAGACTATGGGAGGCACACAGTACTACATAGAGCCATGACAACATGGAACTCTATTCCACATCTGGTACTGTAAATTATCCAAGCAGTAGAATCAGATGTAAAAAGCAGCTAAAAATACACCTTCTAGAACAGCGGGGACTATATCGTTTTATTTATTTTATTTCACCAGGTAGGCAAGTTGAGAACAAGTTTACAATTGCAATCTGGCCAAGATACAGCAAAGCAGTTTGACACATACAACAACACAGAGTTACACATGGGGTAAAACAAACACAGTCAATAATACAGTAGAAAAATAAGTCTATATACAATGTGAGCAATGCGGTGAGATAAGGGAGGTAAAGGCAAAAAAAAGGCCATGGTGGCGAACTAAATACAATATAGCAAGTAAAACTCTGGAATGGTAGATTTGCAGTGGAAGAAAGTGCAAAGTAGAAATAGAAATAATGGGGTAGCACAAGTAACACAAACATGCATACAAACAAACGATAACATACGCACTATACATACACATGGATTTTGTGTTGTATATGATAGAGTAGGGGCAGCAGCTAATGGGGATCCATAATAATTAGAAACACATATGACAGAGATGATTGCAGATAAATGTAAGTGTACAAATGAAAGCAACTATAGCATGTAGTAAATAATTGCCTAAATAATAGTTAGCCCCAGAACAGAGTCTACTGTGTTGGGCCTAATAAACTCAGCAAAAAAAGAAACGTCCGCTCACTGTCAACTGCATTTATTTTCAGCTAACTTAACGTGTAAATGTTTGTATGAACATAAGATTCAACAACTGAGACATAAACTGAACAAGTTCCACAGACATATGACTAATAGAAATTGAATAATGTGTCCCTGAACAAAGGGGGGGTCAAAGGTAAAGGTCAGTATCTGGTGTGGCCACCACCTGCATTAAGTACTGCAGTGCATCTCCTCCTTGTGGACTGCACCAGATTTGCCAGTTCTTGTTGTGAGATGTTACCCCACTCTTCTACCAAGGCACCTTTAAGTCCTTGGACATTTTTGGGGGGAATGGCCCTAGCCCTCACCCTCCGATCCAACAGGTCCAAGACGTGCTTAATGGGATTGAGATCCGGGCTCTTTGCTGGCCATGGCAGAACACTGACATTCCTGTCTTGCAGGAAATCACGCACAGAACGAGCAGTATGGCTGGTGGCATTGTCATGCTGGAGGGTCATGTCAGGATGAGCCTGCAGGAAGGGTACCACATGAGGGAGGAGGATGTCTTCCCTGTAGCGCACAGCGTTGAGATTGCCTGCAATAACAACAAGCCCATTCCGATGATGCTGTGACACACCGCCCCAGACCATGATGGACCCTCCACCTCCAAATCAATCCCGCTCCAGAGTTCAGGCTTCGGTGTAATGCTCATTCCTAAACGCGAATCCGACCGTCACCCCTGGTGAGACAAAACCGCGAATTGTCAGTGAAGAGCACTTTTTGTCAATCCTGTCTGGTCCAGCGACGGTGGGTTTGTCCCCTTAGGCGACGTTGTTGCCGGTGATGTCTGGTGAGGCCTTGCCTTAAAACAGGCCTACAAGCCCTCAGTTCAGCCTCTCTCAGCCTATTGAGGACAGTCTGAGCACTGATGAAGGGATTGTGTGTTCCTGGTGTAACTTGGCCAGTTGTTGCTGGACTGAACCTGCGTAGATGTGATGTTCGGATGTACCGATCCTGTGCACGTGTTGTTACATGTGGTCTGCCACTGCGAGGACGATCAGTTGTCCGTCCTGTCTCCCTGTAGCGCTGTCTTAGGCGTCTCACGGTACGGACGTTGCAATTTATTGCCCTGGCCACATCTGCAGTCTTCATGCCTCCTTGGAGCATGTCTAAGGCACTTCCACGCACATGAAAGTAGGGACCCTGGGCATCTTTCTTTTGGTCTTTTTCAGAGTCAATAGGAAGGCCTCTTTAGTGTCCTAAGTTTTCATAACTGTGACCTTATTTGCCTACCGTCTGTAAGCTGTTAGTGTCTTAACGACCGTTCCAGAGGTGCATGTTCATTAATTGTTTATGGTTCATTGAACGAGAATGGGAAACAGTGTTGAAACCCTTTACAATGAAGATCTGTGTTTGTTATTTTGATTTTTATGAATTATCTTTGAAAGACAGGGTCCTGAAAAGGGACGTTTCTTTTTTTGCTGAGTTCAGGTGTTTGCTGTCTAAATTCAGTGTACTTGTCTTTAACTGCCATTTCCAGGAAGTCAGACTCTTCCCACACGCCAATTTATTTTTCTCAGCCTCAGTAGCACCTGCATTGACCACATTGTGTGTGTTTATCCTTAAGCCAGCTGGACACTACACCTTTTTGTCCCGATCCAGGGGCTCCCGATCACCTCCCGGTGCATTTTTCCAAATTGGAGCAAACCCGGAAGTAAAACGTAACGCCAAAGCACGTAAAATGTAAGCACATACCCGATTTGCAGTTGATGGCTCTCACGAGCTCCCGGGCACTCTACGGAGACACGATCATGTTGAATATATTCAGCCTCATACCAGTCATTATCGCCAACTGTGAGCAGTTCTCAGGAGCAGATGTGAGTCATGTCCCACTGTCAGCCATTCAGCTACTCAGAACTATAAAGGTTCTTTTAAACTACCTCAGTCATAAATTCATCACAAATGGCACCAAAAAGAAAACAAGATGCGCTGGTGTGTGCACTATGTACTTGCTCCAGCTCTAGAACTGCCAAGTCATGCCAAGGTAAATTATTTGTCGTCATCAACATCATTACAATTATTTTAATCATAATATGATGGGGTTGGTTTGGATAACCAGAGTGAAATTGACTGGGTTTTTGCCATTACCCAAAACTGCTGTCTTCACTTTTTCAGAGCATAACAATGCACATACAAGAAACGCAGCATCTTCCTTGGTTGCCATGATTATTTCCTTACTACACATGCGCAAATCTGCCCAGCAAATATAGCCCGATTCTGGCCCTAATGTCCAATCGTACTGCCGCAGAGGTGCGTGTAATATACAAATTGTAGGTCACTATAATTTTGCTTGACTGAATCGTTAAATGTGAGAGGTTCTCCGATGGTTAGAGCTCGTAGACCGGCAAACATTGTAGTATATTTCAGCCTTTAAACATTCTCCAGACTTACACACAGGAATTGTTGTTTTGTCACATTTTTATTGTAGATTACATTTTCTTCTCAAAAATATGCCCAAAATGCATTTTCCAACCTTTCTTTAGTGTTTTACAGTTAAAATTCAATACCTAGTTTTCTGAACAAAAGAAGACCCACCACTGTCTCTTCACCATCTTCGAACACTGGTGAGCAAACAGTGGCCTATTTCAGTGTTTTTGTGTTCGAACCAAGCTTGAAACTTTTTGCCATAACAACTGCCGTCAATGTCAAGGCAATATTTAGCTTGCACAAGAAGTAATGCTGAAAGGATGCTTCCCTTAGTCTCTTGAATGTCCAACTTGGTTCAGTAATTCTATTCACACCTCTAGCAACAAAGAAAACATAGTATATCATAATAGCTCTATATACAGGATCTGCATTTGTGACCCGTTTCAGGAAACTAGGTGATGTCGCGGGTCACTTCACAGGAAAGCCGTTGGAACGTAAAACTTAAAAAAAAAAAATCTAGGTGTTTTTTGGCAGCAATGCCTTCTCAAACATGTAAATTTTCATGAGCATTAAGAATAAACGTGCATGCCAAAAAACAGAGAAAAGGAAAAATCAGGCGCACGGAGTAACATGTTGGTTGACTTGACAAAACAAGACAAACTGGCACAGAGACAGAAAACACAGGTATAAATACCCAGGGGATAATGGGGAAGATGGGTGACACCTGGAGGGGGTGGAGACAAGCACAAGGACAGGTGAAACGGATCAGGGTGTGACAGGTGTTGAGAACATTGTGGCGGAGACAGCAGCAGAATTAGGAGATGAGAAAACAGACCTTCCCTTATTGTCTTAGAAAAGTGAGGAGAGAGGAAACACATTTAATTAGGTCTATAATCAATAGCCTAACTGTTAAATGTTCCTGGCTTTATAAATCACCAATATCTCTGTTGAAATAAGACAGATCCTGCTTCTGTTGCCTGTTTGAGTTGTGAGCTGACCAAGTAATTTGGTGTTACTCTAAAGCAGAAAGGTGGAATAAACGAGTCAGGAGTAGGTTTTCTTAATTGAACAAAGTTCTCTATTGAGGGATTTCTTTCAACACAATCAATGAGGATCTCCCAAGGAAAACATAAAGGAACATGACGATTATCTTCAAATTATAACATAAACCCAGGATTTGTCACTGTCTTAATGGTTTGTTCGTGAATAGCTCCCCTATCGTGGTGGCAATCCCCCAGAGGTAGTTTGTCTTGCGAAAGGTACATCTTCCCCTTTGGAGGATGGGAGGGATGAGGTGGGTTTATTTTTTATTTTAACCTTTTACATCTAGACGTTCCGCTAGAGGAACACCTGCTCCAATATCCAATGATGGGCGTGGCGCAAAATACAAAAACTTCAATTTTTCAAACATATGACTATTTTACAGCATTTTAAAGACAAGACTCTCGTTAATCTAACCACACTGTCCGATTTCAAAAAGGCTTTACAGCGAAAGCAAAACATTAGATTATGTCAGCAGAGTACCCAGCCAGAAATAATCAGACACCCATTTTTCAAGCTAGCGTATAATGTCACAAAAAACAGAACCACAGCTAAATGCAGCACTAACCTTTGATCTTCATCAGATGACACTTCTAGGACATTATGTTATACAATACATGCATGTTTTGTTCAATCAAGTTCATATTTATATCAAAAAACAGCTTTTTACATTAGCATGTGACGTTCAGAACTAGCATACCCCCCGCAAACTTCCGGTGAATTTACTAAATTACTCACGATAAACGTTCACAAAAAACAATTATTTTAAGAATTATAGATACAGAACTATAATTCACTCGCTATGTCCGATTTTAAAATAGCTTTTCGGTGAAAGCACATTTTGCAATATTCTAAGTAGATAGCCCGGCATCACAGGGCTAGCTATTTAGACATCCACCAAGTTTAGCCCTCACCAAAGTCAGATTTACTATAAGAAAAATGATATTACCTTTGGTGTTCTTCGTCAGAATGCACTCCCAGGACTTCTACTTCAATAACAAATGTTGGTTTGGTTCAAAATAATCCATAGTTTTGTTCGTGCATTCAAGACACTATCCGAAGGGTAAATAAGGGTGACGCGCCCGACGCGTTTCGTGACAAAAAAATTCTAAATATTCCATTACCGTACTTCGAAGCATGTCAACCGCTGTTTAAAATCAATTTTTATGCTATTTTTCTCATAAAAAAGCGATAATATTCTGACCGGGAATCTGTGTTTTAGTACAAAGAGGGAGAAAATAAAACATGGGGTCGCCTCCTGCACGCGTCTCAGTCTGATTGTCCTCTGATAGACCACTTACCAAAGGCGCTAATGTTTTTCAGCCAGGGGCTGGAATTACATCATTCAGCTTTTTCCCGGGTTCTGAGAGCCTATGGGAGCCGTAGGAAGTGTCACGTTACAGCAAAGATCTTAAGTTTTCAATAAACAGAGCCAAGAAGCCCAAGGAATGGTCAGAGAGGGCACTTCCTGTACAGAATCTTCTCAGGTTTTTGCCTGCCATATGAGTTCTGTTATACTCACAGACACCATTCAAACAGTTTTAGAAACTTTAGGGTGTTTTCTATCCAAATCCAATAATTATATGCATATTCTAGATTCTGGGCAGTAGTAATAACCAGATTAAATTGGGTACGTGTCTTATTCGGCCGTGTAAATACTGCCCCCTAGCCCTAACAGGTTAAAGTCAAGTAACGACATATTAGAGCCCCGTGCGAGGAATATAAAACACAATTAGGCCTTACTTTTGAATTCAGTCTACAGGAAGGGTGTAGCAAATTATACCCCAAAGAGCAGTAGTCAGGAATGTCATGGAGTGGTGTGTTTTCCTTTCAACCCAGATAGCAGGGAGAGATTGACTCTAGTGTTGTATACCTGACAAAGGGCTAGAGTGTGTAGGGTGAATTATTCATTTCCAGAGCTAGGACATAAGGGCCAGCCGATTTTAACTTCTATGGGCTAGGTGGCACGTCACCGTCCCACTCTATTCAACAGCCAGTGGAAGAGCGTGGCGCGAAATACAAAACCTCAAATTCAATAATTTCAATTTTTCAAACATATGACTATTTTACACCATTTTAAAGACAAGACTCTCGTTAATCTAACCACATTGTCCGATTTCAAAAAGGCTTTACAACGAAAGCAAAACATTAGATTATGTTAGGAGAGTACATATAATCACACAGCCATTTCCCAAGCAAGCATATATGTCACATAAACCCAAAACACAGCTAAATGAAGGACTAACCTTTGATGATTTTCATCAGATGACACTCCTAGGACATTATGTTATACAATACATGCATGTTTTGTTCAATCAAGTTCATATTTATATCCAAAAACAGCTTTTTACATTGGCATGTGATGTTCAGAACATGCATTCCCACCCAAAACTTCCGGTGAATTTACTAAATTACTCAACATAAACGTTGACAAAATACATAAATTATTTTAAGAATTATAGATACTGAACTCCTTTATGCAATCGCTATGTCAGATTTTAAAATAGCTTTTTGGCGAAAGCACATTTTGCAATATTCTGAGTACATAGCTCAGCCATCACGGCTAGCTATTTTGACACCCGCCAACTTCGGGGCTCACTAAACTCAGAATTACTATTAGACATTTTTTATTGCCTTTGCTGATCTTCGTCACAGACACCATTCAAACAGTTTTAGAAACTTTGGAGTGTTTTCTATCCAAAGCTAATAATTATATGCATATTCTAGTTTCTGGGCAGGAGTAATAATCAGATTAAATCGGGTACGTTTTTTTATCCAGCCGTGAAAATACTGCCCCCTATCCATAACAAGTTAATGGTGGAATTAGTTAACATAGCATCTAATGTTGCTTGCTAGGTCTGTGCATGTATTATGAATGCACCTGATATTTTACTGATAATTATGTCTTTATGTTGGACGTGCGCTGACAATCAAATTATTTGTCCAGTTATTTATTCTGCCTAATGCTTGAGCATATAATAAATTGATTAAAAAAAGACTACCCTACAATTAGATAAATATAATTGATTGAACATGAAATTGATTGAATATATAGGCCTATGTAGCAGGGTTGGGGTCAGTAATGTTTCACTTCCAGTTAAATCAGAAAGTGAACCATATTCCAATTCCAAATGTTCCTAATTGAAAAGCACTATAGAGAATTGGAATGGGAATTTCATTGTACTTCCTCAATTGACTGGAATTGAAATGGAATTGACCCCAACTCTATGTAGCTTAGGCCTATGCTGTATTTATATTTTAATGCATTTATCTCGGGTTTTCATTTGAATCATCTTTTTATGGTTATTTTGTCTGTAACATTGGAGCCTTTGTATTTGTAATCAACTTAATTCTGAAGTTAGCGCCATTCACAAAGACAGATAAACATATTGATTCTATGTTTAGAAGAGATCTTCTGTGTATAAAGTGACCCAGAAGGGGAAAACAAGCATCTAACGACGCACTTGGCAGTTCTACTGGTGGTCTGAGGCAGTTGGTAAATAACAAGCATTTCAAGTGCAATTTTGGTAAGAATGGTTTTGGGAAACAGATTGATATTTAACAAAGCTCGTTTGAAGGTTCTAACGATAAAGATAGCGGAACCCTTTTTGTTGCTATAAGGCTAAGTTCAAGAGGCAAATGTGTACTACCACATACTGACACATACAGTACCAGTCAAAAGTTTGGACTCATACCAGGGTTTTTCTGTATTTTACTATTTTCTACATTGTAGAATAATAGTGAAGACATCACAACTATGAAATAACACATACTGTATGGAATCATGTACTAACAAAAAAGTGTTAAACAAATCAAAATATATTTTATATTTGAGATTCTTCAAAGTAGCCACCCTTTGCCTTGATGACAGCTTTGCACACTCTTGGCATTCTCTCAACCAGCTTCATGAGAGAGTCACCTGGAATGCATTTCAATAAACAGGTGTGCCTTCTTAAAAGTTCACTTGGGGAATTTCTTTCCTTCTTAATGCGCTTGAACCAATCAGTTGTTGTGACAAGGTAGGGGTGGTATACAGAAGTCCATATTATGGCAAGAACAGCTCAAATAAGCAAAGAGAAATGACAGTCCATCATTACTTTAAGACATGAAGGTCAGTCAATACGGAAAATTCAAGAACTTTGAAAGTTTCTTCAAGTGTAGTCACAAAAACCATCAAACGCTATAAAAGTGGCTCTCATGAGGACCGCCATAGGAAAGGAAGACCCAGAGGATAAGTTCACTAGAGTTACCAGCCTCAGATATTGCAACCAACATAAATGCTTCACAGAGTTCATGTAACAGACACATCTCAACATCAACTGTTCAGAGGAGACCTTCATGGTCGAATTACTGCAAAGAAACCACTACTAAAGGACACCAATAAGAGTAAGAGACTTGGTTGGGCCAAGAAACACGAGCAATGGACATTAGAACGGTGGAAATCTGTCCTTTTGGTTTCAACCGCCGTGTCTTTGTGAGACGCAGAAAGGATGATCTCCGCATGTGTGGTTCCCACCGTGAAGAAGGTGTGATGGTGTGGGGGTGCTTTGCTGGTGACACTGTCAGTGATTTATTTAGAATTGAAGGCACACTTAACCAGCATGGCTACCACAGCATTCTGCAGCGATACGCCATCCCATCTGGTTAGTCCGACTATAATTTGGTTTTCATCAGCACAATGACCCAACACACCTCCAGGCTGTGTAAGGGCTATTTAAACAAGACGGAGAGCGATGGAGTGCTGCATCAGATAACCTGGCCTCCACAATCACCCAACCAAAACCCAATTAATTAAGATGGTTTGGGTTGAGTTGGACCGCAGAGTGAAGAAAAAGTAGCCAGCACATGTGGGAACTCCTTCAAGAAATACAGTTGAAGTCAGAAGTTCACATGAACTTAGGTTGGAGTCATTAAAACTAGTTTTTCAACCACTCCACAAATATCTTGTTAACAAACTATAGTTTTGGTAAGTCGGTTAGGACATCTACTTTGTGCATGACACAAGTAATTTTTCCAACAATTGTTTACAGACAGATTATTTCACTTACAATTCACTGTATCACAATTCCAGTGGGTCAGAAGTTTACATACACTAAATTGAATGTGCCTATAAACAGCTTGGAAAATTCCAGAAAATGATGTGATGGCTTTAGACGCTTCTGATAGGCTAATGGACATCAGTTGAGTCAATTGGAGGTGTTCCTGTGGATGTGTTTCAAGGCCTACCTTCAAACTCAGTGCCTCTTAGCTTGACATCATGGGAAAATCAAAAGAAATCAGCCAAGACCTCAGACATTTTTTTTAGACATTCACTTTCACAATTTCCAAACGCCTGAAGGTACCACGTTCACCTGTACAAACAATAGTACGCAAGTATAAACACCATGGGAACACGCTGCCGTCATACCGCTCAGGAAGATGACGCGTTCTGTCTCCTAGAGATGAACGTACTTTGGTGCGAAAAGTGCAAATCAATCCCAGAAAAACAGCAAAGGACCTTGTGAAGATGCTGGAGGAAACGGGTACAAAAGTATCTATATCCACAGTAAAATTATTCCTATATCGACATAACCTGTAAGGCCGCTCAGCAAGGAAGAAGCCACTGCTTCAAAACCGCCATAAAAAAGCCAGACTACGGTTTGCAACTGCACATCGGGACAAAGATCGTACTTTTTCAGAAATGTCCTCTGGTCTGATGAAATAAAAATAGAACTATTTGGCCATAATGACCATCATTATGTTTGTAGGAAAAAGGGGGAGCTTACAAGCCGAAGAACACCATCCCAACCGTGAAGCACAGTGTGGCAGCATCATGTTGTAGGGGTGCTTTGCTGCAGGAGAGACTGGTGCACTAAATATATGCCATCATGAAGCAGGAAAATTATGTGGATATGTTGAAGCAACATCAAGACATCAGTCAGGAAGTTAAAAGCTTGGGTGCAAATTGGTCTTCCAAATGGACAATGATCCCAAGCATACATCCAAAGTTGTGGCAAAATGGCTTAAGGACAACCAAGTCAAGGTATTGGAGTGGCCATCACAAAGCCCTGACCTCAATCCAAAAGAACATTTGTGGGCAGAACTGAAAAAGCGTGTGCGAGCAAGGAGGCCTAGGAACCTGACTCAGTTACACCAGCTCTGTCAGGAGGAATGGGCCAAAATTCACCCACTTATTGTGGGAAGCTTGTGGAAGGCTACCCGAAACGTTTGACCCAAGTTAAACAATTTAAAGGCAATGCTACCAAATACTAAAGTGTATGTAAACTTCTGACCCATTGGGAATGTGATGAAAGAAATAAAAGCTGAAATAAATCATTTTCTCTACTATTATTCTGACATTTCACATTGTTAAAATAAATTGGTGATCCTAACTGACCTAAGACAGGGAATTTTTACAATAAATGACAGGAATTGTGAAAAACTGAATCTAAATGTATTTGGCTAAGGTGTATGTAAACTTCCGACTTCAACTGTACATTCAGGTATCATATCTTCTCAATGTCATACCTGCACATCGACTGTATTTTCAAAAGCTAATTGATAGACAAGGAAATAATAAAATAAAATACAATTTATTGTCTTAACTATCTAGGCCTGTAAATGCACTGTGTTTACAAAACATACGGAACACGCTTATATTGAGTTGCACCCCGCTTTGCCCTCAGAACAGCCTCAATTTGTCAGACCATGGACGACAAGGTGTCGAAAGGACCATTCTTGATACACACGGGAAACTGTTGAGCATTAAAAAAAGCTGCAGCTTTGCAGTTTTTGAAAAGGCACTAAAATCTTTTGTCTTGCCATTTCACCCTCTGAATGCCACACCTACACAATCCATTTCTCAATTGTCTCAAGGCTTAAAAATCTTTTTTTGACCTGTCTCCTCCCCTTTATATACACTGATTGAAATAGATTTAACAGGTGACATCAATAAGGGATTATAGCTTTCTCCTAGATTCACCTGGTCAGTCTATGGCATGGAAAGAGCAGGTGTTCCTAATGTTTTGTATAGTCAGTGTATAGCTCACTATTGGAAGATCATAAATAAATAAATTGTCCCTCCTTAGATAAGTCAATATATCAAGTTTCAGTTTGATGGGGTGTGTCAAAACACATGACTTGCATGTTTCCACAAGAATGAGGTGTGTCTGTCTGTAAACAATTCCATTATGCCTTGAGGTTGGGTTTTCATGAAGCAATGATTTACCCAAGCATTAGGTAAGGGTGTTAACTATGCAACAAGGCTAAACCCTTCTCAGTTTTAATGGAGAAGGTTGCTGAAATAGTTAATTAGTGAAGCCTTGATACAAAGTTGCCATAGCTTTCATTACGCTGGGAAACAGACTGGATAAGTAATTCATTTCCTACTTCTCCTTAGATTCTAAAATCTTGACATTATTGACAAAACATCTGTGCTCATAGTGCCCACAGCATTTTTCCCTGGACAATGGCGTTGCACTGTAAATAATTAACAGCTCTCTTATTGACAAAGGACCTTTCACTGTTTACATTATTACATCATTCATTGCCAGTTCGGCCAAACACTTTGGTATATGTGTTGGAACTCAGTGGCTGCATGTCCCCTCATTAGATTAGCTGTTTTAAGAATTGAGATTTTTTTGGGGACATGTAAAGAATATATGCCATACTTTCACCTTTCATCAGTCAATGTGTTTTTCCTCTTTCCTCAAAGTAGTTTAACCGGTTTGGCACCCTTTTTATTTACGTTCACAGGTGTGTGAAGACTGAAAATAAAACTCCTTTTTCTCCTCATTTGGATCTTTGGGACTCTTTTGGATATACAGCTTTTTTTTGGAAGTGTTAAACTGACATAAACTTCATGTCATGATGAAGTCCACAAAGGATTTATTGGAGTTTCTGGACCTGAGTCATCTGTCCACAGATGAGGAATCGGCAATCCGACAGGTGCTTCAGCGAGATGACAACCTCAGGAAGCGAGAGACTGGACGCATACGGTAATTCATTTATGGCCTTGGTGGCGATATTTTTGGGTCGAATACATGCTGAGAATGAACATGTCCTATTTCATGATAGTTAATGTTGTGCTCAGGCACTGATGTTCGGCGAATAGGCCTGACTCGCAGTCGACATTCCAATTCATTCAAAAGGTGTTCGATGGGGTTGAAGTCAGGGCTCTGTGCATTTACATTTACATTTACATTTAAGTCATTTAGCAGACGCTCTTATCCAGAGCGACTTACAAATTGGTGCATTCACCTATAATATCCAGTAGAACAAACACTTTACAATAGTGCATCTAAATCCTTTAAAGGGGGGGGGGGTTAGAAGGATTACTTTATCCTATCCCAGGTATTCCTTAAAGAGGTGGGGTTTCAGGTGTCTCCGGAAGGTGGTGATTGACTCCGCTGTCCTGGCATCGTGAGGGAGATTGTTCCACCATTGGGGTGCCAGAGCGGCGAACAGTTTTGACTGGGCTGAGCGGGAACTGTGCTTCCTCAGAGGTAGGGAGGCGAGCAGGCCAGAGGTGGATGAACGCAGTGCCCTTGTTTGGGTGTAGGGCCTGATCAGAGCCTGAAGGTACGGAGGTGCCGTTCCCCTCACAGCTCCGTAGGCAAGCACCATGGTCTTGTAGCGGATGCGAGCTTCAACTGGAAGCCAGTGGAGAGAGCGGAGGAGCGGGGTGACGTGAGAGAACTTGGGAAGGTTGAACACCAGACGGGCTGCGGCGTTCTGGATGAGTTGTAGGGGTTTGATGGCACAGGCAGGGAGCCCAGCCAACAGCGAGTTGCAGTAATCCAGACGGGAGATGACAAGTGCCTGGATTAGGACCTGCGCCGCTTCCTGTGTGAGGCAGGGTCGTACTCTGCGAATGTTGTAGAGCATGAACCTACAGGATCGGGTCACCGCCTTGATGTTAGTGGAGAACGACAGGGTGTTGTCCAGGATCACGCCAAGGTTCTTAGCACTCTGGGAGGAGGACACAAGGGAGTTGTCAACCGTGATGGCGAGATCATGGAACGGGCAGTCCTTCCCCGGGAGGAAGAGCAGCTCCGTCTTGCCGAGGTTCAGCTTGAGGTGGTGATCCGTCATCCACACTGATATGTCTGCCAGACATGCAGAGATGCGATTCGCCACCTGGTTGTCAGAAGGGGGAAAGGAGAAGATTAATTGTGTGTCGTCTGCATAGCAATGATAGGAGAGACCGTGTGAGGACATGACAGAGCCAAGTGACTTGGTGTATGTGCAGGCCAGTCAAGTTCTTCCACATCTACTGTATCTTGACAAAACATGCATGTTTGGACCTCGCTTTGTGCACGGGGGAATTGTCATGCGGAAGCAGGAAAGGGCCTTTGCTAAACTGTTTCCACAAAGTTGGAAGAACAGAATCATCATTGTATGCTGTAGCTATAAGATTTCCCTTCACTGGAACTAAGGGGCCTAGCCCGAACCATGAAAAACAGCCCCAGACCAGGTAGTGTTCTCCTGGCATCCTCCAAACCCAGATTAGTCGGTTGGACTCCCAGATGGTTAAGCGTGATTCATCACTCCAGAGAACGTGTTTCCAGTGCTCCGGAGTCCAATGGCGGTAAGCTTTACATCACTCCAGCTGACTCTTGGCATTGCGCATGGGGATCTTAGGCTGCTCTGCCATGGAAACCTATGTCATGAAGCTCCCGACAAACAGTTCTGGTGCTGATGTTGCATCCAGAGGAAGTATGCATTCATATATAAATACAGCATAGGCCAAGGCTACATAGCAGAGTTGGGGTAAATTCCATTTAACCTCTTATGGCTAGGGGGCAGTATTTTCACGGCTGGATAAAAAACGTACCCGATTTAATCTGATTATTAGTCCTGCCCAGAAACTAGAATATGCATATAATTATTAGCTTTGGAGAGAAAACACTCCACAGTTTCTGAAACTGTTTGAATGGTGTCTGTGAGTATGACAGAACTCCTATGGCAGGCAAAGACCTGAGATGCTTCTGTTCAGGAAGTACCCTGTTTGAACATTTCTTGCCCTTGTTGATTCTCTCTATTACAAGGGATCTCTGCTGTTACGTGACACTTCCCACGTCTCCAATGAAGTCTCAGAGCCCGGGAAAAACAGGAATGACGTAATTCAAAGCCCTGGCTGAAGCACACGAGAGCAAAAGCTAAGTGGTCTCTCAGTGGAGTAAGCCTTACGCTCGCGACCCGCCCCGCCCCCGGCTTTCGGTTTTTCCCTCAGTATACAGACAGGCAGATTCCCGGTCGGAATATTATCGCTTTTCTACGAGATAAATTGCATAAAAATTGGTTTTAAACAGCGGTTGACATGCTTCGAAGTACGGTAATGGAATATTTAGAATTTTTTTGTCAAATTCTGCGTCATGCTCGTGGCTGAGATTTAGCGTTGGGATAGTGTCTAGAACGCACGAACAAAACGTCTTGATGGAACATAACGATGGATTATTTGGGACCAAACCTACATTTGTTATTGAAGTAGAAGTCCTGGCAGTGTATTCTGACGAAGAACAAGCAAGGTAAGAACATTTTTCTTATAGGAAATGTGATTTTGGTGAAGGCTAAACTGTTTGGGTGTCTAAATAGCTAGCCCTGTGATGCCGGGCTATGTACTTAGATTATTGCAAAATGTGCTTCATCCGAAAAGCTAATTTAAAATCGGACATATCGAGTGCATAGAGGAGTTCTGTATCTATAATTCTTAAAATAATTGTTATGCTTTTTGTGAACGTTTATCGTGAGTAATTTAGTAAAATCACCGGAAGTGTTCGGTGGGAATGCTAGTTCTGAACGTCACATGCTAATGTAAAAAGCTGGTTTTTGATATAAATATGAACTTGATTGAACAGACATGCATGTATTGTATAACATAATGTCCTAGGTGTGTCATCTGATGAAGATCATAAAAGGTTAGTGCTGCATTTAGCTATGGTTTGGGTTTATGTGACATGATATGCTAGCTTGAAAAATGGGTGTCTGATTATTTCTGGCTGGGTACTCTGCTGACATAATCTAATGTTTTGCTTTCGCTGTAAAGCCTTTTTGAAATCGGACAGTGTGGTTAGATAAAGGAGAGTCTTGTCTTTAAATAGCTGTAAAATAGTCATATGTTTGAAAAATGGAAGTTTTCGGATTTTAGAGGAGTTTGTATTTCGCGCCCCGCCCATCATTGGATATTGGAGCAGACGTTCCGCTAGCGGAACGTGTAGATGTAAGAGGTTTTAAATTCCAGTCATTTGAGGAAGTACAATGAAATTCCAGTTCCCATTCCAGTTCTCTTCAGTGAGTGTTGCAACCGAGGACAGACAATTTTTACGCACTATGCACTTCAGCACTTGGCTGTCCCATTCTGTGAGCTTGTGTGGCCTACCACTTCGTGGCTGAGCCGTTGTTGCTCCTAGACTTTTCCACTTCACAATACAGTTGACCGGGGCAGCTCTAGCAGGGCAGAAATTTGACGTACTGACTTGCTGGAAATGTGGCATCCTATGTGCCACGCAGAAAGTCACTGAGCTCTTCAGTATGAGACATTCTACTGCCAATGTTTGTCTATGGAAATTGCGTGGCTGTGTGTTCGATTTTATACACCTGTCAGCAACGGGTGTGGCTGAATTGCCGAATGCACTAATTTGAAGTGGTGTCCACATACTTTTGTATATACATTCAGACCCATTGACTTTTTGTTACTTTACAGCCTTGTTTTAAACAGTTTTTCCCCCATCTCAATCTACACACAATACCCCATCATGACAAAGCAAAACTTTTTTTTTTGCAAATGTATTAAAAATATAAAAACTGTATTATCACATTTACATAAGTATTCAGACCCTTTACTCAGCACTTGTTGAAGCAGATTTGGCAGAAATTACACCCAAGAGTAATCTTGAGTATGACTCTACAAGCTTGGCCCACCTGTATTTGGGGAGTTTCTCCCATTTTTCTCTGCAGATCCTCTCATTCTCTTTCAGGTCTCTCCAGGGATCAAGTCTGGGCTCTGGCTGGGCTATTCAAGGACATTCAGAGACTTGTCCCAAAGCTCCTCTGCTGTCTTGGCTGTGTGCTTAGGGTCTTTATCCAGTTGGAAGGTGAACCTTCGCACCAGTCTGAGGTCCTGAGTGCTCTGGAGCAGGTTTTCATCAAGGATCTCTCTGAACTTTGCTCCTTTCATCTTTCCCTTAATCCTGACTAGTCTCCCAGTCCCTGCCGATGAAAAGATCCCCACAGCATGATGCTGCCACCACCATGCTTTATTGTAGTGATTGTACCAGGTTTCCTCCAGACGTGACGCTTGGCATTCAGACCATAGGGTTCAATCTTGGTTTCATCAGACCAGAAAATCTTGATTTTCATGGTCTGAGAGTCCTTTAGGTGCGTTTTGGCAAACTCCAAGCAGGCTGTCTTGTGACTTTTACTGTGGAGTGGCTTCCATCTGGCCTCTCTACCATAAATGCCTGATTGGTGCTGTATTGCAGAGATGTTTGTCCTTCTGGAAGGTTCTCGCATCTCCACAGAGGAACTCTGGAGCTCTGTCAGAGTGACTATCGGGTTCTTGTTCATGCCCCTGACCAAGGCCCTTTTCCCCCCGATTGCTCAGTTTGGCCTGACGGCCAGCTCTAGAAAGAGTCTTGATGGTTCCAATCAATCTTCTTCCATTTAAGAATAAGGGAGGCCAATGTGTTCTTTTGGACCTTCAATGCTGCAGAAATGTTTTGGTACCCTTCCCAAAATGTGTGCCTCGACACAATCCTGACTCGGAGTTCTACGGACAATTCCTTCGACCTCATGGCTTGGTTTTTGTGCAAACATGCACTGTCAACTGTGGGACCTTACAGTTGAAGTCAGAAGTTTTCATAAACTTATGGAGGAGTCATTAAAACTCGTTTTTCAACCGCTCCACACATTTCTTGTTAACAAACTATAGTTTTGGCAAGTCGGTTAGGACATCTACTTTGTGCATGACAAGTCATTTTCCAACATTTGTTTACAGGCAGATTATTTCACTTATAATTCACTGCATCACAATTCCAGTGGGTCAGAAGTTTACATACACTTAATTGACTGTGCCTTTAAACAGCTTGGAAAATTCCAGAAAATGATGTCATGACTTTAGAAGCTTCTGATAGGCTAATGGACATCATTTGAGTTAATTGGAGGTGTACCTGTGGATGTATTTCAAGGCCTACGTTCAAACTCAGTGCCTCTTTGCTTGACATCATTGGAAAATCAAAAGAAATCAGCCAAGACCTCAGGAAAAAGATTGTAGACCTGAGGGTGCTTTGCTGCAGGAGGGACTGGTGCACTTCACAAAATAGATGGCATCATGAAGCAGGAGATTTATGTGGATATATTCGAAGCAACATTTCAAGACATCTGTCAGGAAGTTAAAGCTTGGATGCAAATGGGTCTTCCAAACGAACAATGACCCCAAGCATACTTCCAAAGTCAAGGTATTGGAGTGGCCATCACAAAGCCCTGACCTCAATCCTATAGACAATTTGTGGGCAGAACTGAAAAAGCGTGTGCGAGCAAGAGGCCTACACACCTGACCTGTGGAAGGCTACCCGAAACGTTTGACCCAAGTTAAACAATTTAAAGGCAATGCTACCAAATACTAATTGAGTGTATGTAAACTTCTGACTCACTAGGAATGTGATGAATTTGACATTATTCTGACATTTCACATTCTCAGAATAAAGTGGTGATCCTAACTGACCTAAAACAGGGACTTTTTACTAGGATTAAATGTCAGGAATTGTGAAAAACTGAGTTTAAATGTATTTGGCTAAGGTGTATGTAAACTTCCTACTTCAACTGTATATAGTCAGGTGTGTGCCTTTTCAAATCATGTTAAATCAATTGAATTTCCAACAGGTGGACTCCAATCAAGTTGTAGAAACATCTAAAGAATGATCAATAGAAACAGGATGTACCTGAGCTCAATTTCAAGTCTCATAGCAAAGGGTCTGAATGCTTATTTAAATAATGTATTTTGCTTCGTCATTATGGGGTATTGTGTGTAGATTGATGAGAATTATATCAATTTTTTTTTTAATCCATTTTAGAATAAAGTAGAAACGTGGAAAAAGTAAAGGGGTCTGAATAATTTCCGAATGTACTGTATAGTGTATGTCAATGCAGTTAAATACTTGGAATTATACTTAACAAAAATAAAAACACAACATGTAAAGTGTTGGTCCCATGTTTCATGAGCTGAAATAAGGTGCAGAACTGTTCCATACTCACACGTGTTTACCTCCCTCTTACTGAGCATTTATCCTTTGCCAAGGTAATCCATCCACCTGACAGGTGTGGCATATCAAGAAGCTGATTAAACAGCACAATCATTAAACAGGTGCACCTTGTGCTGAGGACAATAAAAGGCCAGTTTTGTCACACAACACAATGCCACAGATGTCTCAAGTTTTGAGTGAGCATGCAAATAGCAATGCTGACTGCAGGAATGTCAACCAGAGTTGATGCCAGATAATGTAATGTTATTTTCTCTACCATAAGCCTCCAACGTAGTTTTAGATAATTTGGCAGAACGTCCAACAGGCCTCACAACCGCAGACCACGTGTAACCACACCAGCCCAGGACTTCCACATACAGTTTCTTCACCTGCGAGATCATCTGAGACTAGCCACCCGGACAGCTGATGAAACTGAGGAGTATTTCAGTCTGTAATAAAGCCCTTTTGTGGTGAAAAACTCATTCTGATTGGCTGAGCCTGGCTCCCCAGTGGGTGGGCCTATGCCCTCCCAGGCCCACCTATTGCTGCGCCCATGCCCAGTCATGTGAAATCTGAAGATTAGGACCTAAAGAACTTATTTCAATTGACTGATTTCCTTATATGAACTGTAACTCAGTAAAATTGTTAATTGTTGCATGTTGTGTTTATATTTTTGTTCAGTATAGATTACTTGAAATTAGTACTGTTCATTTGTTATATTCAGCCCTTCAGCCCAAATTTAAGAGCTGATTTGAACATATACAGTGAGGGGAAAAAAGTATTTGATCCCCTGCTCATTTTGTACGTTTTCCCACTGACTAAGAAATGATCAGGCTATCATTTTAATGATAGGTTTATTTGAACAGTGAGAGACAGAATAACAACAAAAAAATTCAAACAAACGCATGTCAAAAATGTTATAAATTGATTTGCATTTTAATGAGGGAAATAAGTATTTCACCCCTCTGCAAAACATTTATTTATTTCTTATACCTTTATTTAACCAGGTAGGCAAGTTGAACAATTTCTCATTTACAATTGCGACCTGGCCAAGATAAAGCAAAGCAGTTCGACACATACAACAACACAGAGTTACACATGGAGTAAAACAAACATACAGTCAATAATATTGTAGAAAAATAAGTCTATATACAATGTGAGCAAATGAGGTGAGATAAGGGAGGTAATGGCAAAAAAGGCCATGTTGGCAAAATAAATACAATATAGCAAGTAAAACATTGGAATGGTAGATTTGTAGTGGAAGAAAGTGCAATGTAGAAATAGAAATAATGGGGTGCAAAGTAGCAAAATAAATAAATACAGTAGGGGAAGAGGTAGTTGTTTGGGCTAAATTATAGATGGGCTATGTACAGGTGCAGTGATCTGTGAGCTGCTCTGACAGCTGGTGCTTAAAGCTAGTGAGGGAGGTAAGTGTTTCCAGTTTCACAGATTTTTGTAGTTCGTTCCAGTCATTGGCAGCAGAGAACTGGAAGGAGAGACGGCCAAAGGAGGAATTGGCATGACTGAGTACTTGGTGGCAAAACCCTTGTTGGCAATCAGAGGTCAGACGTTTCTTGGAGTTGGCCACCAGGTATGCACACAACTCAGGAAGGATTTTGTCCCACTCCTCTTTGCAGATCTTCTCCAAGTCATTAAAGGTTTCGAGGCTGACGTTTGGCAACTCGAAACTTCAGCTCCCTCCACAGATTTTCTATGAGATTAAGGTCTGGAGACTGGCTAGGCCCCTCCAGGGCCTTAACCTGTTAGGGTATAGGGGGCAGAATTTTCACGGCTGGATTTAATCCCGATTTAATCTGGTTACTAATCCTACCCAGTAACTAGAATATGCATATACGTATTATATATGGATAGAAAACACCCTAAAGTTTCTAAAACTGTTTGAATGGTGTCTGTGAGTATAACAGAACTCATTTGACAGGCAAAACCCTGAGACAGATTCTGACAGGAAGTGGATACCTGATGTGTTGAATTGACTTTAAGCCTATGCCATTGAAAAACAAAGGGGCTGAGGAATGTTTTGGCACTTCCTATGGCTTCCACTAGATGTCACCAGCCTTTACAAAGTGTTTTGAGTCTTATACTGTGAGATCTGACCGAATAAGAGACTTGGAACGGTGATGATTAGACCCCTGGCGCGCGAGTTGATGGTGGGTACTCTCGTTCCGAAACGTTTTAAAAGAGATCCCAATCGTCCGCCTTGAATTTTATTCATGTTCTGGTTAAAAAAGGCACTAATGATTTAAGCTATACAACGTTTGACATGTTTGAACGAACGTAAATATATTTTTTCCGTTCGTGAAGTAAAGTGAAGTCCGGCTGGCTTAGATCATGTGCTAACAACACGGAGCTTTTTGGACATAAATGATGAGCTTTTTTGAACAAAACTACATTCGTTATGGACCTGGGATTCCTTGGAAGTGACATCTGATGAAGAGAATCAAAGGTAATGGATTATTTACATAATATTTTCGATTTTAGATCTCTCCAACATGGCGGTTAGTCTGTATCGCAATGCGTATTTTTCTGGGCGCAGTGCTCAGATTATTGCAAAGTGTGATTTCCCAGTAAGGTTAATTTTAAATCTGGCAAGTCGATTGCGTTCAAGAGATGTAAATCTATAATTCTTTGAATGACAATATAATATTTTACCAATGTTTTCTAATATTAATTAATTATTTTGTTGTCATGACATGACTGCCGGTTATTGGAGGGAAACGATTTCCTGAACATCAACGCCATAGTAAAACGCTGTTTTTAGATATAAATATGAACTTCATAGAACTAAAAATGCATGCATTGTCTAACATAATGTCCTAGGAGTGTCATCTGATAGAGATTTTAAAAGGTTAGTGCATAATTTTAGCTGATTTTATGGTTTTGGTGACGCCTGTCTTTGAATCGACAATACATTACACACAGCTATTGTCAATGTACTCTCCTAACATAACCTAACTTTATGCTTTCGCCGTAAAACCTTTTTGAAATCGGACAACGTGGTTAGATTAAGGAGATGTTTATCTTTCAAAGGGTGCTTGCGTCCCACCTACTCAACAGCCAGTTGAATCCCGTGGCGCGATATTCAAATACCTTAGAAATGCTATTACTTCAATTTCTCAAACATATGACTATTTTACACCATTTTAAAGACAAGACTCTCGTTAATCTAACCACACTGTCCGATTTCAAAAAGGCTTTAGCCTTCCCTGTAGCTCAGTTGGTAGAGCATGGTATTTGCAATGCATGGTGTTTGCAATGCCAGGGTTGTGGGTTCGATTCCCACGGTGGGCCATGTATGAAATGTATGCATTCACTACTGTAAGTCGCTCTGGATAAGAGCGTCTGCGAAATGACTAAAATGTAAATGTAAAATGCTTTACAACGAAAGCAAAACATTAGATTATGTCAGCAGAGTACCCAGCCAGAAATAATCAGACACCCATTTTTCAAGCTAGCATATAATGTCACATAAACCAAAACCACAGCTAAATGCAGCACTAACCTTTGATGATCTTCATCAGATGACACTCCTAGGACATTGTTATACAATACATGCATGTTTTGTTCAATCAAGTTCATATTTATATCAAAAACCAGCTTTTTAGCATGTGACTAGCATGTGACTAGCATTCCCACCGAACACTTCCGGTGAATTTACTAAATTACTCACGATAAACGTTCACAAAAAACATAATTATTTTAAGAATTATAGATACAGAACTCCTTTATTCAATCGCGTTGTCCGATTTTAATATAGCTTTTCTGTGGAAGCACATTTTGCAATGTTCTGAGTAGATAGCCCGGCCATCACGGGCTAGCTATTTTGACACCCACCAAGTGTGGTACTCACCAAACTCAGATTTACTATAAGAAAAATTGGATTACCTTTGCTGTTCTTCGTCAGAATGCACTCCCAGGACTTCTACTTCAATTACAAATGTTGGTTTGGTTCCAAATAATCCATAGTTATATCCAAATAGCGGCGTTTTGTTCATGCGTTCAAGACACTATCCGAAGGGCAAAGAAGGGTGACGTGCCCGGCGCGTTTCGTGACAAAATTCAAAATATTCCATTACCGTACTTCGAAGCATGTCAAACGCTGTTTAAAATCAATTTTTATGCCATTTTTCTCTTAAAAAAGCGATAATATTCCAACCGTTTTCGTTCAAAGACGAAAAATAAAAACATGGTGTGGGCTCGTGAACGCGCCCCCAGTCTCATTGTTCTCAGATCGACCACTATCCAAATGCGCTACTGTTTTTCAGCCATGGCCTGCAAAGTCACCATTCAATGTTCTGGCGCCTTCTGAGAGCCTATGGGAGCGTTAGAAAATGTCACGTTATGCCAGAGATCCCCTGTTTTGGTTAGAGATGATCAAGAAGGCCAAGAAATAGTTAGAGAGAGCGCTTCCTGTTTGGAATCTTCTCAGGCTTTGTCCTGCCAAATGAGTTCTGTTAGACACCATTCAAACAGTTTTAGGAACTTTAGGGTGTTTTCTATCCAAATCAAACAATTATATGCATATTCTAGTTACTGGGCAGGAGTAGTAACCAGATTAAATCGGGTACGTTTTTTATCCGGCCGTGCAAATACTGCCCCCTATCCCCAACAGGTTAATGTGCTTCTTCTTGAGCCACTCCTTTGTTGCCTTGGCTGTGTGTTTTGGGTCATTGTCATGCTGGAATACCCATCCACAACCCATTTTCAATGCCCTGGCTGAGGGAAGGAGGTTCTCACCCAAGATTTGACGGTACATGGCCCCGTCCATCGTCCCTTTGATGCGGTGAAGTTGTCCTGTCCCCTTAGCAGAAAAACACCCACAAAGCATAATGTTTCCACCTCCATGTTTGACGGTGGGGATGGTGTTCTTGTGGTCATAGGCAGCATTCCTCCTCCAAACACGGCGAGTTGAGTTGATGCCAAAGAGCTCCATTTTGGTCTCATCTGACCACAACACTTTCACCCAGTTGTCCTCTGAATCCTTCAGATGTTCATTGTCAGACTTCAGACGGGCATGTATATGTGCTTTCTTGAGCAGGGGGACCTTGCGGGCGCTGCAGGATTTCAGTCCTTCATGGCGTAGTGTGTTACCAATTCTTTTCTTGTTGACTATGGTCCCAGCTGCCTTGAGATCATTGACAAGATCATCCCGTGTAGTTATGGGCTGATTCCTCACCGTTCTCATGATCATTGCAACTCCACGAGGTGAGATCTTGCATGGAGCCCCAGGCCGAGGGAGATTGACAGTTCTTTTGTGTTTCTTCCATTTGGGAATAATCATACCAACTGTTGTCACCTTCTCACCAAGCTGCTTGGCGATGGTCTTGTAGCCCATTCCAGCCTTGTGTAGGTCTACAATCTTGTCCCTGCCACCTTGGAGAGCTCTTTGGTCTTGGCCATGGTGGAGAGTTTGGAATCTGATCGATTGATTGCTTCTGTGGACAGGTGTCTTTTATACAGGTAACAAACTGAGATTAGGAGCACTCCCTTTAAGAGTGTGCTCCTAATCTCAGCTCGTTACCTGTATAAAAGACACCTGGGAGCCAGAAATCTTTCTGATTGAGAGGGGGTCAAATACTTATTTCCCTCATTTAAAATGCAAATCAATTTATAACATTTTTGACATACATTTTTCTGGATTTTTTGTTGTTGTTATTCTGTCTCTCACTGTTAAAATAAACCTACCATTAAAATTATAGACTGATATTTCTTGTCTGTGGGCAAACGTACAAAATCAGCAAGGGATCAAATACTTTTTTCCCTCACTGTAAAACATCTACATCTTTGAGAAGATTTACAATGCAGTGGATTCATGTTACTAGAGAACAACATTTTTGTTGGAATATTTACTAAAATAATCAGTCTTTTCATTTACTACTTTTCCATCTGCTTTATTGTCTATTGGTGTCAGTCGTCTGCAAATCTCCATTCCTGACCCTAAAAAGCTTAAAGTTATGACTGGGGAGTGGTTCGAAGAGCTCCGGACTCATCGCTATGGACGACAGTCAGACGTGACAGAAGTTCTCAGGTCTTCAATGAGGAGAAAGAAGACAACAGGTATAGATTTTGTACTGATTACCATTAATCAGTTAAATAATTACACTCTCAATCAATGAAAGAATAATTAATATTTTCCATATTCTGATTTTAACCCCTTTGTCAGTCATCTCCCACTGTCACTCCTCAGGCTAAAGACTGTAGTTACATTATTCATACAGAGGGATGGGCTGACCGAAGATAAATAACCTGAGTGATCATTGTCTGCTTCTCAGCCTTTAGGACTAGCACTTTCAGCGATGTCGGACAAACAAAAAACAAAAAAGGAGTAAAGGAGAATAAGGACCCTCAAACCAAGACTTCTGAGATGTAAGTTTATTCTAAGAGTAGCTTACAATATCAAGATTTCTGGTCACACGTGGAATACAAACATACAGATTGCAGAGGCTTATTTAAGCCTTGAACAGTGAATTGCTACCTCCTAATAGAAGAGAAATGTGTTACAAGAGCAAACTTCTGGCAATAAAAACTTCAGAAGACTTCTGTGCTGGTATTACAGAATAACTTTTACTTTTACTGCAGGGTGTTTTCAAATCAAATGATATTTGTCACATGCACCGAATACAACAGGTGTAGACCTTACTGTGAAATCCTTACTTATAAGCCCTTAACCAACAGCAGTTTTAAGAAAATAGAGTTAAGAAAATATTTATTAAATAAACTAAAGTAACATAATAAAATAACAATAATGAGGCTATATACAGGGGGTACTGGTACCGAGCAAATGTGCGGGGGTACAGGCTAGTCAAGGTAATTTGTACATGTAGGTAGGGGTAAAGGGACTATGCATAGATAATAGCGAGTAGCAGCATTGTAAAAACAAGAGGGGGGGTGTCAACGCAAATAGCTCGGTTGGCCATTAGATTTATTTTACTCAATTATTCGTTTTAGCTTAGAAAGCAAGGAATTACTGTATCGGTGCACGCGACTCTATTACTGAATCTATGCATACAACTCACTAATTAAATCACTTGGCTTATCAACAATTGCAGGAAGCTTTGAAAATTGCTATTGAAGAAATACCTATTTGTCATTCAAACATTGTAATTTTGCCAAAGATACACTTTTTTAAAAGAGTTCTATACCTTTCAGTCTTGCACTGACATTTAAAGTACTGCATATGCACATTAAGTACTTATATTCTTATTGTTTGAGTACAACTCCTTGCAATCTCTTTTCCACTCATAGCCAGACACCAGACACAAGTTTCCTCAACCCATCTTTTCGTGAAAAGGTTTGTTTTATTGCATTATTATTTGAGACAAAACTTTCTTTCACTTTAATCAAAGAGTTGATGCATAATAACACAATTGTGATCCTCAGGCTAACCAGGAACTTAGCACTGTGGATACTGGTGAGTATGAAACATTTTGCAGCTGTGGAAGGATCCACCGAACCCTATCCCGACAGGCCAACCGTAAACTAAACCTGAACTTTTCCTTTATTACAGACAACACCGCTGTTGATGTTCCTGAATGGAAACATCCACTCTACAGGTCTCATGAGGGGCCTGCTAGTGAGGAAAAATGTACCAACCCATTTACATCTCAAAATCAAGAGATGCCATATTCTAGCACAACTGACACTGCCCACCAATCACCAGACAGGAAACCTGGACAAGAAAACAAGACAGAATCTGCTTATATTGCCAATGCCGTTCTTGAGTCTCAGCTCGGTCCTATCAATGTATTTAGTTCCGACCCTCAAACCAAACCAACAACCAAATCCCTGAACACTATTGTGGATCTGAAGTCTAGCAGAAAGCTGGTGTTTCCCCCTGAAATAAAGGATGATCCAGAGAAGAACAGCTCTGTAATGTATGTAGATCCCTATGTATGGACACAACCAGAGTTGAAAGGTAGCGTCATAGAGGCCGAGCCAAAAGACATAGAGATGGCCATAGGAACAACTAAAACAATAGTGATATTGCCTAGTGTTGACACACATAATAGGTCAGAGGATAGCACCATTGGTTTTGATGTTGAACATTCAGGGCAGGAGTCTCTCACTACTCCGTCTTTTGAGATCTGGGCACAGAACAGCCACATAAGGCCAAAGCCAAAAGAGGTGAACTTTACCTTTGGAAAGACAAATACCACAGGGACTCCACCTAGTGGTGACATTCTGACCCGATCAGAAGATAAGTTCAACAACAGGAGACCTGATGATGAAGTTTCAGAACATGAGGGGCCTCCTAGCATGCAATCTTCAGAGGTCAAGTATGAGAAGGAGCAATTTCAGCTTGAATATGAAGATATGTTGGGGCTGGAATATGTTAGGCTAAACCAAGATGTTTCAACAGAGAGCCAAGAACTTCAAACAGACCAAAACCACAGTGAAATGCTATCATTTGAGAATACATACTCTCTCCAGAGAAAGGACCCTTTGCCTACCATTGAGTCATTCAAATGTATAGAGGAACCTCAGTACTTGCTCCAAGAGGGACCACAGGACATACTCACCATAGACAAACATGTTCCTGTTGATGAATCCTCTATCTTCAAAGAGGCCAGACCCAAGAAGGACCTAGTTTGTTCAGAAGAATCTCTACCATTTGCTGTTTGTTTTCTAGATGAAGTCATAATTTCTAGCAATCTCCATACATCAAAGGAGGACACTGGTGAGGACAAAGAGAAGGAAGTGTCAAAGTTAAGAAATTATTCTCTCTCAGAGACTGGTCCATCTTTGTTACATGTTTCATGCCACCAACAATTGCATAAGGTTTCTCCAAGAGATTTTGATGAAGAAAAGAAACAAGAACAGATGGATGTAAAGAAGTCTACTGAATCTCTAAGTAAAGCAGTGGATGGACAGACATTTGTTACTTTAGATGGAGAGGAGGTAGATATATTTAAGGAAAGGAATACTTTGGAGTCCAAGCTGTCTCCAAATGGAGACTTTCAAAAAGTGAATCAGAAGACTGGAAAATGTCTCATTCCCACAATAGTGGTCAATTCCTCTGAATCCCCAGTGACAGATGACACTGAAGGTAAGAGGTCTCTCTATTTTGCAGTTTAAACTTTGGTATGGAGCTCTCTATTTTTCAGTTTCACATGCCACAACATGTTGCGATGCTTTTGTTAGCCGAACTAACATGATGAAATTAAATCCTGATCTCGTGATTTCAAATCCTTTGCTTTTATAACTGTGTTTGTGCTTGCTATTGAAGGTCAACTCTAAGTGACTACATTGTTAGAAAGGAGGTTCAGAATGAAAGTACAGTGTTTCATCGTTTGCAACACAGCTTCAAGCTATGACATTTGAGGAGAATCATGACACACCTTTGACTTATAAAAAAAAATATATACAGTCCCAGTCAAAAGTTTGGACACACCTACTCATTCAAGGATTTTCCTTTATTTTCTACAGTGGTTCCTCAATTAAAAGTTTTGAGATTATGCCGTGGGAATTTGTGGTTTAGAGCGTTACCCTGCATGACTGCTTCATTGCTCCAGACCACCGCAAGGGGGAGTTGGAGCACTGATTATGCTCTTGGTTCCCAATGCACTAATGTGTCTCTAACTGACAATGAATGAGCAATATAAACCAAATAAAAACAGATAATTGTGCACAACTTCACAATTGAATTTCAATGAACTGAATGATGAGGATGAAGGTTATTCTAAGAGAAACAAAAATGTTAAATTATTTTCCAGTTAGTTTTTTGTGTATATTATTGGTTATCCTGACCTGGATGCCATGTACAGTACTATAGTCTCTAAAATGAAAAATATTACCACCGTCTCTTGCGCATGTCATTATCCTTTCATATTGTATCCTTATTTACAAAGCTATTATTAGATATTCTCACAGACCAGATTTGCCCTAACGAAAAATGCCCCTTAGATATTATTTAGAATCCTCTAAATTGAATTATTGGCGGAGAGACATATAGATTCAATGTTTCTGCGTCGGGCCTCTGTATGGGGCGGGAAGGCCCCATCTATGCTTAGATTCATAATTACGTCTGAGATTGCAAATAATTCAAACGGCGATATTTTCATTGCAAATAAGGCTTGGCATTGGGAAAAGAGGGAGAGATGAACGCATATCTCTCTGTACATTCTTCTCTGAAACTTCGATTTTCATTATCTACCTTTCTTCTTGATACTTTTTGAGAGCGACATTTTATCTTGCTATTGAGCAAATTGTTCTGAACAAATGTTGACTTTAAAAAAAGTAGTGTAGCCTACAATAGGCTACGTACTGTAGACCTGTTTTTCCCCACCAATCACGCACAGAGAAAGACAAAAAATAATAATTGGAGAGACATAGTGATTTTATGAGCGTAATCAGATCAACATTATTATCTTATTGTCACTGAATTTATGTACTAATCATATGTGTTAAACATGTTAAATGTGTAGTGTAGGACAATTCATTGTGCAAATATTATATACATATTATATTTCTGG